>NW_027287316.1:36483334-37058334 GCF_022747635.1 Hetaerina americana | reverse complement strand
CAGATGAAAAGGGGGGCGCAAGATTTCACAGTACTAGAATCTTAACTTCACCCCAGAGTCAGTAATCGATTCAAAGAGTCTGCATTAGCGTAGAGATTACATATAATATGTATTATAATCTATTTTTAATCGATACATAAATTTGATGATGATATTATTTTGGAGGATCGGGATGGCATGATGGATACTGTCCAAACACTTCCCACGTTCATAACCGGGTGGTGGCAGAATTTTAGAGAGGTCCGTAGCCCTACTTGTGGTGCTATATAGAGAGCACTTCAAGAGGAGTAAACCGTCTGTCGTAAATGGGACGTTAAATTGTATGAACCCTTTTCGTATTTCGTTATGAAAGGAAAGAATGCTCGGTGTCGGATTTCTTTCTCCAATCATTACTATCCTATTTCCGCAACATTTTAACTCTATCAAATTACCCACCTCTCCCTACCAGTCTCCCGTCATTAGCTGGTTATTTTATCCCTTAAAATAAAATCTAGCTTACGAAATGCGCAACAGAAGAATCCATTAAATATTTTAGATCCTTGAATTTTCCAGAATATGAATATTCTCCCGAAGGGTGGGAAAATTATTTATGGCAATAGCTGACAAAAATAAAAAATAGCCGGAGAAATTTATTTTAAATATCATTTTACCATGTACCTTTTTTCGTTTCGATCGGGGCATGGTATGAAGTAAAAATACGAAGATAAAGAAATGGGGGGAAATACTATATGAAAAAGATTAGGAGACAGAGCTAAAATAAAGGTAGATATTATATTATTGATATCGAATATCGTTAGCGGAAAGGTGTCACTGGGTTTAATAAATCTCTTGGTTCTTTCACATCATTCTGCAACTTAATATTCTTGGGCCGATTGGCATAAAAATACAGGGATGTGATTGATTTATTTCAATATTTAAGATAAATAGTCCACTCAATCAATTTTTCCATGCCATAGAGTATTTTTTTCTCAGCCCGATTGCCCAATTCACTTCAGAAATCATTTAAACGAGGAAGACAATTTAATATATCATTTATCTTATTAATTGGTAATATATCTGGTTTTTCGTAGATACCTATGTAACTTATCTTAACATTTTTATAACTATCAGTCAATATTCTGCAAAATATTTGTTTGAATGTCATCCTTTTTTAGTGAGTCCGCCATTGACTATTTAGTTCACTTTAATGTTATTCAATCATGGTAATTGAGTGAGTACTTACCTCAATTTGTTATCAATTTATCAGGATACGATTAGGTTTTAGAGTGCCTCTTAAAAATTGAGATTTTTTTGGTCTTGCAAGATATGAAGTGATTATATGAATTACTAAAATGTAAGGCTTCTTGTTTTTTCCAATGCGTGATGTCAGTGTGTTTTGAACCAATACTCTAAGGAATTACTTTTTCTTTCTCCTGCAGGTTATTAATCATAAATACCCACTTTTTCCCATTTTTTATGAGTTGAGATCGTAATTGGGCGCTCCCTGAATGACTAGCTCGGAAATGCGTAAGGTGAACCTCCGGGAAGGAGAAAGACATCCATCCAATGGGCATTTGAAAAAAAGTTTTACGTGTTATGACTTTAACTTTTTCGCATATTTTTCTCCGTAAAATTGGCGGTCAGGTATCTAGGGAACACACCCAATTTCTTCAAAACTTCAGCTATCGTTTTCTCGGAGTTTACTTTTGCCAAATTTTCAAGTTACAGAGGAAACTTTGCCGAAATTAATGTCCAAAGTGCTGTTGTCATTTCCCACTCAAGTGATTTTCGTACCCAAGGTTAATTGGTGTTTGGAAACTGCTGCTTTTGGTTTAATAAGGAAGTGCCCTTTAGGAGTTTCGGGCTAAATTATTCGAGCTTCCTGGTCACAACGGCGCATACCGCGACTCTTTTTTAGGAGAATGACTACTGAAATTCCCGTTCATTTGGATGGAATACGCCGTATTCCTTTTTTTGAGAGAAAAATGAGCAGATAATGTATTTACTGACACGCTAATTATTGCTACGTTATGCATAAATTTATAAATCTCCACACAAACCTCACAAACTAAGTAAACTTATGGTGTGTAAGACCGGAGAATTTTGTTTTTCCTTAGTGCGCAGGGAGATGATTTATTATCTTAACGTTGCCGGCTCAAGGATAGAATTTATGGAGTTATTTTTTTAAATTTACTTTTAAATTCGAACTACTCCAAAAATAATAGATTATAATCTAAATTAATATTTCATAGTTTATTTAAAAATCATTGGTTGTTTTTCAACAGCAAATATTTTAACTTAGTACGTCGTAGAGAAGAATGGAGGGCTGCATTCAACCAATCGCAGAATTGAAATACTGATGCTGATTTGAAAGGAAACATTTACACTTTGGCAAGGCGAAATTTTGACAATCCTCTAACACGCATTGCAGAGGAGTCAATTTTAGATATATTTGAGAAAAATCTTCCGCTTAACTGCTACATTCATATGGTTGGCAGTCGACTTAAACATACTTATCTCATCAGTGTAAAAGAACTCGGTGTCCTTATGAAGACCCGACTTTTTCCTGCGTAGACTTCACCAATATTGAAGATATTTTTGAACTTAACTTAATTAGAAATTAAACCTTATAAGAATTTTAAAAAAGATTTCGGGATGAAAACCTTTGCTTTTGCATTTTCCTCCGGTTTGCGAGCCTTTGCTGGTCTTGGGTAGACCATCTTGGTTGCGAAAAAATTGGACGATCCAAGCCAGCAAATGTGGTGAAAACCCAAAAAATATACAAAGCTCATAAACACACGGGGAAAATCCTCCGACAAATGTAATTAAAACTTTGTTTTTGCTCAAATGAAAATATTTTATCTGTTTCATCATAATTGCGGGTCCGGGAAGTAGGCCCTTTACGCACTCGAAAAATTTCACACGGTTGCCCGGACTGGGGGATGTTAAAGATACACTTCCTTCTATAAATGCCTCATTTCCTCAAATGATAATGTCTGTGCTACTTTTATCAGCATCGCCTCCTATAAAATCTGGTGATTTGGAGTGATTCAAGACTACGGTAAATTTTTTCCAAGTTTATCTCGGTTTTGATTAAGGGATTTTTAAAGGATTGTTGCTTGGCACGCCTCTTCCTTTCCTACGAGTGCACTTTGAATATACGGAGCTATCCATTTGATGGGATTTTAAACTGCTGTACCCTTATACGCTTTTTGTTCATCCGAGGCTTATTTAGACGCCGGATGTATCTCTCTTCACTTCCTCCTTTCTCATCCTTTCCATTCCGGTTTGCCAAGCCTACTCCGGATATTGGGAATGAATCTATGAGTGTGCGGAGCTTTCATAACATTTCTGTAAATTACTCGAAAGGATATGATTTTAATTGAGATGCAACAAAAAAAGTTCACGGTATAGGATTTATGACTAATATTTTTGCGTAAAATACAGTTGATAAATGTCACGACTCGCGTATTTCATACTTATTTTGGCGCAACAAAAACTTCGGCGCCACGTACATTTTCGTTCAAGGGGACTTTTATGGCCAATTAAATCTGTCGGTTGACTCAAAATGCACCGACTCGCGATGAAATTTTAAAGGCCCGAACGCATTTACTGTTTGTTTTCTGCTCAAGCATTAAACGTATTTGGGTAATAACGTTTCCTATCAATTTATCAGACGAAGATCCCATCCCTGTGACGATGAAGATTTCTAAACTCCTATTTCGGACCTCTTATTGAAAATGTGAATTCATATTTTCTGTCTCGAAGTGGGCCGTAATTTCGTCCTCTCAGAAATGTCCCGCGAATAAATAAAGGATTGTGATCGCACACCGCGGATAGAATGAGTCGGTTCGGGCGTTTTAGATTGAAAATTCGGTAATGGGGAAGTAAAAAAAAATAGGTTTATTTTTTCCCTACCAACTCGAAATTCGAGAGCCCTCTTTGTTGGCTTTTGGAGGATATTTGGAGACGGATATTATTTCATTTTTATCGAGGGAAAACGGAGATGCTCTGAAGACCGGATGGGGATTACGACAAGAAGGCGAGGATAGATTGACGGGAGAGATACAATGAGGCGCCGTCATGGGCAGACTGTAAGAGGAAGGTAGATGCCTAGAGGAAGAATAGAAAGAAGGAAGTTTGATGTCCGGAATGAGGCGGTGGGGGGGGGGTGAATGTGGAAGAAAGTGAGAAGAAGTCGGAAGGATAACAATGATATCATTAATTTCCCTGTTATTGTTCAGAAAGTTCTTGAAAACAGTGGATCGTGTTCAGATTTCAAAATGTTGTGATTATTTGAGATGAACCGTTAAAAAACGGATAGACGCGCGTCCTGCCTTGAAACGTGTCAGAAGAACCAAGTGAAACGTCGCAAAACGATGGGAGTAAGAACGTGCTAAGATTCGCTCTTGGTTCTTCTTTAATTTGGAAGCAAATAAATAATTATCTTGATTAAAATGGATGTAAAAAAATCTCGGAACGATTGCCATACATTGACCATTATAAGAAATATGGGTGGAAAAATGAGCACTATGATAGACGATCAAATTACTGAGATTCTATAAATTAAAACATTGAATTACGAGGGTATTCAATTATAGAGGGGGGAAAATTCCTCATATTCTGAGTGGTACTTTGGAGGAAAATGGACTTATTATTTTTGGACATTGATGGAAGAACATTGCTGAAAAAAGTATTTCCTACGGGAAAGGACTTTAGACAGCACGCAAAGGAAAGATACGAGGATAATATTATTACAAATTTAAATATTTAGCGTATAAATCTATTATTTATTTAATGAATCTTGATATAATGTGAAAACAAAAAAACGTTCTCAATGGAAGAGAAGAGTTAAAGTTTTTTATAGGTATGGAGATTCTCAAAAAGCAGTGTTAATTATTTTATTAGTGGAAAAATATCAGAGAAAAAGGAGTTATTCCTGCATTTGGGCAGATGAGAATTACTTTGGCTAAATGTGCTTACGGAAAGAGAAAGGAATTGGCAATAAGTTTGCTAACTAAAGGGGCCAAGAAAATATAAGTAAAAAGTATAATATGCAGTATGATATTCAAGAATACTCCTAAGTATATGGATCATATACTTATTCTTGAAAATGGACTCAAGTTAGAGGCTATTACTATGTGGAGATTTGAGCAAGGCTGAACACTGAAAGATAGAAAAAGAACAAAGCTAAGGAACGTTTACATTTTGAGGAAGAATAGGGCTGATTGAGGGTTGGGGAGAGGTTGAAAGATAATGATGATGGAGGCCATAGTAGGGAAGAGAGTAAGTTGATGTAGCTGAAAAAGTAGGAGAGCGGCCCTCTTAGATTTCATATAATCGGTTGGAAGTTTAGAAAACTGAAGAAATGAAAAGTTTCAGCCTGGACAGATGAATTCCGTGCATTACTTAATACGGAATAAAAATTAGCTACCGATCAAACTTACCTTGAATTAGTAAGAGGGTTGATCACTATCATTAATTTGATTGTACTAATGCTTATAATAACGAAAAATTTATTGATTCACTTTAAGGTACATAATTATTGGAAATCTGAATAAGCTATCATTAATCTCGAAAAAATCTCTTTGTAAAATTAATTTAGAGGTTTAAACAATTTTTTGAATTTGAGATGAACCTAAGTGGTCAACATTACTATTCCTCGTATGCCACCAAGAGCTACCCCACACTCAAACGGGCAAGGAATTAGGTACATTTCTAGCGTTTACTTTGAGTAATTATAAGTTTTCATTGCATAAAAAGGGGACTTATCGGACTTATTGGAAGGTACCCGACCTAGTTTGTTAGCTAAAATGAAGTTTCATTTCCTGTTTCATGTTCTGAAATTGTATCTTGATTTAAACCATATTAAAGAGTGATACTTCTTTGCCATTAATATTTATGGGTTAACAATACACCTTAATACATTCAGCAAAATCTTGTTGCTGATTTTGTTTTATATCATGTTTAAACGAGTAAATAAATAGGTTATTAAAAATAACGTGTCGCAAACTTCCTTTAAAAAATGTTATTTTCAGCCTGAAGGAATGCATACAATTATACCGTGCAATCGAATTACAAATTCTTGATATTTATTAAATGAATTATTGATTATTATAACTTCTTATTATCTGGTTGAAGCACTGAGGAATAATATACGTTCGAAGGCCAAATTTCATTAAAGGAATAAGAAAGATTTGCTTACACGAAAAAAAATATCTACTTTTGTGACTTATCCCATTAGATGTGCCTTACACAATATACAATTGACCTCGTGTTTGCTATATCGTGATTGCCTGGCGAGAATAATTTATTATTATTACTTCGGATAAGGTGGGGAAGCTAAGACTAATGAGCTGGGAGTAGAGTATACTGATTGATTTTACTGGGAAATATGTTTTGTAACAGTTTACTTATGATTAAATCAGGTGAATATTATTTATAGGGACTCAGAAGAGAATTTAAATTAATTTGATAATGCATACAAAAATGTGACACAAATGGAAATACGCAATGGAGGAAAACATCGAAAATTGATGGAATGCATTGCATAATCAGAAAATTAGAAAGTCATAACATGAATCCATATCGACAACAAAAATATTAATTAAATAGGGCTTATTACCCAATAAAGTTAGAATCCAGACAAAAATAATCACCCTTGATCCATGGTATATTTTTTAAGCATTCGCCATGAATTAATTTAACTTGGGGAGCAAAGGGTGTGCTCCTTCGATCGTAGGAGATATGTGAGAGAGGGAAAAAAAGAAGGAAACGGAAGAAGCAGCAGTAGTGAATTCCCTCGAGAATCTGATTATGTGAACGAGGAGCAAGTGGGTGGATATATAATGGAATGACGAACCGGAGATGAGATAGCGGAAGAAGAAATGGAATAAGACGGAGTGGGGGAGGAGTAATGGTGTAGGGAAGGAGTGAAGAGGAGGAGCTGGTGAGTGTAGGGGGGGAGGAGATTTAACGGGAGAGGGTGGAAGGAACGGAGGAGAGGGGAAGGGGTAGTGGCTCTGTGGAGGGACTCCTCTTGGAGTGGCGATAACGCTTGTCTGACGGCAAGAAAGAAATTTTAGAAAGGCGAGACTAGAAAAAGAGAGGGTTGATGACGGAGAGAGTGAATAGGCCAGACGAAAAGGGGTACTGCGTGAGGGGATAAAGGAGGCAAGAAGGTGTCCAGAATAATTTTTTCTCATGAAAGATAGCCTTTCTGGATGTGAAAAGGAAATGACATGCGTTCCTTGGAAGTATTTCTGCTTTTCGATCCACGCCATTTTATCTTAAAGTGGCATATTTGAAAGAAGAATTGGTGGCAGTTTGTACTCGTAACTTCATCGGCAGTATCACCCGAAGGTTGGTTGAAGGAAATCCCTCTCACCACCAACTCGTCAATTTCTCATGCAAACTCCCTTAGGCTCTGATGGGGCCTTCCGTCCATCATCCCTCTTTACATTCTCCACGAGAATTTGGCCCTAGGGTCCCCCTCAGGTGGGCATGCCCTTCTGTAATCTTCTACTAGTTCCCCGCATACCACCATGATGGCGTGTGGTAGTGGGTGTTAGTTCACCAGCCAAGTCCATCGTTGATGACTGGTTATTTATGCAATTCGGGAAGAATCCGCAATTATTTGATAGATAATTCTTTTTAATGTTTTGGTCTCAAATATTTTTCGGGAAAAATGATTCCTTACATCAGTCGGTTCTGCAGTCTTTATCCCTGCGATGTTTTCTATCAATTTTATACGCCCATAAGTTTATTACCTTTATTATCAGAGTTGAAATGAAACAACTTTTACTTTTCTAATACTTTAAGTCACTCATTATCTTCGTTATTAGTCTTTCCCAACCCAGATATTCCGTTAGCAATGTGTGGCTTTCTTTTCATTCGTAACGATTCTTCACGAAATGGGCAGCTTTTCTAAGTATTTTTCTTTTATTCCGTAATGAACTCCTTCTTCGAAAGATTCCTAACACAATTCTTAATGCAACGGTGATTCATGGTGATACTCCAAAAGTCGGTCTTGGAATATTTTTTCAGTGTTATGCTCCCGTGTTTGTTTTCATCCTCCACTCCTCTGTTCGTTGCTCCACTGCTAACTTATATTTATATTCGTCCTGTCCTTTTCATCTTCAACATTGGCCATCAGCACCATGTTTCGTTTCTAAGGACACCAATTCTTCTCTTGCGTGATTTTCCAATAGACCTCACCTATGGTCTTTAGAGTACCATGTTCCACGCGAATTAATTACTTTACTGTTTCTTCCTCCGCTGTCACCAAGAAATAATGTAGATTGAATATTTCTCAAGTTTTATTTAATTATTCTTGACGAAAAATTCCCTGTTAGTTCATTTTAATGTTTACTTATTTTTCAGCTCCCTTATTTCGTGCACCCCACACTGTATCGTTGCTCTCATTTCCTGTTTCCTTACCCCATTCCCGTGAATTTACATGAGTCGAGAAGTAGAAAGGAGTAGTTACACGTCTTGTCATCACGTGAAAATAAGATAAATGGGGTTCCCACGCTTTACCGTTGGGCAATCAGGCTAGGTTTACTGGTACGATTGGAGAAATTCCCATTATATTAGGCTCATTTATTCAATGAAAAGCTAACAAATACGCCTTAATTAGGGAATTCATACTAAAGAAACAAAGAAAATTAGTTACAGATTGAATTTCAATGAAAATAAATTACGGGTGCTAATAAACTGTTTCGAATGGATTAAGAATAAACTTCTGGTGGCAATAATTGATGATATCCTTAACGCAACCTCTCTGCTGACCTGACAATTGATCAATTGGACAAAATGTTTACCAAAATGGACGAGCAAGTTTACCACCGCAAAATCAGCATTTAATTACCTTCGATTAGTGGTTCATTAGGTTTTTGATCAACCAAACTAAAGAATTAATCTTCAACCAACACAAATATTGTATTCGATTAACGTTTTTAATTATTACTTGCATGAACATCTTATGATCTATTTAAAGAAATATTGAAAAATATTAGGAGGAAGTTATTTAACCCTTGAAATTACTTCTGCTGGTTCCTCCCAATTTTAATTCTTTTATTTTGTAGGTAAATTTGACTACCTCTAAGTTTCGCTTAACAATACACCTCACTACTGCTGATAGAAAATTTGAGTAAGAGTAAAATATACACAAAAGATATTGAATCAAATGAACATAAACCATATTTGTGCAGGAGTGGATTCCTCTGTTGTCAATGACTTCAAACACGAGTTCTCCATTTTTCCCCAGGTTGTTTGTTGTAATTTTTTCATAGATTGGAGAAATTCATTTATTATTAGTCACATCTTTAGCTATTTTGGGAAAAAATCTTCCAACCAACTTTTTTTATTTATCTGCCGTGATAAAATACTTCCGTAATTGTGATAAATTACAAACTGATTTTCATAATCCTAAATTTTCCGAGATTCAGTGGAAAAAGATCATCATAATCGCTGGATTCCAGCCTTTAGGCATGTTTCAAGGACTCGTCCAAACTATCCCCTTAAATGCATAATTTCATCATGATTTTCTATTCTGTAGTCTTTATTATAATTAATTTTTGGTAATTATCGTTCTTTTACTTCCTTGATTTTTTAAAATTTAGTTTTACTTGAATTAATGAATGCGTCCTGATAGTTTTCTTTTTCTTGTCATTGGCTTATATGGAATACCGTCTTTACTCATTCTTCGATGTAACTCTTCTTGTGTCAGAGATTCATAGATTTTATCTTCATTCCTTGAAGTATATTTCCAAAGTTTCTAAGCTTCATTACCATGCTGCCAATATTGCTCATATCTCACAGAATTGGAAAATTAAAATACATATTTTAGGCTAATCCAAGTGAATCCGTGGAATGTATTTGGAATTCATGGAAAGAAGTTAATAAAGCAATCGGATGAAGTTTATGAAGATAGCAAGGAAGGCTTAAAGATTTTCTGAATGGTACAGGATATCTGAGTTTTCTTGAGACACAGAGGAAACATTGTGGCATCAAATTATATCGTTGGATTCAACCACGGGGAATAAATAAGGATAGACAGATACCGTCTCAGACAGATTGAAGCATTCGTTCTTCCCTCGCATGTTGCACAATCATAACAATATCGAACAGTAGAGAACGACAAAATTAATTTAATATAAACACTGAAATATTATAAAAGACTCAAACATATCGCTTATTACATTATGTCTGTAGGGCACGTGCGTTTGTGTGTACCTATTTATTTTGAATATTTGCTAATATATAGTTGAATGAATGCATATATTAATGTTCCTGAATGCATGGCTGGTTTTCTAAAAGCCATTGTGTGTATTACGTATTTTTAGATACGTAAATGAAGAGTTATTATGTTTTTTTAATTTCCAACCCAAAGTATTTTGCACATACTACTACTTTCTTCTGCTAAGCAGCTTGCTGGGCTGGGGTTGAACTCAAGCTGCTCTGGTTTTTCTTCGTCATGCTTCATTCCTTGCTCGTAATTCTGCTACCTAAAAAACAAAATTATTCTACGTTTTTCAAGACATTCCTTCCCTAGCTTGAATTGATGATCCTTGAATGTGTAAATATAAGCCCTTAATTCTGCTGCGGACTACCACGTTAGATCTCTTACTCTTCTTTATCTTGAGGATGTACTTTGTCTCTCCCTTAGTTATCTCATTTTACGTGCTTCTTTCTTCTTTTCTTCAGGAATAGATGCAAGTACGTTTGTCACCGGCAACCTGAGGACTGATTTTCCTTTCTGCTCTTAGTCAGGCATCCGTTTAGATGTGATGCTCGATCCCACATGTTGACTTTTCGATGAGAGAATTAAAGGACAAAAGCAATAATTAGCAAATATACCATTTTCCTTATTTTTTTTAGTTTCCTTACTTTCTGTCAACCGCATTTTCATACCGCATTCAACTCTATACTCGTATTATGTCATTCCATTAATCTCCCATCGTTCTATCTCTATCCAAATTAGTTTTATACACCATTCTTTATCTTCCCAAGGGAACATGCCTTTTTGTGGCATACAATTTGATATAAAACTTTTCTTATGAAACAATACGACAAAAAGTTCTTTTGGTTGTTTTGTTGCCCGAGAACAATAAAAACTTCTCCAAATTGAGCTACACTTAAAAGTCTTCTTCTTTCTACTCCGTTCTTTCCCAGAATGATTTTAGATGTATGGGTCACAAGTGTATGTGTCCGAAACTTTTTCCATTTATTATTGGCGCTCTATGACGTTCACTCGAAATACCGTCGTTTATACTGCTTTTGTATTGATATGATGAGATTCATGGTTTTCATTTAAGTATTATATACCCCTTTGCTTCATGAATTTCTAAGGGTATTTTATCGATTTCTAAAATATTTTGCCTCTATATGTTAGATTGTTAAATTCGCCATATATATATATATATATATATATATATATATATACACACACACACACACACACACACACATATATATATATATATATATATATATATATATATATATATATACACACACACACATATATATATATATATATATATATATATATGTGTGTGTGTGTGTGTGTATACACACACAGTGTCTGTCTCAAAATAAGTAGAACACCGATACCAGCCGCGGTAAGCTTCCTAGAAAGCGTCGACTGGAACCTCCTTCTGCTACCTCGTTACCGCCTCTTTAAGGTGATTCAGCGTTCCAAATGGATGTCTTTCAAGCTTATTTTTTTCTTTGAACTAGAAGACCTCCGGTGGTCCTACATTGGGACTATAGAGCGGCTGGGATGAGATCCAAAAGATAACGCGGGATTGTCACGCGACCAGGCTTTTGATTTTTCGATAGCACCTTGAGGGCCTTGGGAGTTAATAATATTGAATGGTACTTAATTTTTTCCTCCCATTAAAAAATCTAGACGTTCTAGGAGGGGAGAGTGTACGAAAATTAAGAAGTTTTCAGAAATTAGAATTTTTGTTTATTCTTAATTTTTGCATCATATCGTGAAATTCTTTTGCTATATAGGAACTTTATCATTTGCTCATGTTATCACCTTCTCAAACTTATAATATTGTTTGCAAATTTAACAAGGATATTACCTGTAACAAGAAATTTACGGTCCAACTTTACTTTCCAAAAGTCTGTTTTTCCCCACAAAGACTTCTTTCCTTTATTCCGTCCAACATGCCTATACTTTTCCTCCCCTACCTCGATTTACTGGGTGAAGATTATTTACGTTTTACTAAATTATTTCTTCATTATTCTCTTAGAGTTCTAGTACAATTATGATATAAATTATAATGCTCATATTAAATTATTATTAATTAATTTTATAGCGTTTAAGGTAGGTTTTTGATGGGTACGTGGAAATTTTCTCAATTTCCAATCCTTGACACAACCTGACTCCCTTCAATTAAAATACCAATATTCATTTTCGCTTTGTTCATTCAATACCCATATTTTACTCCCTTCCATTAATATTCAACATGCCTATCATTCTCCTCTCTCTACGTCGACTGCTAAAATCTCTCCCGTTCATCACAGTTTCTCATTATACTACCGCCAATCAAAATGCTCTGAAGTAATTTTTTACCATCTTTGGTTTACCCCCAAAATCCTCTATTCTGTCCCGCAATACCTAGTATCTTTTCGATTGTGTTTCTTTCCATCATTTTGCCTTTCCCATCCTTTTTCACGTCCACATCTTGAAGACTTTCTTCTGAAAACTACTTTTTCGTCAAGACCTGTGTACATATTTTTAATGTACGTTAGTGGCTACCCGAAAGGGCATAATTCTTGGTCACTGCAGGGATGGATCGCACAGTTGGACCCAACTTTAATTGGCTACCAGAGTTGACTTAACTTAAAGTCAAAACCATTGCTCCATCCTTCCCTCCGCGCTGTTCTTTTTGAGTGCGGGTGTCTGACGCTTATCGGACGATTTTCCTGTACTAGCTGCCTGAATTGAAAGCCAAACCGATATTACTTTGAATAATAACGTCAAAGAGAAGAGATTATGAGGTTTTTATGCTGTAAATTAGGTCGGAATTACTTACATTATGTTCACTAAGTTAATCACCTTGGTTTCACTATAATTCTAGCTCCCCATAGACATATTTTGGTGGAAAATTTAAGATTTTTTAATGATCAGCTTTTTCCCAAAAGTTAAATTTTATGGTTTCAATTGAATCGCCAACTCTAGTGCATTATTCTTTTGGATCTAGTTTTGTAGACTTTAGACTCTCCTAATGCTTAAAATAAATGCTGCATAAATGATATGAATGAGTAAAAGTTTTCAAAAGTGTATCTCAGAATTGGGTTTAATTTCGGAAACGAGGACCTAACACCAAATTCATATTGAAAGATTTTTTACCTCATGGGATCGTCGCTTAAATTGAATCAAACTTTTGCGGCAGGACATTTATTTGCAACTCGAGCTGCGGGAATAAAATGGGAGAAATAGATGCCAGGATAAATGGATAATAGGGACATTTTTATCGCCTGAACGAAACTTTGTGGTGGAAACCTTAATACCCTCACGCCCTGAACCAATTAATCCCCTTTCCCCATTCTCCACCCTTCTCCGTTGGCGCTGGCACCCTTTAACATTATCCTTTATTCCTTTACACATCGTCCCTTACATCATCCAGACATCGTTCGGAGGCTTACGTGGCACGATTGTAAATGACAGATTTAGTTGAGGAAGTGGCGGTGAGAGTAAGGAAGAAGAGAGAGATTCTGAGGGATGAAAGGGATTTGTTGATGGAATGAGAGAGGGAGAGAGAGAAGGAAAGTTAAGGGAAGAGGAATACACGGGGAAGTAAATAGGAGATTCTGAAAGCCGGGCTTTTGGAGAAAGGGGAAATGGGACTGGTAAGAGAGTGAGATAGAGAGAGAGATAGAGAGATATCTAGGAAAAGGACGTCGGAAATTAAGGGAGCATGGGAAAAGGTTTTGGGAAACTGAGAATGGAGCTTGGCTCAATGGGCAGGATACCTTCTTCTAATGATCACAAAGCCACTTGAAACAATCTTGGAGACCCCGAATTACGATTAGGTCGGGCACCTAATCAATCCCCTTATCTTTGTGACCCGATAGTCGTTTCTAATACGAGAGTGTGCTGCCAATGCTAAGGGTGAATTGAAGTGACAAAAATGGTAGTGGAGACAAGAGCTGAAATCTTTTTTATCCCCCCCTTCTTCCCTAAGTGATTTTCCGTCTTAACGCGCTGAATTGCCACACCCTAGTTTCTTTGGATTTTTATTCTTCATCCGAGGGGAAAGCTTATCGGAATTCGATGCCGTTGAAATATAAAAACGCTATTTATTTTTGTATACCTGTAATCAATTGGTATTTGACCAGAGGGCCAGTTCTTATAAACTACAAATAAGTTTACAGATCCACATAACTTGCTCAAACGTAAATTCCTCTATATAATGAAAAGTGCAGCACTTGCTACTTGCCTATATAACATGGTATGGAAATTTCAAAGTTAAATATTATATTTAAGGCTGATATCTGAATGCTTGTAAATCATTTTTGAGAAATTTGCTCCAGGTCGTAAAAGTTGTAATGAAGCTTTCTCTATACCAATAATTCGCGGTTTCGGTCCTAGGGAACAGTATTATTTATCAGTAATGATCGAAAAGACTTTTCTCTTCCACATAGAGTATTTTTATGACGATATAGACTTCGTTACAGTGTAATATCTCCAGGTCCAACCTGAAAATGTTACTCTGTAACGAAACCAAGTTCGTAATAAAATACTCTTGCGCCAAAAAGCAAAGTTTCCTTTGTCATCATGAGTGATTACCACCATATTGCACCTGAAACTGCGTTATTTATCAATTATACCTGGCACTGATACAGTCTTAGAAGAAAAATTGAAATTACGAGATACATATTTATCCTCATTATATTTCCTGTTCGTCCGGAAAAATGTTATATTTTCCTTCTTTATGATTTTTTCATTTAATTATCTTAAGTAAATTTCTTTGTGATTTTTATTTGTTCACGTTTTTCATGGAATCGAAATTTGTTAAAAAAGTTATTAGAGAATAAAATTTCTTCTAATTTCTTGAAGCAGCCGATGAAAGGCAACGCTAACGTAGATAAATAAAAATATAAGTTCATCAGATCGATCTTCTTTATCTTAAATGGATTTTTATTCTGCTCATCATGCATTTCGCAAGAGAAATAAAGATTTAAATCATTTCGCGAATTTAGTAAACTTGCGGTTATCATCCCAGCAATTGAACAGCGATTGAGCAATGGAGAAAAATTGTTGGTTTCTTTCTGTAATGTACACCGTTTTGATGGAGAAAATATTTTCAGCCAGATAAAATGTTTTGGAAAAATGAGAAATTGAAGGTCTTCTCAAACGAAATTACTGTGAACTTTTTTTATACGAGACGAAATGTTACAGAGGCAATTGGATGAAAAATGGTGCGAGATGGAGGTGTTTCCCACCTGGGAGTGAAAGAAAGGTGAATTGGTCGTATGGGAAAAAGAGATGAAGTTGTTTTTTTGCCACGATTGGAAACTTTGGCGATATTTCCCGCGTGGTTTGTGTCCTCGGAAGACGAGGTGATATTGCTCACCTGGAATGTCCGATCTTCATCCAATTCTTGGCCTGAAGATTATAAATTGTGTTTAGAGTGTTATGTAACACCATTGCCCACTTTCAGAAAATGTAATCAGCTAAACTGCGGACGAAGGAATACAAAATAAGTGTTGACATTTTACTATCGTTTGTTAAGTGTAAGTATACAGTGTATGTTCTGGTTGGAAAAAGAGTGCGGATATGTACGCTTAAATCATTACTTATGCCTTCATCAAGTGGACACCTTAACTTCTTATCTTAAAGAAATGCTCTTATTCTGTAGGTTCTATCGTACATTTGAAATCTCTAGCCTTACTGCCAATGTCTCTCTTGTTGTAGTACAATGGGGCTAATAATACCTTTTTAACATAATTGCTGGAGGTACTGGTTTTAATTTATTCCATATATACCGTAAAAATGCGTATTTAATTAGTTATTACCATCGCATGATCAATTGTTTGTAGTTTCCCGGGAAAAGGATCGCAATCCTCATTAAGTTGCCAACAGGATCAGTTGGAGAGTCATGAAATAAAGAATTATTGCAACAAAATTAAAGTTATGTATGCGTACCTTCAGATTGACGAAGATTTGGTTAAAAGCCCAGTTAGTAAGATGCATTAGTAAGGAAAAGTATTACAGTTCATTCATGCGACAGTATATCAAACGACATTAAACGTACTACTAGAGTCGTAAGTAGGTTAGGCGCGATGCATAGAATTATTAAAAAGGACGAAGCGTGGGAAGATTTATGGCAAGGGATAGAAAAGCCTAACTTTAAGGGAAAAAACGACCATAATTTCAAAATAAAAATAAGGACTCAAAAAACAAATAAGAAAAAAATACTCTTTTTTAAATAGAACTATAATTGATTGGAACCAGCTGCTTGGAGGTTTGTTTGAGCCCTTTCCATCCAATTTTAGAAGTTTTAAGTATTAATGTAAATCAGCCACTGGGCAATAAACTTCATTGTAGTTATGAAAATATTGTTTGTATGTAATTTGGAAGTTTGTTTGTATGTGATGTGAAAGTGTCATTGTATGTAAAAATATTTTGTCTCTATCTGTTTTTATGTGTCCGTATGTAATTTTCGTTGAAAGAGATAACTGTGACCCAACTTGACCGTTGCCACCAGGAAAATCGCCTAATTGTAACGTAATTGTGTAAATAAATAAATAAGTAAAGAAATAATACATGTTGACTACGATCAAATACAGAGTTGAATATTGAGACTAAAAACCTGGAAAGTAAAACAATAGCAATAATTTTATGCGGATTATATGGAGCAGGCATTTGGTTCAAAAAGGGGGAGAATGAGCATAGACGGAGACTTTTGGAAGGCGTGAATTGCCAAAAACAAATGCCCAAGCCTTCGCCGTAGGTACAAAACGTATTGGAAGTTAAAAGGGAAAAGGAAGACGAAAGGGTAAATATGTTGGACAAGTAAAGATGGATAATTGGAGGAGACATAAGCTGGCGCATAGGAGTAAGCTTTTCATAAGATTGAATGGAGGGTTACAGTCGAACATCTCCTGATAGAAATACGTGCAGATGAAAAGCAGACGAAGCGATAGAAATGCGGTGAAATTTTTGATGAAATTCGAAGAAGGCAGAAAGAGTGGCTGGGGTGGAAATTTCGAGGGATTCTGAAGGCTCTGATAGAAATATCGTAGTTGTTAGATAAGTGGGAAAGATGGAAAAAAGAGTTGGAATTTATCATAAATGTATGGAGGAGAGTAACTGCAAAATATGAAGTGTTACAAAAGGAAATATTTTCGTCAAAAAAAGTCGAAAAGTGATGCTGCTTCCTATCCGGTAAATATTTCCGTCTACGGTGAAAATATACGATCGCATCTATAAAACATGATATCGATTGGCCGAATAAATAAATGTTTTCAGCATACATTTTCCGCAATTTTCCCCTACAAAGAGTATATCGGCAAATTATTAAATGAAGATCATTAGCGCAAAATAATAATTCTATTATAAAGAATGCTCCAGTTAAAAATGTTACATTTAAACAGATGGCGTAAGGTTTTTTTGACACCGTAACTTCCGTTTTAGAGAAAAATGGGGCATGATTACAAAGAAACTCGTATTTTTAAGTTGATACCTTTTTTCTTAACTAATAAAATGAATGTTGCATTTTTCATCATCGACAACAATTATGTTTTAAAATTTATTCCTGATATAAATATTTAAAATATAATTTGACAATGACTTTGCCAAAATTTTCTTTCCTCCCAAATCTTCAAAAACTTCTTTGGGAATGAGTCAAGTCACACAATTATTGCTATTAATAGTTCCTATTAATACTTAAGACTTTTGATAAATTTACCACTTGATCATTGCCACATATATCAGCTTTCTTTAACAAGAAGCTAAATCTGCACTCTAAAACATAGATCACAATAAACCATTATTCACCTTCACACAATTTCCACATAACGTACCCTTTCCAAAATATCTATCCTTTTTCTCCTCCCACCTAGCTTAGCCAACATGATTCCTTCCCAATTACTTTAACATTTCATTACAATTCAATACTTTCGATTCGATACCCAAAGTCAGTGTTTGATTCTCCAACACCCCTCATTTACTTTTCTTCCCGTGAATTTCACTTTTTCCATCCCCCTCCCGACCGCAAACTCAAAAATCTAGATTAAACCTTGCCTCAAGTTTCTCAGCCGGATAAATCTACGGCCCATTATGGTTTTCATTATTCTTAACGTCAGCCTCCTCTTTGTTAATCTTCTTTGCCTAACCTAATTCTTCTATCAATGTCGTTCCTGTTTCTCCACATTTTGCTCAAACACATCCTGGATAAATGAACGACTATATCAGCACTAGTTTATAATCCCATCAACTTCAATGTTTGTCGTAGTCTTCCTATTGTTGAAAAATTCATTGCTTTCATTTTCTCTTGTTCGTTCTCATCTCAAATCTATGAAACCTTTGGTTGTCCTATTATACGCTCATTAATATTGCTTGGCTAATCTAAAACTTGATGGTCCATAAATACATCTATCTACCTTACGATGCATCTTTAAGTTTCACAAAATATCAATATGATGATGCCTCAAAAATAATATTTCAGAAATATTAGTTATGCCATTTATCTGCAGCATGATAGACATAGTTTTAAAAATAAAAAAATGATAAATCTTCTTTTTTCATTTGATACCTCTGACGTCAGTGAAAAGAGAAGTTTTATTAATAGGCCATCAAATAATGAAGTCCAAACTACTTTAATTAAGTTATAAAGAATTATTTTAAAAGCTCCAGTTGTTATAAACGCAACAAGCTGTCGGGGATCGTCTAGCACTGACATAGTAAACTATAACAATTAACTGGATGAATGAAGCAATCAAAATATCCATTAAGTTTTTAATGACTTAAATTAATTTCTGATAATTCCGCATTCATATTTTGGAATACTCTAATTTTCCGTATCGTTGCCTTGTTCATAAGTTTTCAATTTAGTTTTCAAAAGTATCATTAAATTGCGTTTGCTGAATATATGATGGATGTTCATATTAAAATCTTCCTGTGGCCATGAAAATAGCCCGCGCTCTCTCTCACACTCACATTCACATATAAATAATTTAAACACGAAATTGAATATTTCATTTTGGCTTTTTTACACTTTTAAAATTAAATTTTCACCCGGCATCTTAATTAGAAAAGGGGTGGATTCTTCCCTGTACAAAATTAAAACGTGAGACTTTTAAGGTCCAAGCCGAAGCTTCTGTTACGTTGATTTTTTCATTTGAATATAAAGTTCCGCAATTATAGAGAGGTGGTAATTAAATTCTCAAGTGGACTAATTATCCTCCGAAACGTTTTAAGCTCAAGGAATTCCACTCTATCAATATCCGTTTTTGTATTTGATATTAATCGCATGCTTTTTCGTAACTGGAAAACTGTAACCTCATATCAATTTGCCCAGTTTGTGGCGAACGGAGCAATTTCTTTGAAAAACCTTGACGCACAGAAAACATGGCTATCTAATTCATTGAAGCAATCTGGGAGGCAAATCTGTCATCTTTTTTTAATTCATCGAAAATTAGTCTGAGACGATTTGAGTCCTATTCTTGAAGTTATGATTGGTAGAATAAAAATATTAAATAACCGCTGAAAACTTTCCGAAGTTCTCCGAAGATCAACGCATATGATAATGTTTTTACCACGGAAAAAAATCCTAAAATGTTTGACGAAATATCAGAAATTTTTGTTTATATTTCACTTTTCATTTAAATATTCACGTTTATGCATTTATTGCATTCTCTAAATTCCATGAAAACTATCAGGTTCACATATTTTATCCGATGTTGTTGGAGAAGAGCTTAATCAAAAGGAAAATAAGTGGCATAAGACCAAAATTTCGTAGCATATGAGTACTTTAATCGCGCCGACCAACAAAGTCCATGTGCAGCAATTTTTGTTTAGATTTTCCAACGATTTCGTCTTCCGGCTAGAAAACACTTAATACCGCCGTTGAACGCCATTTTATTATTTTTAGCTTGATATTTTTTAAACTTTCTTCAAGGAAGTATTTATCTCTTGAATATACTGCATACGTATGCATTATTTTATACGCCATCACCGGACGAACTGATCCGATGGTGAGTCAAGAAAGACCAATATTTGCGTTAGAATTATTTAACGTATAATTCTATTTGTACTTAACGAATCATGAACTGAAATTTAAAAAGATGTTGGACAACTATCCCTGCCATATGCGCCTGTCACATTAAGGGACTGTATGCCTATATGAGTACTATGCGTTAGTATCTGTCAACGAAAAACCAATTGGAATTATCCATCAAGAAAGGGGATGCTGAGGACCAGTGACATCGAAACATTCGGTGCTATGCTTACTTGAAAGGTTTTTATGACGAATGGAGCTGAAACGAGAGGCAACGAGGGAACTATCTAGGCAGATCTCAGAAATAGCATCTATCAGTAAATATTATGTACGTTAGAGCTGATCATTTTATTGAGAATAGAAGTCGGAGAAATATACCTAAATCGGGTCGGGAGAACTTTTTTGAGATAACCGTCAAGTTCGAGCAGCTAGCCGGTGAATCCGGACAAGTTCTCCCATTCTATCTGCCACCTATTGGCGCCCCGATTCGAGCAAAACGGAGGAACGCTTGAAATATCGCAGGCGTTTGAGTCGCACCCGAGGAGATAGTGATCAACCTCTTGAGTTTTTTTCGGCATCGAAGCGGGGGAATTCATGGTGACATGCTTCGAAACTTTTCTTTTCCTAGATTGAGAAATTTTTGGTGGCGTCGACTGGTTGTGAAAGGAGGTGGCGGATGGAATAGGAAGGATGGGGAATGGTTTCATCTCACTGAGGAGGTGGAAATTGTGTAAGTTCCCTCTACTGGGTAGGACAAGATCTGGAGGAGACCCGCACCTGTTTTCCTTTAAATTCATTGGTAACATAGTTCTGTGAACCTCATGTCACAAATTTGAGGGTAGTTACATATATTTGACGCTTCGCCTTTTTCCTCTGTATGAACTGTAAGTTTGGATACGGTTCTTCTGATTTTTAAGTTAATGAAATTAATTTAATTGTAAGAATTTTACTGCATTAAACAATACGTTACAGTAGTAATATAGAGGGTAACTCTTTAAAGATGTGATACACCCTCTTTGAGTCAAAATGATGAGCGCTCATTCGAGTCTTATGAGATATAGTTGCGGGCGGAGAATATAGGTTGGATGGTGTGGAAGATAAAACGCTGAGGTTTATAATAGGGTGGATAAAGAGTGCGCTTTATCGGGGGGGGATCCGAGATAGGCAGAGAAAGTAGATAAAGCATATAGTATATCGTAAGCTATGTAAGAGTTTCAGAGTGTAAAAATCATTCGCCTCGACCAAGATTCGAACCCTCCTCCATAGCTTAACTGGGTGAAGCAGTTGGCCGGACATAGAGGGATCCGGGTTCGAATCATGGTCGAAACGAATGATTTTTACACTCACATTATTTTACATTACAAATTATTGCATTGAAATGGATATTAGCGGATGACTCCGTTAAAATTAACTGTGGCGGCATCTCCCGCAATTTCTTAGAATTTATCGTAAGCTAGTTTCGGATATTGATAAGATATTAGGTGGGTAGCATGATGGATAGAGGGACCAAGAGTGTACACATCAAAATAGAATGAATGCGAAAACTACGAGAAATAAAGTAAGAATTAGGTAAATCAATTGCAAGGGGAAGTTCTCACGTTACGTAGAATAAAAAGGTCGTTAGAGACCGTTCAAAGCATACTTTGAAAGAAAAGGAGCTCTAGAAAAAATACCTCTCTTTTTATACTCATACAATTTTGGGCAGGAATGATGTTTCCTTCCGGGATGAATGTAAGAATAACTAGTCCTTTATTCCAGGAAATCCATAATGCCCCCGCGGAAATCGTCATACAACCATCAATTTTAATACCTTCTTCATAATTTTAAAGTAATGCAATTTTCACCTCGTACAAAGTGTAAACATTGCATTTCAATTAGTAAAAGTACAAGGTGTGTTCCGAAAGTAATGCAATTAAATTTCCCGCGCCGCTCTTATTGGTTGGAAGGGGATCAGACTACTTGAAGCAGATGTAGGAACGCTAAGCTTTGCCTTGAAACCAGTCTCAGTGCTCTCCAAGCTGTACAGGGTGCAAGACGTCAGTTATTGTAAACCTCCCTGAGCCGATCGTGTTAGGAAAAAAATGGAATCGACGATCGAGGAACGTTACGCGATTATTAAGTTTTGTGCTAAACTGAAAAATCTCTTGAGGAGATTCACAAAATGATTCGTGAGGCTTACAGGGACTCTGCTGTGTCCTATTCACAAGTTTCGAGGTGGGTAAAGAAGGTTTACGACGAACATCGATATGGGCGGCCGTAAACCAGCAAAACCGACAATAATGTCGCTCGTGTTCGACAATTGTTGGACTCTGATCGTCGATTGAGTATCAAGATGGTTGTCAATGAACTTAACTTGTCGTCTTCTGTTTTGTGTCGTATTGTTACTGAAAATTTAACGATAAGGAAAGTGTGTGCCAAGCTTTTACCCAAAGTGTTTGCCACAACGCGCTACAACTCCGCGAGTTCCTGTCCAAACAACAGGTGCCAACGCTGCCCCACCCCACCTGTAGTCCTGAAGTAGTCTCAGCAGACTTCTTTTTGCTCCCTTGGACTAAACCAGCCTTGAAAGTAATCATTCTTTAGTCCAAAGAAGAGATCCTATCAGCCGTAACGAAGACCTTGAGAGAAGTCCCCGAACACGCCTTTGAGGGCGCGTACCGGTCATGGCAGAGTCGCTAGAAAAAATTAATAGAGGCCCTAGGGAAGTACTGTGAAGAATTTTAAGTGTTTGTGCAAATCTGTTCAATAATTTACTTTTTTAAAAATAATTGCATCCCTTGAAGAACGTGCATTGTATTTACTTCGTGATACAGATATTTCATAAGCACCTTTTGAGGTCGAATTTTCATAAGGACCAAGGTCGATTTATGTTACGATGATTCTATATTGGTTTCCTCGGAAATGGTGTAAGATGACCTTCTTGGGGAGAGTACCCTCATTTTTACCCTAATTTTCCTTTTATTTTCTACCTGCCTTATGTGTATATATATATATATATATATATATATATATATATATATATATATATATATATATATATAGTACAATACACAGTAACACACAATATAGAAACACAAAAAAAGAGAAGAACACTCACTGCACTGACTGCAGTCATTACTTCTATATCTCCAGATGAAGACGGATTGTTTCCGTCGAAATATCAAGAAAATACGTGTGAGTGTTCTTCTCTTTTTTGTATTTCTCTATTGTGTGTTACTGTGTATTGTACTATTCGGCACTTCCGTGTTACGTCTACGAAAGCATATATATATATATATATATATATATATATATATATATATATATATATATACACACATATATATACACATGACGAAAAAGATGTGATAAAAAAAAGACAGCACTGATTTTATACCGTGTTTCTTTCGACGGATACAGCTCCATCGATCTTGTTGCCCTCAACATGCCATGGCTGACGACACACTTTTGCCAACGTTTCTACCCGCTCTCGAACCCTGCCTGGTAAGCCGCCTTAGGGATCTTCTTCAAGTCCACCCTACAATTAGTTTTAATGTCTTCGATAGAGCCGAATCGGCGCCCTTTCAAGGTTGATTTTAACTTTTGAAACAAAAAAAGTGCGATGGAGCACCCCTGGAGAGTAGGGTGGCTGCGGGATCACGGAAGTTCCGTGTCTGGCGAAAACCCCTGTTACGATCAGCGCCGAGTGAGCTGGCGCGTTATCGTGGTGGAAACGCCATGTATTGTTTCTCTATATGTCCGCCCTTCTTCGGCTTACGGCGAACCTCAGCCTCTTCATGATCTTTAAGCAGAAATCTTTGTTAACGGTTTCACCTTGAGGGACAGATGACCGTAACGCGAGGCTTCCTCATCGGTTACGATGGTTTTAAGTAACTCTGGGAAACAACTCCCCGATGAATGCATTGCATAGGCGAATGCATTACCACCTTATCCATTCGAATGAACAATCACCGGTACTCCTACAATTCTGCCTCACTCTCTTCTCTTCCTACAGACGACCCGCCAATCTCAAAAACCTTCTGAGATCCACCAACCCTTTGGCGCCCCCCCGTGACAAATTTCCCAATATTTCCCCAACTTGCAACCGCCCCCGATGTAAAACCTGTCCTTTTATTATGCCTACTTCCCTCTCCCTACATCCCCTCATTGCCCCCTCACCTCGTTCCTACGCCAATTGCCTCTCAAAAAATATTGTTTATCTTTTATCATGCAAACATTGCACTTCCTTTTACATAGGTGAATGCATTACCCCCTTATCCATCCGAATGAATAATCACCGGTACTCCTGCAATTCTGCCTCAATCTCTTCTCTTCCTATCTCTTCACACGCCAATTCCCACAACCTTTCATTCGACCAGTGTTTTGCTCTAAGCATCCTAGAATCCCTACCTGATTCAGCCACCAGCATAGAGGTGAGAACTCGTGAATCTGCCTACATACTATCCTTCCGTTCCTTTAAAATTCCCACCCTTAACCGCCATATTTAATTTTACTCCCAGCATTCCCTCCACACCTCCCCTCCACGCCCATAGCTCATTCCCCTCTCCTCAGCAATAGCATATTTTCAGTCTCTCTTGAAGAAGGCCTCTGAGAGGGCCGAAAGCTCGAACAATTTACCGTGTGAGTGTTCTTTTAAATGTGTCTATTATTTTCTATTTGTGTTATATTGTGTCAGCCCATTATTGTGCCGCTCGTGTGAGTTTTTCCGTACAATCGTGTTATATATATATACTACCTTGATCAAAAAGTTCCCGGAATTTATTCAGAAAATTAAAAATACAAGTTTATTCATCTAAATCTATATTGTCCCCTTCAAAGTAATCCCCATCGACTGCAACACACTTATGCCAGCGCTTGATCCAATCCTCGAAACATTTTTTATATTCGGTTTTCGGTATGTCCATCAGTGCTTCCTGCGATTTTTCCATTACTTCCTCTCGGCTGCTAAAACGCGTTCCCCGTAATGGTTTTTTAACTCGATTGAACAGAAAGAAGTCACAGGGAGCCAAATCAGGTGAATTCGGTGGCTGTTGGATGGTATTTGTTGCATTTTTCGTCAAAAAATTACGAATAATGATAGCACTGTGCGACGGTGCGTTATCATGGTGCAAAATCCACGAGTTTTCTGCCCACATTTCTGGTCTCTTTCGGCGAATTGCTTCACGCAAACGTCTCATAACGCCCAAATAATACTCTTTGTTTACTGTCTGGCCTTCTGGCAAAAATTCATGATGCACTACACCGTTGTAATCCATGAAAACCGTCAGCATTGCCTTCTTTTTTGACTGAAAACGACGTGGTTTTTTTGGTCTCGGCTCATTTGGTGAACGCCATTCACTTGCCTGATGTCTGGATTGCGTGTCGTACTCATAAACCCACGTCTCGTCTCCAGTAATGATCCTTTTGATGAATGTGGGATCGGATTCAGCCTCGCAAATCATGTCTTTTGCGACGTCAACACGGTCTCTTTTTTGCATGAAATTGAGGTCTTTTGGAACCAACTTTGCTGCTACACGACGGAAACCCAAATCATTAACCACAATGTCTTGGGCGGATCCATAGGCAATGTTCAAGTCCTCCGCTATTTCTCTGATGGTTAATTTGCGGTTATTGACCAACATTTCTTTTACTTTATCAATTTTTTCACCGACTTTCGATGTCGATGGTCTGCCACTGCGTTCATCATCTTCGATTGACTCACGACCACTTCTGAACCGCTCGTGCCACTGGTAAACGACCGTTTTTTTTAGAGAATCGTTGCCGAAACACTTTTCCAACATTTCCAACGTCCGTGCGCCACTAAATCCGTTTTTTACGCAAAATTTAATACAAGTTCGTTGTTGCAAATTTAAATCCATTTCTGCAATTGTAAAAAATCGCCAACACACACAGAGATAGATGTACTCTTGGCTACGTAACTTTTGCAAATGTCAAGTTATGACACTAAGATTTAAAGGGAATATCAACAACAGATGTACCAATTTAACAAAAAAAAAACAGAACTCAAATCGGAACGATGGGAGCGTCACACGGTGGTTATTCCGGGAACTTTTTGATCAAGGTAGTATATACATCACGCAAAAGTTCACTATATCATCAAAATCTTGTGCTGAACTAAAAGTATTCAGGTGCTTGGGTTGAATTTTTTTATGATTTAATATCATATGAGGGAAATAGCAGTACTTGAATATGCATAAAAGTTTATCTTACTCCTATTTTTTTCCGATGGTCGATTTACCAGCATAAATTGGCCAGTTAATAATTCCCTCAGCGTCGCAAGAAAACTCAGGTGCCCTGTCCCTTTGTAAATGTCGTACTTGATCTCTCGGGATTCGAGGAGCTCCCAAAATAATTCCTCATTTACATTTGCCCAGCCTATACTCTTCCACTATTCGTACAGCAATTTGCAACGAACCTAACGAATTTTTTATTAAAATTTGGTAAACTATGTATTTCCATGGATGAGTTTTTGCCGGAAAGTATACTCGTACTAGATTCTAGAAAAATTTATTTTCAAAATTCTCCACTCGCAAATTTCATTCGGTGTCTCATATGGGAATTTTTAAATAATGTATCTTTCTAAACAATATTTGGTTAGATATTTTTCTAAATGGTGCTGTTATGATATTTCCCTTTAAGAATTTCACTTTACTCAGTCGAATATTCACAATCGAGATGGAATCCGGTAATATGGATTATTCTGCTTGTCAATCGACTCCAATAGGGGTGAATAATTTTTGGTTATGAAAATGTTTCGACACTCGAATTTTATCCTCTTCAAATCCAAACGGTGACCTTCTTGTTCAAGATGAATTTCATTACTAAATTTGGTGATATATCAAATCCCCTTTCAGTTTCACGTATTTTCTCCTGCACAGCAATCAAATCGGTTATATCGATTATGCACCGTGAAATAGTGATGGTCGTATTTTTCACCAATATTTAGGTGCCATATTTCTCTTTTTATTCCAAAAGTTATGCCCATATTATTTTGATTTATCCACCATCTATCTACGATAGTATTTTCCCTTTTTTATCGTATGTCCATATCTACTATGTCGTATTCCATACTCCTTTGACGATTCTGATCAAATGTGTCAACAAGTCACACTCCTCCTCAAAATACCTAAGTGATTCTTTGAAACATTTAACCAGGTTTAATGAAACTACGTACGATTAGTGTGAAAAGATTTAAGTTAAATGTCGGCCTAGCTGAATCTCATATGAAAGCGAAAAATTTTAAAATATAAAAAAGTTGTTCTCGTCGATTGACATTTAAAAAAATATTCTGAAAGAGGGAACCGGGGTGGCTTAACTGTCCAAAGTACGAGGATATAATTCGAAACACTGAGATACATCATTTGGCCGTTTGATTTTTTCCTATCTGAATTGTCTAGTGTTTTCCAGAATCAGAAGTTAAACTTAATGATCCGAAAATAACATATTACCTATTTGTTTTGATGTAGCGCTTATTATGCTATGGCTGTACGTCTAATGGAACAGTTTATTAATTTTATCTTAAAGTGTTCTACCGTAAGGTCATTTAATGACTTACACGTACCCTAGGTGATGCTCCCACCTTCCGAAGTGAGTTTTGTTAACTGGAGCGCGTCCATGATGTGGCTAATTCGTTGTCACTTCGGCGATATTCACGGGTAACTGTCTCTGACAAGTCGACATCCGGAAAGCAGGGCAGAGGGATGGTATTAGGGCTATACTTACCTCTCCTTTCTCTCGGTCGTATATCCCAATCAGTGTCCCCCATGGGTTGCTGACCCCTTATCTTATCATTGCGGATGTCGGACGTCGTCCCTTTCTCTCCTTCCTATTGTTCCCGTCTATCCACGCCCATCACTCCTCCTTTGGCTCAAATCGGTGTCCCTGTCACTCGTTTTCTCTCGTGTCACGTCGATTCTTCAGGGTCGTGTCCAAAACCCTTTGGTTTGCCCTTCTGTGTGTGTGAGAGAGTCCGTTGGTCTTTCCTCGTCTTCCTTTTTTCTCACTCGTTGGAGAAGGGTTTCTCCAAGACTTGTGGTCCTGTCCGAATGAATATCAAAGGTTTTTTCCTGCCAGCAATTCACTTATTTACAATTACTTTGCGGTCGTGAATCATTGGAGACTTAAATAATAAAACTTTACTTTTCCTTCAAGTTATAACTTGGGGATATTTAAAGTTGAGTTTGTATGCATATACTCGTATATACACTTAAAAACGTTACATGATTCAGGAGTTTTGTTCAGTAGTAACAATAACGTGAAAACCCTCAGAAATGAATCAAATTCTTTCCTCAAAAACGTCTTTTATAACCCATGTAATGAATGAACCTATATCTCAATTAGAATGCACAGGGAAAACTTCGTAGCTACTTCAAAATTCCCTGCAACCCTTTTCTGATTTGGTTACTTAAATAAAAAGTTCCAGTCCCTCAAAATGTCTTATTTTTTGCTTGAATCACCGGCTATTGTACTTATGCTAATGATATTTAGGTATTTTGGTTTTTAAACCATATGATTGAAAATTGCATCTGAAAGGGATATATGTGTTTAGATCCATACGAAATATCACATTGTTATCGCCTTCAAAGTGGCATACTTGGGTCAGTGCTACAGAAAAGATTTAATTACACACAGGAAAAAATAATGCATAAGTATTGAAGACTTTATATAGAGTGAAGAAAAATAAAAATTATTTCTTAGAATAACCCGTCAAAAGTACGGGAAAACACAACTAGCTATGGACAAAATATGTAATTTTGGAAATTTGCCTTATACTCAATGAAAGTGAACATATTTATTATGGTGCATTGAGTCAATTATCATTGATTTAAATTAAAAATAATAACGCAACCACTGTTTTTCTTCTTAAGAATTGTTTGATAAAAATGGAATAACATTTTCTTAACATCATTAACCCTCTCCGGACTACAACCTTGACGTGGTGGAAGGGCTTGTGCGTTCCGATGACCCCTAGAGCTGTGCTGGCGGGAGTAATAAAAATTGCTCCTGGTAGGGTCACCCATGCCGGATAGGTCGAAGGTTAGGAGCCAGACGAAAGGTAGTCCACGCAGCGTCTGTTCCTCAGTGAGGCGGCTGCAATGGCGTCTGACCCCAGTGGGGCGGCCAGTAAGTGATGGTGTCACGTTAAAAACACTATTAAGGAAGGCAACGGGAAACCACCTCAATTATCATTCCCAAGAAAAAATATGATGGACAATAGAGATATTTTGAGTCCTGGCAACCACGGGGCTCGGCCCAATCGGCCGTGTGTCGTGCCCGGCAGCGGGGGAGGCAGGGCTTCCGCGGTCGTCATCCCACGAAACCCTTGCAAGGGAAAACCAGCAGCAGCAGGACAGAAGACGCAGGAGAAGAAGACCAAATTAGTTAGAATAGGAACGTGGAATGTTAGGACAATGATGAGGACAGGGAAATTGGAGAATGTTAAGCGAGAGATGGAAAGGGGAAATATAGATATTTTAGGTCTATGCGAGGTGAGATGGAAAGATAGTGGGGATTACTGGAGTGATAAGTACAGAATAATATACAGCGGCGGGGACGAGAGCCAACGAGGGGTTGCCATAGTATTAAATGAAGAGGTAGGAAGAAGCGTAGTCAACATAGAGCAGGTAACGGATACATTATTACTTTTCGAGATAAAAGCAGAACCGACGAACTTAGTTATTATTCAGGTATACATGCCACCGAGCAACAATAAGGAAGAAGAGGTCGATAGGATATACGATCAGTTAGAGGACATGATCGCGTGTGTTCCTGCAGGGAAACATTTGATAGTGATGGGGGATTGGAATGCGACGGTAGGCGAAGGAAGAGATGGTGATGAGGTGGGGGACTACGGTTTAGGCACAAGGAATGACCGCGGGGAGAAAGCAGTTGAGTTCTGCAGGAGACAGGGGCTAGTCATCACCAACACTTAGTTTAGACACCACAAAATACGCAGGTATACATGGAAATTGCCAGGTGACTCAGGAAGATATCAGCTAAATTATATCCTGGTTAGACACAGGTTTAGGAACAGTGTGATATATTCCCACAGCTTCCCCGGAGCGGATGCGGACTCAGACCACAATTTAGTTATTATTAAATGTAGCGTACGTTTCAAAAAGATACGGCAGGGGCGGCGAGTTAGAAAATGGAATGTAGAAGCATTAAATGGGTTGAAAAGGAAGGAATACAAACAGGCGGTAGAGAAAATTATGGAGGATGGTAAAGGGCTTATAACTATCGAAGAAAAATGGGAAATGATCAAAAAAGGGTTGTCTAAAGCCGCAAAAGACACTATTGGAACCGTTAACGCTAAAAGGACTAGGAAACCATGGATCACGGATGAGATGATTACAAAGATAGATAAACGGCGAAAATGGAAGAATATAAATACAGAATTAGTCAAAATGAAGTACAAAGAATTTAACAATAAATTGAGGCGGGCAACAAATAAGGCAAAAGAAGCATGGTGGAAGACGCAGTGCGAGGATATGGAAAGTCTGCAGAGGAAGGGAGAAATCGGTGCGCTGTACAGCAAAGTTAAATCGTTATCGGGAAGTAAGAAAGGAAGAGCTATGCTAACAGTTAGAGATAAGGCGGGTAAGGTAATAGTTGACGCAGGAAAGATCCAAGAGAGATGGAAGGAGTATATAGAAGAACTGTATAGTAAAGAACTCAGACCAACAAACTTAGACATTGAAAAAGAAAATGACGTAGAGGAAGACAGCTTAGGTCCAGGCATACTAGATAATGAGATAGATAGGGCATTAAGGGAGATGAAACTAAATAAGGCCGTGGGGATAGATAACATTCCCGTGGAACTTTTAAAATGCTTAGGAAAATGTGGGAGGAAGAGGCTATATGGGCTGATCCGTAGTATTTATGAGGAGGGAATCTGGCCGGAAGACTTTGTGAGATCAGTTTTAGTTCCTATTCCGAAAAAGGTAAAGGCCACGTCATGTGAGGACTATAGGACAATTAGTTTGATATCCCACGCAGCTAATGTTGTTCTCAGGATCATAAACAAAAGGATAGAGAGTAGGGCCAATGATTACTTAGGGGATGATCAGTTTGGGTTTAGGAAGGGGAGAGGTACGCGTGATGCCATTGCAGTAATGAGATTATTAATCGAGAGGAATATAGAACACAACCAGGAGGTATTTGCCTGTTTCGTAGATTTCGAAAAAGCGTTCGATAGAGTGAATTGGGAACAACTAATGAGTATATTGCAGAAAGTAGGAATAGATTGGAGGGAAAGGAGGCTAATCCGCAACCTGTACATGTCTCAGACTGCTCAGGTGCGGGTGGGAAACGGGGAGTCAGGATGGGCAGTGTTAGGAAGGGGTGTAATGCAGGGTTGCCAATTATCACCGTTGCTGTTCAACCTGTATGCAGAGGAAATGATCAAAGAGGCATGGGAAGAACTCGAGGTAGGAATGAAAGTGGGTGCGGGATTCGTAAAATCAGTTAGGTTTGCTGATGACCAAGCTTTAGTTTGTCAGTCAGCCAAGGGGCTGCAAGCATTGCTGAGTGAATTGGAAATTCAGTGCGACAGGTATGGGATGAGAATCAATATTAATAAAACAAAGGTTATGCGATTTTCTAGAAAGAAAAAAGCAAAGCTTAACATTAAAATAGGAGGGCAAAAACTAGAGCAGGTAGAACAGTTTACGTATCTCGGCAGTGTTTTGGACCAACACGGTCAAAGTAGTAGGGACGTAAGGAGAAGAATTGCGCTAGGCAAAGAGGCTTTCACAAGGAGGAGGGAGTTGATGACAGGGACTTTGAGTAAGGATGTTAAGAAAAGACTCGTAAAAACTTTGATATGGAGCGTAGCTATGTACGGTGCGGAAACGTGGTCATTGAATCAGGAGGATAGACGTAGACTGGAGGCTTTTGAAATGTGGGTGTGGAGAAGAATATAGAAGGTGAAATGGACAGAGAAGAAAACAAACGAGGAAGTACTTGGTATGGTGGGCGAAGAGAGGGGGTTGGGAGCAATCCTATTGAGGCAGGAAAAGTGGATGAAGGGGGTGTTGACCGGCAGTGGGATATTGAAGACTTTGATAGAGGGGGGAATGTTAGGCAAACGAAGAAAGGGAAGGAACAGGATAGGGACGTTGGACGGGATGAAGGGAGGAAGAAAGTACTCAGAGATGAAGAGGGAACTGATATGGAGTAGGATGATGGATTTGTGTTTTTTTAGGAGTAATAAAATATTTGTTTGGTAGTTGTGTCCATCCAAAAACCTACCTTAACCGGTAGATTACCTAAAAAAACATCATTAAACAGTGTTAACAATTTTTAAAAACGAATCAATTCAGGTCAATCCAGCTTGATGCAATTTTGAGACATAGTGGATTGGCAGCATAATTTTTCACCTATACCCTCTGATTTCCCTAAGGCATCCAAGTGCCGTTACTTAAACCTGGTTGTATAAGCAAAAGATGACATGATTTCATCATTTAGTCCCATAGCAACTATTTTGAATTTTAATATTGGATGACCAAAATTTTTTTGTTTTTTAAATATTCTCGCCCTCTACAAATGTCACTCAAAATATAATACCAGTTTCTAGTTTCGAAGTAAATTGTCGCCTTAGTTTACTACTTACTTCTGCAATAAAACTGACCCCTCTATGTTTCTCTATTCAATTTCTTGTATTTTTGTATGCTCATATGCATTTATTAACTAATGTTTGCGTGACTGGGGTTTGTGTCCTAGCACCCCCGGCCATACATTCTCGCGGCATATTTAGTGTTAATGTATTTATTTAACCTTTGGATTCGTTATCTACCTGTATAAACATTTTCCTCTGTATCCATTAATTCCAAGTTTGTACCAAAAGTTGCATTTCATCTAGATTTGTTTTATCAGTTCCCGCATTCCTGTAGATTCCATGCATTTACCAATCTCAGTTCAAGTTTTTCTTTACAGATGATTGCGTGATATTCCTTCGATAACATTCAAGCGATTTTTGAAACGTGGCTATGTTTCGAGAAGGCATTTGTTTCAGTATATAGAGATTAATAAATAAGTGCACTACAGATGATTGAAATAGAGTGGAGAGATTGGTGACATTTAACCACAATTTGTCCATGTCTGAGGCTACTCGGGTGCAAGTGGCGGAAGGAGTGTCCGGATGGACAATGAGAAGAAGAAGAGTGAGACAGGGATGTCCAATATCACCTGTTATTGTCAACCCACATACACTCACACACAAATATACACACTCAACCACACACGCGCTCACACGCACAGGACCCTACCCTACCAGGAGGAATGGTAATTACTCTGCGTAGGGTCACCCACGCCAGAATAGTCGAAGGTTAGGAGCCAGACATAACGTAGTCCGCGCAGCGTCTATTCCTCAGGGAGGCGTCTGCAAAGACGTCTGACCCCAGTGGGGTAGCCATTGAGTGATAGTGTCACGTTAAAAAAACTATTGAGGAAGGCAACGAGAAACTATCTTAATTATCATTTCCAAGAATATTATGTTGAACAGTTTACAAAAATTAATCCTGGCAACTACGGGACTCGGCCCACTCGGTGGTGACCACGTACCGGGCAGTGGGAGAGGCTTCCGCGTTCGCCATCTCACGAAGCCATTGCAAAAGAACAACAACAGGACACAAGATGCAAAAGAAGAAGATAGAACTGGTTAGAAATATACCTTGGAATGTTAGGATAATATTGAGGAGAGGAAAGTTAGAAAATATACTATATAGCGAGAGTTGGAAAGAGGAAATTAAGATATTTTTGGCCTTTGCAAGGTGAGATGGAAGACATTGCCATAATATTGAATAAAGAACGGGAGAATCATATTCAACATAGAACAAACAACTGATAGAATATTACCAAAAGAGATAAAAGCAGATGGGACGAACTTGGTCATTGCTCGGGTATACAGGGTCACACTCAAAAGTGGTCGGACTGATTTTTTTACAAGAATTTTATTGACGATATACTTACATCGACTAAATAATCTTCAAAGTATGCTTCTTGAGCTGCTATACACTAAGTATAACGTTGCTCCCATTCCCCGTACGCCCGCTGGAAGTTTTCTTTGGGGATGCCGTTGATGACCCTCGTCGAAGCCTCTTGAACGGCCTTTGTCGAGTCAACACGTCGTCCCTTTAGCTGTCTTTTTATCAGGGGGAAGAAGAAGTTCGGTGGTGCCAGATCGGGAGAATAGGGCGGGCGCGGCAACGCGGCAATGCCGTATTTGGCCAGGAGCTGTCTGACGACGAGTTTGCGATGGCCGGTCGGCCTCTTTTCACGCCTTCTCGGAGGCGGGTGAGCACCTGCACGTAAAAGTTCTAATTCGCGGTCTCTAATGGTGGGACAAACTCCTTGTGAACCACTCCATGGCGGTCGAAAAACACAATCAACATCGTTTTGATTTTTGATTTGCTCATGCGAGCCTTTTTTGGACAATTTTCATCTCGGTGCAAATTGGCTAACACTTCTTCGTAAATGCGCACACGCGCGTCTCCGAGAACGCGTGAAAAGAGTCCGACCGGCCATCGCAAACTGCTGGGTTCTTCATCATGACAACGCGCCGTGCCATGGCGCGTTCGTCGTCAGACAGCTCCTGGCCAAATACGGCGTTGCCTGTTGGTCGACACTCAGAATTTTCGGCATCATCTTGGCGCACACCTTGCGCATGGCCAAATCCTGTGAAATAATGCGGTGAACGTTGGATGCGGACAGACCCAACTGGTCTGCAATTTCTTCACTGGTTAAGCGTCGGTCTGTGTTCAGCAGTGTCCTCACTCTGTCCACATTCGTGTCGGTTCTTGCCGTCGACGGCCGTCCGGAGCGATGGTCGTCTTCAACGAGCTCCCTACCCTCTTTAAACAACTTGTGCCACTCAAATACTGTGGAACGGCTTAAGGCAGTGTCCCCATAAGCCTGCTTGATCATATCGAGGGTCTCAGTTGCCGTCTTCCCGAGTTTCGCACCAAACTTCACGGAATAACGTTGCTCTAAATTCAGATTCATTTTGTTTTTCGACGCGGACAAAAAACTTGCTTCACTAAAAACAGTGTCCTCACTCAACAACAGCCCGCAGGCGTCTGAGGTTGGTGGTGGTCTGTTGCTAAGAGCCCCCTCCACCTTACCCTGCCAGGCAGACCCCCCTCCACCGCTCCGTTCGCACCAGAGAAAATCAGTCCTACCACTTTTGGGTGCGTCCCTGTACATGCCACCAAGCAATAATAATGAGGAATAAGTCGATAGGATATACGTTCACCTAGACATAATCGCGTGGATTCATGTAGGGGAACATTTGATAGTGATGTGTGATTGTAATGCGGTAATAGGTGAAGGAAGGGATGGTGATGAGGTGGGGGACTACGGTTTAGGCTCGAGGAATGACCGCGGGGAGAAAGCAATTGAATTCTGCGTGAGACAGGGGTTAGTCATCGCCAAAACTTGTTTTAGACACCACAAAAAGCGTAGGCATACATGAAAAATGTCAGGTGACCTAGAAAGCTATAGAATTATATTATATTATGGTTAGACACGTTTAGTGTAACAGTGTAATCAATTCGCCCAGCTTTCCGGGAGCGAATGCGGACTCAGATCACAAATTAGTGCTCATGAAGTGTAGCTTTTGTTTCAAAAGGATATGGCAGGGGCGGCAGGTTAAGAAATAAAATGTAGAAGCATTTAATGCACTGGCAAGGTGAGTGTATCAGCAGATTGTATAGAAAATCATGAATGAGGGTAAAGAGCAAAGTACTATCGAGGAAAAATGGGTTTACATCAAAAGGGAGACATCGAAAGCCGCAAAAGATATTGCAAGAACTGTTAATGGGAAAAGGACTTGGAAACCATAGACCAGGGACGAGATGATTACAAAGATAGATGTAAGAAAAAAATGGAATAATGTGAGCACAGAGTTAGGTGAAAGGAAGTAGAGAGAGTTAAATGATAAATTTAGACAGGCAAACACTAATGCAAAAGAAGCATGGTGGAAGACAAAGTGCGAGGATATGGAAAGTTTGCAGAAAATTGAAATTAGTGCGCTATACAGCAAGGTCAAATATCTATCAAGAAGTAAAAATTTGTGTTCACAGTAAGAGAAAAGTCAGATTAGATAATAGTTTAAAAAGAAAAAATCCATAATAGATGGAAGGGATATATATATAGAGAAACTGTATGGTAAAGAACTAAAGGCCAACAAGTTTAGACATAGACAAGGAACATGACTTAAACAAAGTTAGCTTAGGCCCAGGTTTACTTCACGATGAGATAAAAAGGGCTTTAAGAGAGATTAAATTAAATAAGGCAGTATGGGTGGAAACATTCTGCGGAACTACTTAAAGGTTTAGAAAACTGTGGGAGGAAAGAACTAAATGTAATGATTCATATTATCTACGTTTTTATTCGTACGTTTTATCTACGTTTTATTCGTTCCTATCTCGTATAAGGATGGAATCTGGCCGGAATACTTCGTTAGATCCGTGATAGATCCTATTTCGAAAAAGGTAAAGGCTACGTCATGTGAGGACTACAGAACAATAAGTTCGATATCCCACGCGGCTAAAGCTGTTCTAAGGATCATCAATTAAAGGATAGAGAATAGGGCAAATGACTACCCAGGGGATGAACAGTTATGGTTTTGGAAGGGGAGAGGTACGCGTGATGCTATTGCAGTAATGATATCACTAATTGAGAGGAATATACAATATAATCAGGAAGTATTTGCCTATTTTGTAGATTTCGAAAAAGCGTTTGATAGAGTGAATTGGGAAAAATCAATGAGTATATTGCAGAAAATAGGAATAATTTGGAGGAACAGGAGGCTAATCCGCAACCTGTACATGTCTCAGACTGCGAGTAGGGTACGGAGAGTCCGGATGGGCAGCGTTAGAAAGAAGTGTAAGGAAGGGTTGTCCGTTATCGTCGGTGCTGTTCAACCTGTATGTAGAGGAAATTATTAAAGAAGCATGGTAAGAACTGGAGATAGCTATGAAAGTCGGTGGGAAATTCTTAAAATTAGTTAGGTTTGCTGATGACCAAGCTTTAATTTGTCAGTCAGCCATGAGGATGCAAGCATTGCTGAGAGAATTGGAATTCGGTGCGATTGATAAGGGTTGAGAATCAATATTAATAGAACAAAGGTTATGCGATTTTCTAGAAAGAAGAAGACTAAGCTAATCATTAACATTGGAGGGCATAACCTAGAGCAAGGAGAACAGCTAACGTATCTCTTCGTATCGTATCGAAGTATGTTGGACATTCACGGTCAAAGTAGTAGGGACGTAACGATAAGAATTGCGCTATGCAAAGAGGCTTTCACAAGGAAAATGGAGTTGATGAGAGGGACGTTGAGTAACGATATTTAGAAGAGGCTCGTAAAAACTTTGATATGGAGCGTAGCTATGTATGGCGCGGAAATGTGGTCATTGGAGTAGGAGGATAGAGGTAGACTGGAGGATTTTGAAATGTGGATGTGGAGAAGAATGGAGAAGGCGAAATGGACCGAAAGAAAAACAAATGAAGAAGTACTAGATATGATGGGTGAGGAGAGGCGTTTGTAGGGAGAAATCCAAAGAAGGCGGAAAAAATTGATGAAGGGCGTATTGATCTGCAGTGGGATGTTGAGGACTGTAATCAAGAGGAAAATGTAAGGCAAACATTGAAAGGGCAGGAACAGGATAGGGATGCTAGGCGGGATGAAGGGAGGAAGAAAGTACACAGAGATGAAGAGGGGCTTGTTGTAGATTAGGATACTGTATAATGTTTTGTTAGGAGATTGTTATTGGGTGGTTGTGTCCATCCGAACCTAACGCGACAGGTATATTACCTTAAAAAAAATGCTTCTTGAAACTCCCGGGTTCTTTAAGAATTAATTGGAAAAAATCTTTTATTTGGAATCGTAGTTTAAATTTTTTACATTTTTTAATACTTTATCCATTTTTAAAAATAAATTTAATAATTTATCTCATTCTATGATATCTAGTTTTATTACTATTTAGCTGTAACAAGCATGATACATAGATAGGGAAATATTGAAGCATGAAAAAAGTAAATAGAAATTAATATAAACATTTTATTACTCAATTTCCGTTCATTTATTAACATATAGCCATTATTTAGTTTCTCAGAGAAAAAAGGGACGGCCCGAAGAAGAATTTTCTTGAAGCTATTGTTTTCTGGCCACTTGTAGTTAAAATATTGAATTTGATTTAAAAAAACAACGGGAGAAAGATGGCACCGCTGTCAAGTGGGATGGAATAATGAATACAGACAAATGAAAGAGGAGATGGGGACATAAAAGGAGAGGCTAAACATTTTTAGGCTAACAACATATAATATTTACCATTTAACAATGAAAATTTAAGTTGATGAAGATAGTGCCACTTAGAGCTTCAAAATACCTTTTTTTAATATGAAAAAAGGTACATGACCAACCATATTATTTCTTTATTAACAACATTGATTAAGGCAAGAGAAAAAGCTCTTTAAATTAATAATATGCTGTGGATGAATGAATTTATTTTTAGAAGAGAGGGCTAATTGAATTTTGAGCTTTTTCGCACTAAGCACGCCAGTAAAAATACAAAACTAAAAAAATTTAATTTGAGGTTGCCCTTCCAGATCTGGATTACGTCGAGGAAGTTTTAGTTATAAAACAAAAAATATGCGACAAAAACTCACAGGCAAAAAAATGTAGTCTCCGTATTCTCATTGTACAAAATAGTTGTCATTACCCGTACTATCTGAGGTAGTCAGATTTTAACTAAAATAATCTCTTTTATGATTCTGTACCATTTTCCTATTGATTAAATATTTTTCATTTTATTCCTGAAATCATAATTGGATGCCTGATTGTTTCTGAAAGACGCCCTCAATTCCGGTCTACAACGATATTTCTAATGTTTGCAAGAGATTTTACTAAGGAATAATGCGTTTGGTTTATGAATAAAATATTCACTTGGTTGATTAAATATGAAAGCAAAATTTTGTAGTAGTGGACTAACTAAAAGTTAATAAAAGATTTTGATACATTCACACCGAGTTTCTCTAGCATTGTTTCTCATACAAACAATTTGTCAGTTTAGATGCCTTGAATGGATACATATTTCGCTTTCCGTTTTCTAATATGTATTTTAATGCGAGTAAACTTTATTAAAAACATCATATAGTTTGTTCAGTTTTAAATTAATCACATTCAATTAGGGATATATGAGTGATTTTTATCAAACAAAAGTAAAATAATTACAGATGTGCTGTTGGTAGCCGCCAGAAAATTGACGTTTAGCTAAGCTAAGGTGATTTCTATAATGTTTAGTTTCTTTTTAGAATTATGTTTGCCACTGGAAATTCCCCTGCTGCAAATGTACTCTAGTATAATATACTTACGATAACATGAATGTTCCTCAGTTTATTGTCATCAACAATACCCCTATCAAACCCGCTTATACTAAAGCTAAGTTCTCCTTATACTTGTACAAAAGCCTGTTAGTTGACTCGCAAATTAGGTGACCTGGACAAGGCTGTGAAATTTTATATTAATTCTAAACACTCATAAAGAGGAGAGACGAATTGATTTCTAAGTATTTGAACACAATTTTGCTAGAGGTAGGTTAATTCAGTACAACAAAAGATGTTGAAAATGGCAGGACTGCCGTTATACGTTAAACATGAGGTCTGTCCGGAAAGTATCCAGCCATGGAATATTTTGATAAAATGTACCAACCTAGGAAAATAAGGTCTTAGTCCCCTCGAGGTACTTTCATAGAGACCTCACAAACTTACCCCGGGGTCTCTTCCATTCTTTAAAACATTCGATTAGGTCTTTTTTTTGAATGTGTAGCTGCCTCTTCGCATTCTCCTTTATCTCGTCAACAGATTGTTGGGTGGACAACTTTTTTTCAGGATCATAGCCGTAGACCCATGAATCATCTCCAGTTTTGACCTTTTTTTGGTAAACCTGGGTTATCATCGTTTGTGGCTTGGAGCTAATCCTCTGCCAACTGCAGCACGATATGTTTGACGCTGACGAAAAATTTAGAAGAGAATTTTCAAACTTCTACTAAATATATGATTGATTATACATAAATATAATCATATGAAGTGCCTAACCTTCAGCGGAGTATAAAAAAAACAAATTACAAGTACATATACATATGTGTGTGTGAACACGTGCGAGTGGTGTGTGCGCCAATTCATGAATATGAGAAAAAGCGTCTAGACTTGGAAATTTGGTGGTGATTTGAAAAAATAGATATGAAAGATGCATAATCCACCGCTTACTTTATTTAAGTGTTACTTTGAGTCCTTGAGGGGAAATGATGGTTTTCGAAATAACACATTTAAGGAGGAAAAAGGGCTCCTGAGCCTCCTTAAAGCAACGGAGTTATTAAGGCTCCAGAATATGTAGGCTGACTGACTGACCAATTCACAATTTTAGTGATCATATGACGTTTCAATTTCAAACCATTGTAATGTGCAAGTTTTAATTAATTCCCTAGTGACCAGCCAACAGTGATAATGACGACTAGAATATACACCGTTGGAATAAACGGCAAAATTATTTTATTATGTATGCCTATATAATGGTAATGTATTATAAAATACATCCTTCAAAAACTTATTAATCTTTGATTAAAATATTTATATCCGGCATTAATAACTTTTTCAATCAGCGCTTTTGTTAGGAAAATGTAAAAAAATACATAAGACTTTCAGGTCGTATCTGAATTAAACTTACAAGATTCCTGAAATTCGGAGTTCTTGTGGTTTTTTCCTTTTTTTCTCCTGAAACAGCATTTAATGATTTCTCCTAAGGGTTAATACAATAAAGGTTTTATGAGCTACTAAACCAAAGATGTAACTATCATGCAGAGACCTGAAGACACATAATTACCAAAATTTGAAACATTATTTTCCATTTTTTTTGGCGAAAATCAAATTAAGAACTAATTTACTAACCTTTTCCTTGGACGAACCGATTCTGAAGGACAGTCTGAAAGAGTTTTTTTCAGACGTTTTTGATTTTTCTTTCGTATTCTCTGATAATTCGGCAAGCGATATGTATTGGTAACAAACGAGTACTCATGGTTTCATGATTTAGCCCGGTTTGAGATTCAGTTTGTTTCACCCTTAGCTTTTAGCTCTTAATAGTCTTTATCGTCCCTGATATTGATTTCATGGTGTAGAATTTCTTTGATGGCTGCATCAATCAAAGCGAATGTACTCGCCAAAAGTGCGCATTTTAACCGAATGTTATTGCTGATGGCCCTCTAATGACGGGTTAAGCGCTCTGGCAATCGAGCTGGAAGCAGTGATGCACTCTGTGATCACCCGGGAGTTCTGTTCAGGCGCCACGCCAGCGAAGCACTTAAAAGAAAGGTCATGCTTCACTCGGCGATGCCTGGGGGCTATTAGCGATGGCGTATTGCGGCCAATCGAGCTACGTAACAACCCAACCGGCCGCCCCTAAGCTTTCTATTGTTTCGGCGTACAATAAAGAAGAATTTCTTCTTCCATGTTTTTCGAATGTTTTCTAAAACGCCGGGAGGTTATTGCTCATGGACCGAATGCTGATACAAAAGGGAAGCGACCGAAATAGTATTCGAGAAAAGTAGTAAAGATATTAGAACTTCTGAAAATTTGTGGAATTATCTTTCAAATCATATTTATTCTGCAGCTTAAACCCAGTTACCTTCTGAAAGTTACTTTGGGCGCCATTGTGCAGACTTGGTTACTATTAAGAGAGGCTTTTATCGGGTCAATGAAGGCCCCTTTATAGTGTAGGTCAACCGTATTTGGTGTTTAATTCAGGGATCAAAGTGAGCCGCGCATTATATTATATTTTAATGGATTGTTTATTCTACCATTATCTGGACTTTTGATTAAACTAGAGACTTGGTATTCCATTGGTTAGAGCGCTGGGTGACTAACCGGAGGGTCTGTGTTTAATCCCGGGTGATGCCTTCGGGCACCCTCAGCTTCAACCAACATGCGTGGTTTTTCGGGTACCAAATCTTCCTCAGGAAACACAGGTGGCCCTGGAAAAGGTATTGTACCCCTATAGTACCGTAATACGGGAATTTTACACGCATTTTGGCATAGCACCAGGTGCACTCTACCCTCACGTATCAAACACACCTTCGGGTTGATTATTGTGGTAGAATTGATGTAACATTATAATAAAATAGATTTTACATATTAGGCCAGTTCATTCAATTACTGTAGGAATTTGATAGATATTATTAATAATTGATTACTTATTTGCTAATTCTTCTCAATAATGATTTTTTATTTATGTTTTCTTCAGTACGCTTATAAAACCCTTCAGCATTGTATAATTTTTTGCGAGGGCTCTCTCAAAATGAAAAATAAAATTTAATTTGATTAAATAGTTGAATCTTGTGACATAAACTGAAAATAAAGACGCATGATTATTGAATTGCTGAACCAAGGTTGGATTTTTAAAACTTAAGTGCTCAGAGAATAATAGAAGTACGTACTTGTAATATTTTTAAAGTCTGCCCTTCAACTGAATCTTTTAACGGCCTCCATACAAAATTGTGAAAAAAGATGTACTCCGTGCAGCCTTGGTAGTAACCATAGACTATATTGCTACTAATTACATGCTCGTCAGTTTGAAGGATCGGCGAACAAAACAATGCCCGCAAAGTAATAAAAAACGCCCCTAAATTTCAAAGAATTCTTGTTCAACGTGTCGAGAGGAAGAATTGCAAGGAGATAGTGAGCGTGAAGGAGAGGAGAGTGGAAGAGGAAGCAGATGGAGAGAGTCCTCGAGATGTGACAAGGGTGGGAGGTCGGAGAGGAGAGAAGGGATTGGCGGGAGGGCGGTAGGAAGGGAGACGGAAAGGGGAAGGGTTTGTGGGCGGGAAATGGCTGGGATTAGTACGGACGTTGTCGCCGTTTCGTTCCCTAGGGGCACCCACTCCCTCCAGGTCTCCCCCCGCTCCTCAATTCTCCCCTTTTAGCCCGAGGGGTCAAGCGCAAGAACCTTACCCACCCGCACACCCCTACCACCCACTCCCAGCCGACGGACTATCAACAAAACGAACCTCTTCCGCCGCTCAGGCTCCTGTGGGAAGTCTCCCTCACCTCCCGTCTCCTCTCCTTCTCTCATCCCATTTCTCCATGGTAACATCCATTTCATACCTCTCCATTCTTTCCTCCACCTCTCCTCTTCCTTTTCATCGCCTCTACTCCTCGTGTGTTCGTTCTCCAGCAGCTACCTTTTCCTTTTCCGCCCTTCTCCTCTCACATTTTTTTAAAACTCATTCCACGCGCTGGTTTTGAATTTACGCCTACCAACTCATCATACGTCCGTGGTCTAGCCTTAGGGGGTTATTTGTGGGGGAGGAGGTAAAGAGGGTTTAAAACGACCATGTGCGAATTGCTCTACTCAATCTTTTGTTTGAAAAAGCACGTGCCTTTATCGTTTTTTTAATTGAAAAATACTTCTCCGCCTTCAGCGCAGTAAAACTTTATAGTTTTCACGACGGGGTTCCAAGGTGCTTGCATAGTTATCAAGACTCACCTTTTTATACTTTTATACTTTTACAAAATTTTATAGCCATACGGGAAATTGGGTCTTGATACCAATAAAAAAATCTTACTGTGTACAATACAATGTGCCTGCTGTAATAAAAATTTTGGACATGATTGCCACTTTTGTCACAACTTGCATGACGTAGTAAATATCGCATCTTATTCCTTGGAGCGCTGGTCAGTCTTGACGTCCATACTGTTATATATACACCTTTAAAAGACTCTGCTTAGGCAAAAATACAGCCTAGCAAAGATTTTATACGGAATTTAAAACGGTGGAAAAAATTGAAAGAAAAAATTCTATTTATGTATTTATATATATAAATAAATAAATAAATATATATATATATATACACACACACTCATTCAAATGGAAATAAATATAAGGAAAAGAGATAGGAACACATGTGAAAGACGAACACAAGAGAGGTGGGGAAGGCGGAAAACTCCAAAAGGGACTTGGACCGCGGATCTTTCGATGATCTAACCGTGTTTTTCGTTTTTTAATGTATATATATATATATATATATATATATATATATATATATATATATATATATATATATACATATATATACATACATATTTGTATATATATATTATTTGCATATATATTTATATGTACAAATAATTATATCCTACATATATATATATGTATGTATATATATATATGTTTATTTATATATATGTATGTATATGTATATATATATATGTTTATATATATATGTATGTATATGTATATATATATATATATGTTTATATATATATGTATGTATATGTATGTGTATATATATATATATACATATATATATATATATATATATATATATATATATATATATATATATATATATATATATATATATATATATATGTAGGATATAATTATTTGTTCGCTCCACCAGTTCAGTATTCAGTCTGCTTTCGAAACGTTTTCATTTTGAGAAACTCTCATTTGACCTCGTTCCACCCATTCCCACAAGTTTATGCATGTAGAATATATATCCGACGAGGCCATCCATGATATCCACTAAATATACAGATTATATGTAATGGATATTCAAATGTCCTCCACTATCCTAGCGTTGATATTTACACATGTAAAATATACATTCACTGTATACACGATCAGAATGCAGCAGAATGGTCTAAATATCCAGCAGAGGATTTCAACGTCTCGTGTATATCGGACGTAAGCCTTCAAAAAGGTGCAGAACACCTAAGTTTTCTTGCAACAAAGAAGTAATTATTATGGTTCCAAGTATGTTATTAGACCTCACGGTTAAGATACATTGAAAACCTTTCAGAAAGATGCATGCACTTTTTCTTCCCTCACGCTATACGGAATTATGGCAAAATCAATCCCACGTGTCCAAAAAAATAACTCTAAGACTAAACCTTTACGATTTAGTCAAATACTTCAATTGTCGTATGGTTTATTTAGGAATGAACGTATATATACGCTTTGGCGTTTTTGTAAATTAGTTAACATACATTGAAATGCATGTGTGAACAGATGGTTCTGAATTCATGACTGGTCCCCAAATACCTTGAGCCACGTACCTTTGCGGCAGATTGCATTTTTAAAAATTTTATTCATTTGTGTTTAAGGTTGCGATAACGTAGAGTAAATTTATATAAAAATTTACACTTTAAACACGTTTGGCTAGCGTCTTAGGAACGAATGCCATGGAAATAGCTGGATTATTCGACATTTCAGTTAAATTCTTATAAGTATCATAACTGAACACTCCTAAGCCCACAATCAACATCACTCATAAAAAGCTCGCCAATCAAAATCTTTGGGTACATAGTTTTTAGTGTTAACATAGTATGCCATTGAAATGACCTGAGAACTTTACACATTTGAAAATATAGTCGTTATAAACTAATGTGAGTACTTCATATTATTATTTTTAAATGATTTGGTTAATATGGCTTATTTTCTTCTTTTGAGCACGTATACCTTGAAAAGCATATTAATTTTTTTTTTGACATTGTATGACTAGTTTTCCTTTTCCCCTTTCCTATTGTGTGTCCGTCTAACCCAATAGCAATGAAATAGATCCCCAGCGCCACCACTCGGTCAAAATATCGGGGTATTTTGTATCATAAGTACTTATGAGTTCCTTCGTTAAGTAATGCCTTTACTTGGCTTTTTTGAGGTTAGTGGTTCAACTAGGTTTCGTGAAAGCCCTTTTATACTTGGAATTCTCACCTTTTGACACCTCACTGACAAGTGCAATACATATAACACTTTTGTGAAAGTCTAACGGACGTGAGTAATAATGTATATGAAGTGAGTATCAGTGGGCAAAGAAAAAAACACAGAAACACAAAAAATAAAAGAAACTCACTAGCTTTAGAATTTTCGGTGGTCCACGCCACCTTTCTCAAGGAAGACAAGGACAGAAATCTCAGAGCTCAGAGCTCAAGAGCTCAGTTCTGGTGTATGTGTGCATGTCGAAGCGTTATAAAATCTCTAACACGGCTAGGTATGTTTTTGGTGAGCTATGTTTTGATAAAATATCACTAAATATTGAATCCCATACTTCACATTATAATGACTCATTCTTAAGCTCTGTGTATTTTCTATATCCATTAATTTCTCCCAATATGTTAATTGTTTGCCTCACTTTCCCTGTCTATAATGTAAATATCAATATATTATTGAAACGAATCTAAGTTTAAAGGAACATTGCTTCTGGTTATATTAATTCGAAAAACTATGTGACATTTCAAATTATGTCTAGAGTAGAGCATCTAATTTGTGATAGTTTTGATGTTGTTATCTAATGTTCTGTTTTATGGCAGAAAAAAGTGTCTGGATGTTAGAATTCCAAGTAAGGCTTACATTTGTTGATACCTCTCCTGATGTTGTATTTTATGGCAAAACTTATACTCTCCTTACCCATTTAGCTTGGTTCATTGCTTTTCTAAATAAGAAGTCGATCAATTTTACATCAATTAGTCATTTTTCTTCGTCAATTATTTACTTTTGACACTATGGATGCTTTATTAAGAATAAAAACTAAGTCTAAGTCAAGTACGAAAAAACAATTTTTTACAGGTGTGTTAATACGACTTAAACGAAGTTGAGCGTCAAACTCACGATCTATTTAAATCAGTCAAATACTTGATCACATTAACTCTTACCTTTTAAATGTGTCTTCAGGGTTCTTTCCTGTACCAAATTCCGTTCCTACGCCCTTATTCTATCATTTTTGTACAAGCATATAGCCTCGCTTACTCGATTAAGGCGTCTTGAAAGAGGCACTCAGTGAAAAACCCAGGGTCAATTTGAATGAAAATACGTGGCTCAAAAGGTATTGATTAATCAAATTTCATTTGCCCATTCATATTCATGCTGTTATTAAAGATTTTTGAAAATATTTAAGCGTTTTGCCTTTAGGCGAATGAGTTTGTTCAGAAGAATATACATGGGAGGAATTTTCCTTCAAGAGTTGGAGAAAGGCGATCTTCTTCAACGAGGAAACTGTTCAATTAATCAAAAAATATAAATATGTATATTTCCAGTAAATGTGCCCTTCCCTAATGGGACGTTTGGGGAAAGAAATCTCAAAAACGTTGTAAACAGGTTTTTTCTGCCATTTAACTTCTGATTTTTTTGCGTTTCGGAACAGTTTTCATTAAATTAATTAAATAATTAAGGATATCCCTCATACTTAAGTACCATTCTCAATAAGTATTAGGAAGGTCTTTGTCATCCATGCCGTTTTCATAATATTCTTCTCTTACCCTATTACGACGCATTACTTTTGTTATTCATTCTTTAATCACTTTTTAACATGGTCCCATCATGTTAACCTTCATTGCAGTCTGAAAATAGTAATTTGATATTTTTGTAATAAAGTTTCAAAACTCGCCTTATGGATGCAGACACATCAGACATAGTTTCACATTTGACCCATTTTCAATCTCCAGAATCAGCGTAATTTGAGAGGTTGGTGATTCAATTTACGAGCTCGTATTATTAGCAGTGAATAATTTTGCTATGCACGTTAATTTTTATTTGATGAAAAATCACCATTTATTTTCATTGCGCTGCACACGATGGCACAGTAACCCATGTATTTTTGATTATTCATTTCTTGATCGAGATTTAGTAAGTATAACTTTTATAAATTTCCTCGTTCACGTAATATTTTTTCTTTGCAATTATTTCTGGATATTTTATTTTTCATTTTTCTGTAGCTTAGTGAATATTTCCTAAATATTTTGCTTGTTTTATATTTTGTGCCAGGCTGACAAATTTTCTAGAGAATTCCCTTGAAAATTAGGTCAAACAACACAAAAAAACAATCTTGTTCCGAGATTTTTGAAATAAATTTTCACCAATAGATAGTTTTTTATATTTTTAAAAACTAAACTCATAAGTACGTATATTGAATTATCATCATTATTCGTAAAAATCTATTACGGACGCTATCGTCCTTTCATTATTATTAAATTATGAATGTTTATTGAAAGAGGAATAAGATTTTGAACTGCATTTATATCCAATGACACCAAATTACTAGCGAGGCAAAGGTTTTTAAAGATTGTTATCGTTCGCCGAAATACATAGACGTATGCATAGTCTGTTTTATCCGAAGTAGAGGCTCTAATATCCCTGCCTACTTACTTATCCATGCACCTTTGACCGCTCAATGAAAACCAACCATCTTGACCTCCCACTCCCAGAGTCGGGCTCCTCCTTAGGCACCCACCACTCATCTGAAGAACCATCGCCCCTCCGGTTAAGGCCGACTCGAGCGGGGACGCTTGAGGGGGTTCGCTTCCGGAATATACGAGCAGAGAGGGCCGACGGGAGGGGCGTTGCCGCTTCGGGGAAAGGCCGGAGGGGGGAGGGGAGAGAGAGGCTCAGCGCACTGTAGCAAATGGTCCCACTCTATTGTGGAGAGTGCAGCGGGACAGCTTTATGTCCCTCCCATTCGAAATGTCTTGGATTTATGAAAGATTCTCTGTGCGAGTGTTTCATAAATTGAAGCAGATATTTCGTAGATTGGGAGACTTTCGTTTTGCTTTAAGTTTTTAAAAATTATTTTATCCATTTCAAAGTGTGTTATCATTGCCGTAATATCTCAGACGTTAGAGCACTTTCAAAAATTCCATGTTTATTTCTATAAGTCGTTATCCCAGTTCATTTGAAATGGGAAACAGTCGTCAACGATCGGTAACTAAGGAAAGAACACGGTGTCATGATATATGTAAAGTTTAAACCGGGCACTTTTGTTTATTATTGCTCTCGCTTTCAGACTGAAGTGAGATGAATAGTGAGTAAATGTAAATGGAATTGTATTCTACATTGACACTTCAAAATTATCTAATGGCCAACGGTTGTATAAATCTATGAACACTGACAAATGAGGAATAGCATTGAAATTTTTATTATTGCTCACGTTTCGCGATTTAATTCAAACTTAAAAAAAAAACATTGGTACCAATTGCTTAAGTCTAGACGAGAGCTTTGAGTTGCATTATGGTATAAGAAATAAAGAAAAAATTCACCGTTGGTTTTTCATGGTTTTTCATCAGCTGCACTAAAACCGGTTGTAATTTTAGATTAAACAAAAAAGGGCTTTAGGGTGGATGTGGATTTATCTAATGTGTGAATTTTTTTAAGTGTCGCAGCCTCTACCACCGTACAACGATACATTTCTTTGCTTCTCCTAACAAAATATAAACTGATATTCATCACTACAATAAGCCCCTATTTCATTCAGCATACTTCCTGCGGCTGTTAATTCCGTCCAATATGCCTATCCTATTTCTACCCCTTCCTCGTTTGCCTAACGTTCTCTCCTCTATTACAGTCTTCAGCATCCCAATCCAAATGTTGAGAATTCATTTAAAACTGCCGTCTTTACATTTTGCCCAAAAAATTCCATCTCCTCCACATCCTTCTCACCATCATGCTTAATACCTCCTCGTTCGTTTTCCTTTATGTCCAAATCACTTTTTCCATTCTTTTCAAACCCACATCTTAAAAACCTTTAATGTTATCTTTTATCTTGATTTATTGATCGTGTATTCGCGCCATACAAAAATAAGCTCCATAAAAATCTTTTCACTTATATTTTCTTCCTATCCATAACACTACCGTTCATTGGCGCTTCTTGATACACGGAGATAGCAGGCAAGTTTATTGGAAACTAATATTTGGTCACAAAGATGTGATACTGCGTGCGTGGTGTTGAACCACTCCCTGCCACACACTATAGAGGTTGCTTGCAGGTTAACATGTTTATCTTAATGATCAAATAGTTGCAATTTTCTGCTAGTTAACAAATTTGTTTCTGACCTGGTTTCGGAACACTACATTATCTTGGGGGTGCATAATGAATAGAAGTAGAACGTATACTTGTAGACACTTTTATTTAGGAGGAAAGGTTGTGGGGAGAAAGGCATGAATTGGGGAGGGAGGGTAGATTGGTAAGAATTAGCAGAACTTTGTGTATGAAGAGAATAGGAGACACGACTAAGATAATAATGTTCTCCAGTCGACTTAAGGAAGATAATTTCTATATAAGGCTGGGGAAAGAACCACGAATAAGTGGAATCCTTTCACTATTTAGGCAATAAGATTAGTAGAAATGGAAGTCAAATATAGATAGAGTAGGTAAAATAGGAATGTTGTAGATATTGTTTTATGAGAAGGAGCAACTACTACCGACAAACAGTACTAGCATTGATATCATAAAGTCATGTATTAAAAATTAAGGAAAATACTTTTCTATGAATGTCAACTTTTGGCGGAGAAAGATCAATAGAAGTAATAGAAATATAATGCCATAGAATAATAAAGAATAGGAATGAATAGAGAAAATAAAATAGAATGTGTATTCCGAACGGTGGATGTACAGAGATATGTGGAGGACACTTTCAAGAAGGAAAGATAAAGGATGCATTTATAAGACACTTTTCGACGCGCGATTGCTTGCTGTAAACTGTACTTGAAGCACACCTAGAAGGTAAGAATAACAGAAGATCGGAGGTGAAATTTAAGTGGCAGGCTATAGAGAAGAACTGTTCAAAAAGCTTTGAGATAACGTGGGCATTGGTAGGAAGCAGCATAGCTTTGGGGAGCTTCTATAAGCAAATATTCAGGTTGATCACCCCTGACAACCTGAAAAAAAATATTTTGAAGCACTCGTACTTTGTAAAAAAAGCCAAGTGTTATGAGTTGGAAATAAAAATCTGGTATTTTAAAAACGTTGCACGTACTTCATACTGCTTTGAAAATTAAAAGGAAATATTGCTGCCTAATTCGAAAACTTGGCTTCATTCTGTTTTGCTTGTTTGTAGCTTGAAAAAATTTAGTGATGTAAAAGAATAAACACGAATACCATTTTGAAGTTTTCGAGAAATATTTTATGAATATTTAAAGAGTTAAATCCGAGAGCGTTGCTTGTTCGTAGAATGCTGGAAAATTGAAAAAGCTTATTCTTTGAATTACCTTTCAAATAGATTTAAATACGAATTGAGAGAGAATGACCGGACGGTGAGTGTATGAATTACTGCGTATTTCATTTAGATTCTTCTTAAATAATTCAAATTTTTGTACATTGTTTACGTAATTTGCGGTTACATCACGCAAATACGTTTTTATTTAAGAATAAGAGAGACCAGAGGGACTCTCTAGCCAAAGGGTGAGATTTTTTCCTCGGGAAAGAATATGCCTCCAGATCAGAACCCTTGAGTCCTTCCTGTTTCTGAATAGCGGTCGGTCTTGCGTTTCTCTTTTAGCCTTACAGCCTTAAGGCGGGGCTTTTCCAAGTTAAGTGGAATCCACTTCGTGTCCGCAGGTGCTTGTGGCGGTGAAGTCGAGGGTCCAGAGAAAGGGCACATTGGGAAGAGAAGTTGGTTTATTTCACTTCTCTCGTCAGGAATCTTAAAACTCATGCAAGAGTAATTCTATCGGCAAATTGTATTAGAATGTAATTTTAAATTAAAGTTGTAAAAAGAATATAGTATTTATTCGCAGAATTCTACATTTACTCGTGGTGAAATCTGTTAGATACAATGCTAGGGCTCTAAAATCGAAGGATAGTTTAACGAATAGATAAAAAAGTAATGTTATTCCAGTGACTAGAGCTCTTGTTTACTTGCTGAAAGGCCCAGGTTTGATTCTGGGGTATGTCTCCAAACACCCTAAGCTTCACCCAAGCTACATTATTACTTATTCGGTAACCAGATCTGCCTGGGAAATCATTGGAGGTGCAGGTAAAGGAGCACAAGCCGTTTGGGATAATATGACAAGTTATTGTTCAGGTTGAATTTTACCCTCGCTTATCACTCAAACCTAAGAGTTGATTACTCTAGCTATACATTTAATTAATAATAAATGGTAGTATACCCTTCAAGGTGCGTTATGAGTGGACACACGCTAGCCACTCATACATATCAAAGCCACACCTAATAGAATAGAACGCGAAAATCAACCATAAAAACACCCTTCTTCGAATTCGCATATTTTCAGCCTCCATTCATGGCATTCTCTGATTTTTTTGAGTAAATATATATGAGGGATATATATGTGTGTATTAACTTGAGAAGGTTTTTTTATGAGGAATTAGAAATCAGCAATTATTCTAAAATATGAATGAACGAGCATCTAACTGAGTGGGATCAATTCTACCAATATAACTATATTTTAAATTCCCTTGCCTCAAGGTTAATGGGTCTCTCCCCTCCTCTATCATTTCGGCCAATCTCTTTTCATATAAATTACTAATAATTTTGCTAATTGATAGATACTTAAATTTCCATTAAATTTGCATCATTTTTTCCAGATAACGTAATTTACTCATTTTGTCGCCACGAGGTTAATGACCCGAGGCCGGTCAATTTTTCTAGCAGTCCTTTTTTGCATGATATTCGTATTAACGTAGCAGGGGTTCAACTATATATACTCGAACCATCTCGGTAGGTAATAGCATTAGTCATCAAGATCAAGAAATATTGGATAGCACCGCAAGTATTCATTGAAGCCATCATTCTACCTCTTTCTATTAGGTTTCGGATGATCTGTAGCATCGTTCATGCTCCTCAGATCCCCAAAATTTCCTTTTGCTTGCCCTCAAATATTTCCCTGCTCAATTCTTCGTAACTTTTGCCTGCATTCTTTATGTCTAAAAGGCCTAATATCTTCCTTCCTCTATCCCATTCACCGAACAATTTCCCTTCTACCTAATGGTGCTTTTAACACCCAAATACTCTAGCTATTTTCTTCGCACATGTCGTGAGATTACGCCAAAAATATGTGATTGCTTTAAAAACAGACTGCGGAAGTTTCAACGAAGAATTTAATATTTTTCGGTGCAAAATAGTCAAAGCGTTCAAAAATAAGTAATTTGTGTATACATGTCAAAATCTCGTTTTGATACTCCTTCATATTTCTTTCAAGATCACTGTATCGTGTATTCGATTAATGTCTGGTATTGGAAGTGTAAAAACACTAAATACTACTTTAACGGATTGTGGTTAAGGAAAGATAGAAATGCGTAATTCATAATAATGCATGGTGATTGTTGAAAATTCCAATTTTCGTGGGATTCATGGCTTTATTAATGCTGTTACAATTCCACACGGATGGGTTGTGAAGAGTTCCGTTCCGTGTGAAATGTGGTGTCTGAATTACGCTTTATAGTTATATTTCCATTAATTTCATCTTAAAGCCTTACTACCAATTTTTTCACGACCCCAGTCTTATATCATTCAATTATGGGCCATAGGTAGACCTTTTTCGAAATTAAAACATATTAAATTTGAAAAAATGTCGTAAGACAATGAAGGGGGCAAGAGAAACTAGAGAGAAGAGATTTAAATTTAGAAGGTAACCGTGGAAATTGAATTTTAACAAGGGAAAAGTTTTTGTCCTCCTGATACCTTTTTCTTTAAAGGTCTGTTGTGTATGCTAATTGGATTTAGAATTCTAGAGCGTTGTGAACGAAAGCCAGGCCAACAGAGAAAGACGATTGAAGCCGCGTTGAGGAACAGCCGACAAGATTAGCCTGGTGAGGAGTGAATTCGCCTGTCTATTAAATTTGTCAGCGGTGTGTTTCCATTCCGCGGCATTCATCTTAACTTGCTTTTGGTTTGATTCTGCAAATTTGAGCGTTATACAATTTATTATCTCGAGCTGAGCCTTGATGAATAGTCTCTTACAATTACAGTCTATGCTGACGTCCCATTTATTAAGAAGCCATAGTCACGACTACATCAAAGGAAAATACCATATACCAATAAGCAATATCTAAGCAGACAGAAAAAACATAAAAATTATGTAAAATATAACTTATAAATTAACTTATCTACATCTACATGATTCACAGCAAGCCACCGCTATGGTGTGTGGCAGGAGGTGATTCAACAACAGATATACAGCATTAAAAATATCTTTGAAAGTTATATTGATTGTTTAGTTCCTATGCGTATGCAAAATAATTCAAACAGTGGGAATAATTTTAACTACAGTTACATGCACTACGTTATTCTATTGAGAAATACTTTCCTAGGCATGTCAGACTTCTAGCTACAAAAAAGTAAAGTAGAATTTAGTGAATGTAAGTTAGTTAAAGTAAATAAAGTTAAATGAAATATTTAGGCAAACTAGGTTAATTAGACTGGAAAATGAAAGATTCTTTTCCCCGTGGTCTTTTTCTGATAATTTTATCCCGCCTGACCTACCATTGGTACTATCTTAAAAGGATCTCCTATTGTATCATATGTCGTTTGGCGGATAATACCAACGATGGGTCATGCAAGTTAACTTAATTTTAATAGTTTCACATAATCTTTATGCTCGCTATGATTAATTTGATGATGCTTAACATTTTGTAGGTTTCCGTTGAGTGACTCTTATTTATAATTAATTTAGATGTCCTCATATGTTAATGTGTGTTTGTAAATTTAATCAATTCCACAAGAAGTAACCCTGGTCACTTTTTCGTGTGTTCATTAATGGAATTAATGGAGCATGAATTTACGTAGTAAAGTACTTAATTTAATTTTTGTAACATTTGTAATTGCAAGTAAACAGGTCTGACAGATTGAGAGATTTTACTTATTTGAAAGTATACTTACCACAAATCTTCCAATTCTACCCCTAACTGTCGACTTTCAATCAGTTAAGAAACATACAAGTAATCCGGTGACATACTATAGACAGTGAGGAGGTGATTTATTTATTAAATACTTCTAACTTGAGTCGTCGTCCTCTTGATATTGCGATTGCATAAGTGCTCTCCTAATGACAGGAAGGGATTAATTAAGAATTAATAATAATTTGTATAATCGCATAGAAATTGTAAATTATAATATTTAACAAATTAGAGCTAGCAAAATTTTACCCCTTTGGAATGCGTAATAACCCGATTATACTCAATCCCTCCATGGGGTAACATTAGAATATTTTACGCAAATTTTTCGCCCCTCACAAGAAGGCAATCTTGCCTTACTCGAAGCTGGGCGACATGCAAAACCGAGAAACACCAACCCAGAATGGTGTCAAAGGGACAAGAGAACACGAGCGAAATGGGGTGGAAGAAAAATAAATAATTCACCCGTCATGCAAATAAGAAAGAAATTCCTAAAATATTCAGCAAAAATGAGAAGAGAATTCGAATCGTGACATTTAAGGCGAGGATATTCATTGCTTCAGATTATGAGCAAACGTACAGAGGGGTATGCTTTGGGAGAGGGATAAGGGTTCGAGGGGTAAGCTATTCTTGCCCCCCCAATCTGCGCATAACCTCTCCAAAAATGGAAATACTAAAAAAATACAATTCGCCGGGCCGCGCCTATTGAATAAGTCTTGCGTTCGTGTCGTGATGTTTTTTGACCCGTTTACTTTGTGTCAACTCTTGTGATGTGACAGATAAAGCTTTTTTTTGAAAAAGTGGAGGGCGAAGTTTCTTTCTAATGCCCAACATTTTTATTTCCTCCGCTCCATATTCCCCAGATTATTGTTGTACAGTGACCACGTCATGCATCTCCAGGTTTGATGGTCCTATTTTTGCGATGTGCCGTAGTTGAGAGGAGAATGGTGAGGAGATGGTCTAATACTGATGTATGAATTGGAAATTTCTGGGCACCGATGAATCGTTTGATAGGTATGAACACGGCGGAGGGTGAATTGATTTGCGGGTGAATCTGAGTCAACCCCTAGGAGCGGAAGAACACCCAAAACGATGAAAGAATGGATGATGTTTTGATGCTAGAGGGACAATGACCTTTTTGGTGAGCGCCTCTGTTGCTACCGGAGATAATATATCAGGGGGGCGGTGAGAGGTGCTGCAACCAAGGGTCGTTGTACGTTAAACGGAAAAAACAATGCTACTTCGGGTTAAACGTGGCTGTACATTTTTTTGGGGGAAATTCCTCCATTGGGAACGACGATCTTTTGTCTCCAGTATTCTGTTCCAAGAGGAGCGGCATACAACAATAGAACAGGACAATATAGTCGAAGAGATATGTATGAGAAACAGAGAATCGTATATAGACATACAATATTTTCACTGAGATCTCTCGAAACCAAATTCTTCTCTCCAGACTCCTGCAAGCTGCTTACAATGATGGGTAGTAGGGCGAATACGCCAAGAGGGTTAGTGGTATGGCGTGTGATATTGGATGATACAGCAGGGAAGTCGGGTCGAAGAAAGGGGGGGGATTGAATGAGGGAGACTGCGGTCTGTGGAGTGGGCGAGATGCATAGGGGTAATGAATGAAAGGGTTCCCGCAGGCACGGCTTTGTATCCCGAATGGAAATCAGCGCTCGTTTACATGCATTAACATCTTCTTCCCGAGCGAAGGAATCGAAATATATGAAGAATGTTCTCGTTCAATTTTTCTCAAAGATACTTTTTTCCCCTCGCCACATTCGTCGCTTTTGTTAACTGAGGTGGGAAAAATTTTAATGAATGTAAATTCTGTTTATATTTTCCACCTCCTTTTAACACTCTGCGCGAAGGATGGTCCTAAAACCTGATTCCTTTACAGAGTTCAGAGTGATTTCGACCTAAACCTTTTTTGTTCGCACCCCATGTTCCCGTGTCAAAGATTAGCATGGCGGGAAGAAAAGTGCCTTTTTAGCACTTCAATCTATTTAATTTAAAGCAATGCATTTTAATCATGTTTTCTCGACCTTTTAAAAACGTGGTGGAAACGAAGGAAAGAAAATTATTTTCCAGAAGCATGGTTCATGATGTACGATATATTCGGTTGCTCAAGGACAGACTATATGGGAACTAATCTTCATTTAGTGAGCCAACTATTCATACTTCCAAAGTTTTATTCTTTTTGACACAACTAATTTCAACAGAACGTCGTTAAAGATAATAATATTTGATAGAAATATACACGCTTGCCACATTGCATGATTCCTCATGACGTTTTTGCCGATTTATTTGGTGACTTAGAAAGATTAACTGTGACAAACTCGTTAAGAGATATAAGTTTAAGATCATATTGGCTACGAGATTATATTATTGGAATACATTTTCGCAATTATAAGACAATATTTTTCTTGAAAATGACCTGTTAATCAAATGGGTGGAGCGCTGGTATATTGACTCCGGGGTTCGACTTCTTCAGGCCCCCTTAGTTGCACCCAAGCTGTCTGATTATTCGGGTGCCAGATCTTATAGAAAAACCACGGGTGGCATAGGGATAGCTGGCTTCCATTTACTCTGATGCGAGAATTTAACACGCCTTTGCACTTACCATTATAAAGCAATAAATTCATACATCAAACCAAACTCCGGGTTGATTACGTTGCCTGGTATCCAGTTAAAATGATGATTCACCCATATCTCTGGTCTATAATTACCCTATGTACGTTTTTAGGCCTGAGATCTGGTATCCTTATTATCAATAGGAATATAGGTAAAATTTGGTGATATCCATACACTTCAAGTAGTCGTTAAAAAATAACCAGAGCCTATACTATTTTGCAAAAATTTATGATCAGCGATTTGTGAAAATAACTCAAAAGTCTCATTTGCAATTAAGATGAGATTTGTATAATTCTGTCTTTTTTCTTATCGTGAAATTTCAGCCTGAAAATGTGGTTAAATTTTGGCGAAATTGAAAGCTGCCCAAAATCCAATAAGAGTTTTCACAGATCAAATATGGCTGAGAGAAGATCTAAAATTAAACTCAGGTGTAAAAAATTCTTTCTTAGAAAATTAAGATTCGTATTCCAGCAGAAACTTTCGTATTCGTACTGAATTATTGGAGTTCCTTTGTGTCAGCCAGTGACCTCGTTACTCAGCGTACTGCTTGTGCCTGCTTAATAGCCGAGATGCCTCAGGAACACCTCTCTAGCCCAATTTGTACTTAAGAATCTTCGTAACTCTACCCAAGTTCATATTAAATAATATTTCCTAACAGGGTATCGTTGTATACTTCGAGGTATTTTGGAATGGCGTATTGGAACTGAATCTCGAGCATTATGCACTCACATTCTCCAGCGGCTCTTAATATAGCCTTTCCTAATTCCATTTTAAAATGTTCATTAATTACCGATAAATTTCTATTTAATCATTTGTTGATACATAGCTTTACTTTATCGTCAAAATGAACTCCTATTAAAAATTTTCAAATCCAGAGAGTGGCATAGACGAAATGGATTTCGTCCTGAATTTTCGAAGTTTTAATGCAAAGATCACCGCAAAAAACATACAAGTATTTAGCTGGCCGGAGCCAAAACGAAGAATAAATTGTGGCGAACGAAATGAATTAAAATGAATGAGTTTTGCTATTTAGGTATCAGGATCCCTAGTGATCATAGAATTAAGGAGTTTATAGTTATGCAAAAGAGGAATGGCAAAGACTCAGAGATGAAGAGGGACCTCATGTAGGGTGGGTTGCTGGATTTTGTGTTTTGTTAGGAATTACAAAATATTTATTTTGTAGTGTTGTCGATCCATAAACCTACCTTAATCGGTAGATTACCTTATAATAATAATATGTGTTATAAATGTATTGTATATTATATATATTATAATATTATTTTATTGTATTTATTAAATTTATATGCATATCCGCTAATATGCATCTTAATGAAAAACGTATACGTTTTGAAATATTCTGCATAAAAATTAGGAGTTGATTACCTAAGCTACTTTTACATCAATAATTTACAAGGTATTCGCTCGTAATAATTTAGCTGTATTATTCAACTGAACACTTGGTAATAATTACCGATTCACTTGAACACTTCTTTAAACGAGATTTCCGCTTACTAATACCTATTTTCTGTCCTTCCACTCTCAGGACGAGAAGAATCAAATTCTGACCACCAATTGCTGGATGACGCAAATTTGGACAGACCACCATTTGAAATGGAACGCATCTGACTTCGCCGGCATCAAAGTGCTACGCTTACCATACCAAAAGGTCTGGAGGCCGGATATCATTCTCTATAACAAGTGGGTCATTTTTTATTGCTCTTTTTTATTTTGAATAACTTATTTTATTTATCATTAATTTTTGATGATACACTCCAAGATTGTGGCTCACGATAGCCCATGGGTTGGACTACTGACCAAAGGGCTCGGATTTGATTACAGGACAAGCCTATGTGAGCACCTGTAGCTCCACGAAAGGTATATGATTTTTCGAATACTAGGTCTTCCTCTGGCCCTCCCTGCCCTGATGTGTGAGTTTCACACGCCGGCGTGCTTAGTATTTGGTGAAGTCTAATTTACCTAATCGACCTTTGGGTTGATTGCTGTGTTTTTGCTCCATTATTTTGTAACTTGGTTTAATGCAAAATCAATTCTGCTAAATATTGTTTGACAATCCCTATGATACCCAAAAAATAAATAATGGTAAAATTGAAAGAAAAAATTATTTTTGTTATGGGATATATCCAGTAGTATCAATGAAAGAGAAACAGCACATGAGTTGCGTGTTCATGTTCATGAGTTCATGAGTTCAAATTTTCGGGAAGATGTTATTTCATCATTATCCTAGTTTCCTACAACTATTATTACAAGCCTCAATGGCCATGGTGAATCTCTACTGTTATAATATTAATTTTATCGATATGTTCCTCAGGTGCTCAATCTTCGGTCGCAAGGGAAATTACGGGGCGAACCTTTTTTTCCCCATTGAAAACCTTCCTTAAAAATTAATCTTATGCATACCCTGAGAGAAATCAATGAGGAATGGGATTACTTCAATAAGTAACTAGTCACCATTTCTCTTTGCAGTGTAAGGACATTGTACCGCGTCAAATTCTCAATACTTGGAAATTTTAATCTTTTAAGCGGCTCTTTATTCGTTTAATTTATTTTTCTGTTTACTTTTTAAATAAAACCTTTTTTCGTTAGTTAAAACTGAATTATAACTGGCTAAAAGCTAATTTGTGAGACTGAATGCCGTAATCATTATAATTTTACATAGCTTCCAATGCAAGGGAACATTATAGTACGGTAAAGATTCAATTACATATTATTAAAGATTCATACATATTCAACGACATATTATTTCTATCTTATTCAGGAAACTGTTCCGCTCTTCATTAGCGTCTATAATTATTTGTCTTTCATTAAACGAATGTTCACGTTTTGCATAGGTAACATTTTGGAAGTCACAATAATTTTATTAAAGTATCGTGAAAAGTAACCAAAAAAAGTAACCCTGCTTTAACTAAGCTGACACTACTTTTAGCGGGCTGCTTTAATTCAGCTCAGTCCAAAATATATTGCAATAACATTAGCCAAGTTAACTTTTACAGTTGTTTTCCCCAATCCTGATAATACGGCCTATACTTTGTCTCTCTATATAATTTACGAATATATGAAAAATTAAGATTTAACCTTTAAAAAATTAAAATTGAGTAAACACCTGTTTTTATATGTGTCGTAGCACATTCTCCTTTTCTCTACCTTCATCTAACCCCCATAGGGACCTTGAAAATTAATGGGCTTATTACCTTATGCCCCCAAGTCTCAAGCCAATGTGTCATTCATTTCTTCCCTCCGGTAAAACGTCTTAAGTGAATTCAAAAAGTGACGAGAATTTTGTCCTTTCGCATAGTGCCCCATGAGTTCTTTCCACAAGTTCGACCGATTAATAAAGAGCACTGATTACAGATTGAACACCGTTTGCGTGAAACGATACAAAAACACCCGTATTTGTGGCGAAACAACTCATGACTTTTGCAAAACCACGATAATGCACCTGCTCACACTACTCATTGCTTGTTCGTGAATCTTGGGATAAAATCAAATGAAACCGTGAGGGTAGACAACATCCCCATGAAATAAGTAAAAGGTTAAGGAAAATTTAGTTGGAAGAGATTATATGGACTGGTTCGTAATACCTATAAGGAAGGAATCTGGCCAGACAATTTTGTGAGATCAGTGTCAGTTCTTATTCCGGAAAAGGCAAAGGCTACATCATGTGAGGACTACAGAACAATAAGTTTGATTTCCCATGTAGCTTAAATGGCTCTCAGGATAATCAACAAAAGGTTGGAGAGCAGGGAAAATGATTACTTAAGGGATGTCCAGTTTGGACTTAAGAAGGGGAGAGGAACGCGCGATCCCATTGCAGTAATGATATTGATAATCGAGAGGAGTATAAAATACAACTAGAACGTATTTGCCTTTTCCGTAGATTTCGAAAAAGCGTTTGATAGAGTGAACTGGGAAAAACTAATGAGTATATTGCAGAAAATAGGAATAGATTGGAGGGACAGGAGGCTAATCCGCAACCTGTACATGCCTCAGACTGCTAAGGTGCGGGTGGGGAACGGGGAGTCCGGATGGACATTGTTAGGAAGAGGTGCAAGCCAGGGTTGCCCATTAGCACCGGTGCTGTTCAACGTGTACAAGTGGAGAAAATTGTTTTATAGAGGCATAGGAAGAACTGGTGGTAGGAATGAAAGTCGGCGGGGAATTCGTAAAATCAGTTACATTTAATAATGACCAAGCTCTAGTTGTTCAGTGAATCAAGGGATTGCAAGCATTAGTAAGTTATTTGTAAATTCAGTGCGGCAGATATGGGATGATAATTAATATAAATAAAACAAAGGTTATATGATTTTCAAAGAAGACAAAGGCTCAGCTTAGCATTAAATTGGAGGGCAAAAACTAGAGCAGGTAGAACAGTTTCCGTATCTTGGACGTGTTTTTGACCAAAACGGTCAAAGTAGTAGGGACGTCAGTGGAGGCATTGCACTAGGCAAATATGTTTTCATAAGTAGTAGGGAGTAAATGACAGGGAGATTGAGTAAGGCGGTTAAGAAAAGACTCTTAAAAACTTTGATATGAAGTGTATTTATGTGCAGAGCGGAAACTTGGTCACAGAAACAGGATAATAAACGTAGATTGAATTGGAGGCTGTCAAAATGCTGGTATGGAGAAGGATGGAGCAAGTGAAATGGCCAAAAAATTTATCTTGAAAAAATACCTGGAGGAAAAAACTAAAAAACACCTAGCTAAATAATATGCGATAATTTTATCTTTTGATGTGTGACACTAGTTCCGGATCTTGCGACAGCTCACAAAAGATCAGTGTCTGGTAAATGTGAACTTAGGGCCAACGAAAACTTTGGTTAAAACACCTACGAATTAAAAGACAGTTGTGCAGGGTGAAATTGTTCTTTGACACCAAAACCAGAATCATCATATTCCATCTCGGAGCGAACTACACATAAAAGTTGGTGGGTGGGGTGATGTAACTGTTTATAACCATTATTTAATAAAAAGCTTTCCATCTCATGGGGAACCCATGAAAATAACTTATTAAAAGTTCTTGGATTCCGTTATTTTTAATTCTTCCACCGAATCGATGGCTTTGCATTTGGATGGGCGCTCAAAAATGCTCAGAATAATTACATTTTTTGTACGAATCAACGGTGCGGACAGTGCGAAGTTGCAAATTATTCACTTTAATCTGCGCCAACAGACCTTGTAAAGCGTTGCGGGTAAAATAAAAGAAGAAATTGAAGTCCTCCGCCTGGAGCCGTAAAGTTTATGAAAACGCTGCCGATGACACTTATCCTCTCCGCACCCAGAGGGACAGGATGAGGGATGATTTTTCAGTACGAGCTGCTCAGAATTGAGGAACGCCTATCTTTTGATGTATTTGAATATCTGCCAAAAAGGCCCGTGGGAAAAAACTAAATCATGACGATGAAAAGTTGAAATTAACATTGAAAAAATAATAAATTTTTGTACCTCCTGCCCAGGGGTTTATATGATCATCATTCAAGAGGAATATTATGATAATTCATTCTTGATGACCTCATGAGATTGAGATTATAAGGAGGGATCCTCTGAAGCAAGTACTGTTTGGATTGCCTTCAGGAATAAAGATTCCTCTATTCCGGAGGTCTCTACTTAATTACTTAACGGAGATATGATAATGGAAAAGGCATCCGGCCGCAAAATCACACGAGCGAATTGTGAACCAGATCCTGAGAATCTCTCTTGGAGAGGAGATGGAATCCAACCTAAGGCGTTCGTTTATTGGCCTGCGGCAGGTAAAAACCCTACTCGTTTTGCAACAATTAAAATACAAAACCTTGCGATTGATTTCGAAGTCAGCGATATGGTGAGAATTAGGTTGTATCGCAACCATGAAGAAGTTATCCATCTATCTGTGTATTGGCAAACATAGAGGAATTAATACGGCAGTCCTTTAATCCAAAATAGAAAATGAGCTCCTTTTAACGCATCCTACGCGTGAGTACTGAACTCTAATGGTTCTGCATATATACATATACGTATACAAGTTACCGCTAGGATGTGTGGTAGTGGGTGATTACACACCAGACTGCATTTGAAGTATATTATTCTCCCCACCCCCTAGCGCAGTCGGACAACGTTTTTCTGACCCCATATCGTTGATGGCAAAAATGAGATTTTAAATCTACCTGTTCTCTGCTGAATCTCTCTAATTTTAATCACATTATATCTAGTACGATGGGGGTAATAATGAAGTTTTGGCATAATCGCTACAGAGACACTCTTCTAATTTATGCAAGAGATTTAAGCTGTAATTTGACCTTCTCTCCGTGGATGATTCTCAATCTAATTCCCCCATAAATCTTTATACCTTTTCTACTCAGATTATAATATAAACGTTTAGCAAATATCTACCATAGCTCCCATTCGCTCACAAAATCTAATACAGGAATCAATCAAACTCAATGAGGACAGCATATTTTAGCATTAAATTCTGAATGAGGCCTAACCAGCGAAAGATAACATTTCTCCTTAACCTTTTCGTCACATTTCCCCAATTTTCCTCTGATAAATCCCAATTTCTTTAGCTGCTCAACATATTCCTCATATATGTTTCACCCAGGAGAGGTCGCGAGCAGGGGTAACGCCTAAGTATTTAATCGAGTCTACACATCCTATTTTGGTGTTCCTAATCCTGGTGGCAATCGGAAGGGACTTGCTCTTATTCCAAAAATTCAGCATTACGTACTTACGAGATTCGTATTTTAGCTTAATCCTAATTGCCAAGTGTCACGGAAACGTTATGGGGCATTAAGGCCATCTCTAAAACTGCTTTATCCTCAGGATTAAGTATATATCTGTAAACTACTACATTGTCAGCGAATAAAAACATCTTGCAATTTTTGGGCTATAAAATTGTTCAGTGCCAATCGTTGAAATTTAGGTGGCAAAACAAAAATGTTTACTCACTCTTACACGTTGATTTACAGTGTAATGATTCAACGTCAGAAAAAAGTTGAAGTTGCTTTGCATGCATGCCCAGATTATTTACACCCAGATTTAGCGCATAAATTTTCTGTGGTTGTATGCGGGAAAATCTAATTCCAAGCCATTGACAACCACGGGCCACAATCACCCTACTTCATTAGTCTTTCCTAACAAGAGTATTATGGAAGTCTCCGATGACGAATGTCATTTCCATGCCTTAAACAGATAAGTGGTTCGCGGGAAACCAATCCAAAATGGGGGAACAACTCCCCAGACTCATGGTGATTCCCTCGAAGTGAGGCGTTTCAAGGGGTTTGAGCCAGAGGTCGATGACCAAGAGCGAGGAACCATTCTAAGGATCATTGCCTTTTAATTCCACACAGTGGTTTGGGTGATTTTTTTGTTTTTCTAACTAGGCATGAAACGGATGTACAGATAATTTATTTTTCTAGGAGGTTTTTTCTTCAATTCTCCATAATCTTAAGATTATTGTTGAAATTATCTAAATGGAATGTTGATTGAAATATAGTTACTGCTGCTATCTTTGATTTTAAACTAATCCTTACCTTTGTACTGTACCAACTTTTAAATTTTGAAATACTTGACATACTTTTGCTGTTCATAGCTAGCGCACGGACATATATTTCCACGCAGGGTATACCACCCTACGATGCATAGTTACATACTTTGCACGTGTAACTTCCCTTTTGAAAAAGGATTTTTGAAAATTCAAATCGTATTTGGTCCCTAGAATGCCAGATTTGTGGTAGTCCACCCTATTTTCAAATGCCAATACGGATAAGCCGTGAAAACGTGAGATTTGGCAACCCTATTGATAGAATTGGAATGAGTTCGACTGTTTTTCGACCGGTTTCGATGTCCGAAATATGATTAATAACCGTTTACTTATGACACCCATTTCTCCCCATAAACCATGAAAAGGATAAACGAAACTTGTCAAAAACAATACGATGATGCTAAAGGGATAAAAAAAATGATTTAAGTAAGGAGGGCATGTCAGAATTGACTCCCTTTGGTCTAAGGGAGCCAATCCTTGTCAATCCCCCTATATCTTATCCCTCGGAGTATAACGTTTGATGGTAAAAACTTCACGCTCATTTGAAGGTTATTGGCCATTATCAATTAATTATGTATTCATTAAATTCCGCAGTAGTTCAATTCCAGCATCTTAACATTAACTGATATAATTTAAAATGTTTAATTACGTCCGATATTGAATTGAAAATATTAAAAACAAAAATATTAAGTTAAAAATACTGCAGTAAAGCTGAACTCTATATTTCAATACAATTAATTAAGAAAGTAGAAATCATTTCTTGAGACATATGTCCATACCTTCATCAAATTGAGGTTTGGAATAGTTTCTTTAAACTAATTCATTTCGTTACAGATTTTCTTCCGGCCTTAACTCTTCCTTTTGTTACTTCATTTACTTCTTCAATTTTCTTCTCTTTCCACTAGCCTCTCTGGTACTCTGCCATCCCTTCATTCCTCTATTTCTTTGCCTAAATATTGTCCCATTGTCTTTCAAAATATCACAAATAAACTTTCCCAAAAAGAATTTTACTGAGTAAATCCCCCTTTTCCCTTATCAGATGTATAACTCAATCATGTATCTAACTGTTATTGCCAATTATTTTTATTTTTCCACACCTAAAAAAACTTATGATCTAAACTGTTTTTTTAGCCTCAAAGAGTAAGTGTGTGAAATGAACAGTACTTAGTACCAAATCACAATTAAATTCAAGTTTAAATATTAATGCAATAATTTCAGAGAGTAAAAATCATTCGCCTTGACTGGGATTCGGACCCGAATCCCTCGATGTCCGGCCGAGTGTTTTAGCCAATTAAGTTCTCCAGCTCTGAAAGCCAACTCTGAAATTGTCGCATTTTAATACACATTTAGGGGAATACTCTGTGAAAAGTTACTGTAAGGGCATCTCCCGCAGTTTCCTGGAATTTATTAGAATTAATCATTGAAAAATAGCAAAGGTTACGATGAAATACTAATGGGTAATTAATTATCCTACTAATTGCGCCTATGTTTTTTTAAATGGAAGATGAAATATTTCTAATTCCATACAACTATACAATTGAATCCCATATCCAACCTCGGATATAATAATCATCTGCAAGTATATAATATAATTTACAGGATACTATGGTTTAAATGTTGTAAATATGCTAAATGTTTCAGGAAATTTCATGTCTCAAACTTCCGTCGGAGTTTTTGACTAAAATTTTTACCTTCGTTAGAAATTTAAATAAGTATCGTCCTATCTCTTCGGTCAGTCCAACTACACTATTAGGTTTTACTCGAATGATGGAATTACTCGTTGGATATCAACTAGAAGCATATAGATAATAGAGGTCTTATTTATTCTTCCTAATCCGCTTTAGGAATGAGAGACTGTCGGGAAGCTCAAAATTATAGTTTCACTCATGAAGAGGTTTTTGTTTTTTTCAACTAAAACCATGTTAGTAGTTACAAATCACGTTTTTATCGACTGATTTCACACCTGTAGGAAATAAATAAAAAATTATTACGGGAAAAATTTGAAGCATTTAATTTAGTTTTGATCCTGGGATAAAAATAATTCTCTATGTTTCTAAGGATCTACGCAAAAATAATATTTTTAGAGAATGGTGGATGTATTTTTAAGAATAAGTCGATAATATTAGAATTTATCCCCGTGGAATTATAGTCCATTTGCAAATTTATAAAAGTATAGTAATTGAGGGTTTAATATCACAGGATCTATGATTTCTATTCAACTTCTAAGAACGTTGTATATTACGATCTTTTTTGAGCTTATTATATTATAACTCTTAAGAGAATCGAAAAGTATCAATTTTTTAATAACTTAAGGCTGTGTGTATTTTGAAATAATTAGACGATCTGAACAGGGAATTCATGCTTATTTGATGGTGGACATTCCGATAAACTGGAAGAAGTTTAACTTTTTCAAAGTGCATTATTATTTTTTCGCTCCGAGCTATTAAAAAATCAACATGAATTCACAGAATCAATTAAAAGAGACGAGTTTTACGCTCCGTGATAAAATTTGAAAAAAATACAATTGTACTTAATTCCTACATTTTTATTTTATTTAAAACATGCGTTTCAAGCTTTACACCATTTTCAAATGACATGTATTAATTCGCAGGGCTGTAAAAACGCCTTCTGGGAAGGGAACGATGGGAGAGGTGGAGCTTTGAGGGAGATTTGAGTAAAGTGCAGGTGTGAGTATTGAGAGAGTAGGGGAAATGCACACACTAATCCAGTGGTTTAGCCTTTACTTAAAAGAGGAACGCATAAAATGCAGAAAATACTTCCGAATGTGTTCTCGTTAAGCAAATTTTTCTTCTATCTATTGTGGATTATCCCCTATTATCCCAAGGCTTCCACAGAAATTCTCTTTTATCATTAGAAGCAGGATTTGGAAAATAAATTTCGCTGTAGACTTTTTTTGGTTGAATAAAATAAAACACATTACATTTTTAACGGAACTGCACAAATTATGCAACTGTAACTTTGATGGCGTCACACTCATATGTGCACACAATCATGAGAATAATTCCCTCTCTTCGCACGCAATCAAATATTGGAGCTTAAGCCATATATATGTACATTGAACATCTGTAGGGAATTATGTGATCCCATTTGGTTTAGATACTTTAGCGTGGCTTTTCAAAATAGGTAAATTAAGCTCTCACATTTATTACGTTCGTATAATGTAGATAGTTCCCATTTTTTCTCAGATAACTTCAATTCAATGCAAAAAAAGTTGGGGTTGAATGTTTTGACATATTTATATGTACACCTTCCTGTTCCTTACCATATATTGAGATATAAGATTTTAAGGAGGTTTGGAACAAGCGCATTGATTTTGCATTCCCCATGTCCTATGCCCATGTCCCCAGACCCAAAAACAGCATCTATGTCAACAAATTCAGCGGGTAAGGTGTCGAAAACAGTACTGAATATATGATGTAATGATCCGTTTTTTATGGAAAAAGAAAAAGAAAAACACCATAGTCTAGGCATATCCTTATTTCTGCTGTGAAAAGCATGTGGCTAAAACAAAGAAATGCTATTAAATCTGACTTATTTGTTAGCTTTTCCTAATTAAAATCATCTAAGTCAGTAACAAAAATTTAAAGTCTTTAGTTAGGTTTTTACCATAGACCTACAGTAAGGGAGGATAATTATGGCCTCATTACGAGGTCATTTGATTTCAGAGATTCGTGTCCTATTTCTCCTTAAAAGGTCTACGCTTATAAAATGCCATTATAATGAGCGTAGAATTGTTTTATCTTACATGATATTTCACTCCCTACTACTCCCTATTTCACTAATAAGTAAAAATCTTATCGGCATTCCAACAAGTAAAATGTTCGAATGCTCTCTGGTAGTCATAACTTTTGCGGTATCTCTGGACAATCCAAGCGCTCTGGACGCCTGGCAAGGATGTCACATCCACCTTCTCTTGAAATGATCCGTACCATAAATCAGATTGATGGCAGTGAAAATTCCCAGGTAAACCCAAATTGTATAATATATTTGGGTACAATAAGCTTCTTGCTAAGCAAATCTACCTGGCCAGGCTTCACGAGTAAATGTGGCAGGGACTATCACAAGTAACAAATTGTCGTAAGTGATGCTACTACTGCTGTTGTCTTGCAATGTGCGAGTCAAAAATATTCCTTACAAAGTGCGTATAAGTTTGAGTAATTAAAAAACTTTTTTGACAAACCACCTTGCGCACCAGAAAGTTAAAATTACTGCAACTTCTTAACACAACCGCTTTGTTGGCATATAAGTTTATAAATAAGTTCACGCGATGATTCTATCGCCACAGAGAACGATACCTTAGGGGTTCCCCTATTGCGCACTGAGAAAATCGGCTGGTTATTGACGGAGGCTAAGTTCTTCGGTTAATTGTCACTCGATTTTCAAGCTTCTTTAAATTGTTGCGCTCATAATTGTTCATATTTCCCAGACCGATAATATCATAACACCGCATGTCTCGCTCAATCTATGCTGAATCTCCATGGGAAAACAAAACAAGTGTGGAAAACGAATAATTTACATTTACTCTTGTACGGGAAACGCAAATTGAAACATTGAAAATGCTTCTCACCCTGGCGGTCGCTATTCTAACCTTGTGCACTCCGAGAGGCAGAGGTCTATGGAATTTATTCATTAAGGTTACCACGTATTTTAAGCTAAATCACATTTTTTATCTACTCCAGAGTCCCGAGAAAAATTTTGGCAGACCTTAGAACTTAAACGAACATCGTATATCGATCGGATGTTCTGTTAGTTTTCCTTAACTTTTTGCTGTGAACTCATCTACCAAAGTAATAGGGCAATAGAAATATTTCTTAATTATAAGTGGCAAAGGAAATGGAACTGACCACCATTTCTAAACTTTTCTAATTTCGAAAGCAGTTGGGTATAGTCCCTGAGGTGCCCTACTTTCATCTATCAGGTAGATTTATTGGCTGTGAAACCTGAGATTTGGCTTGCGTATCTCAAGGTAAAAGATTAAAGGTGCTATTTAAGTCCTATAAATTAATTTATGTATATACGTTAACAAATTTTCTAAATCACATATGCTATAGCCGTTTAGGAAGTAACTAACGTTTTGAAATAAATGTTGAACTTAGTGACAAGACAATGTTCATTATATATTTAAGTAGGCCCGAGGTAGACTCTATCAAATGACCATGATATAACAGAATCTTCTCATGATAGTTTTTATAGAAGTTGACATTGAAAAACCAAGATGAATACATGCTCTACTTGCAATGACAGACAAACACCAGAAGAATTATGATAAAATAATGTGGATATACAGGATGTGGATGTACGTATTGCTCTCCTTTAAAGCTAATGTCATGTGGAATATTATATAATACCCATAGTTATAATAGTTTTTACATAACACCACATACGTGCCTTTTTAAAAAAAATACTTCCATTGTAAAATATAAGAATTTTTCGTTTCCGTGTAAAAAAAATGCACATACCGCATATTGTCAGCAGAAATAACTAAAAATAATTTACAAAGCAAGTTTTAAAAATAAATAAGAGCTTGTTCCTGAGATCTTTAAAAATTGCGTATTGACATTATGCCTACGTACGTATATGTGAACGAACTACGTATTATTGGTTGTTAAATTATTTTTCATCAATCGTCATTAATGCAATAAACTATGATGACCCATCGGCTCTTGCAGTTACCATGCAACCTACCGAACAGGTGACGCGGCATCCCAATAGGCAGTTGCTCAGATTCTGTCCAAAAATTGCCCTCATATAATACATGCAGTATCTATTCGCAGAGCTACGAGTTAAAAACAATCTTCATAAAGGTGTATTGCCCTCCAATAAGAATAAGCGAAATAATCGAGTTGCAGTCAAAGAATGCTTTGACCCGAAGACCTGAAAGGTGTTTTCTTGGGCTATCGATTAATCTCCTGTTATCATTTCATTTCAGCGCCGATTCAGCCTACAGCAGTGCCGTAATCAACACCAACGTCATAGTGAGCAGCAACGGTGAGGTCGTTTGGCTGTCCCACGGAATATATCGCTCATCGTGCGACATAAACGTGGAATATTTCCCCTTTGATGTGCAGAGCTGCTATCTCAAGTGGTCATCCTGGACGTACGACGGCTACCAGGTAGGAAAATTTCATTTTTCAGTCTTTCAGTAAATGTTGACTATATTCCCCTTATTTTGATATTTTTTCCAGGCTTTAAAGATGCACAATAATCTAAGAAACTTTCAGTTCTTACATTATTCAAGATAAAATGCTGAATTAAAGTTTAAGGAATGCTCTCTTTTAATGGCATAAAAACTGCAGCTTCAGATAATCAATATTTTGTTGTGATGGAACTTCCTTGAAATATATTTTTCGTTTTTTTTTCTAAAAATGAAATACTCTCAAAGCGCAGCTGATCAAGAATGAGATCCCGACCATATTTCTTCTAGTATTGTTTAAGTCAACATAATGTTATCTTTAATTTCCGTTTTCCGATTAATGTGATTGGAAGATTCAGCGTTTGATAAACGTATACATACCATTTATTTCGACGTGTAATCTTTCAGGTCACCGCTATGGTGCGTAATAAAGATGTTTCTATTTTAGTAATAAACTTTCCACTTTATACATTGCTAAAAATTAATGTCCTGTTGCAAAAATAAAATAATAAACTAAAAGCAGTTTAACAAACATCACAGTATTTAATTGATACTCCATTTTTGCGAGACAAGTATTTAATACTTATTTTAATGGTAAATGAATACTGTTTCATAAAACGAGGTGTAATTGATCGACACAATGTGATAATGTATAACATGAGCAATTTGGCTGTCAGTCATTCTTATTAATTATCTCGTTTAACAGTTGCCCGCTACGCTGTTCACCAATTTATTTTTACATACATGATGAGACCAAATCTGTTAAGATAGGGTTCTTAATACGTTTTTGCCTTCGGAAAAGAGATAGCGTAAAAGGTACGCATCCTCGTTAAGCATTCATCTTTAGGGAATCATCACCATTCCTCTTCTAATAATCTAATAACCCTACTAAATATTTACTTCCACCCGAATAATTAGTCTGTAATGGAGAAGGAAGGAACATATTAGGCAAACGAGTTCGTCTGAACAGACGTCAAGATAAAAATATCGGCTTTTTATGCAAAACTACATCATCTCAGCGTGACCGAATCTTAAAGTTGCTGTTTTTTTAAATTAGTAATTGACCTATTAATTTCCAGCAGTAGCACTCAGGAGTACCTCAAGTTAAAAATATCCAGTTGTTAATAGGAATGTTTTAAAGGCATCCATAGATTTTAGCCACACATGAGGGCATTATTTTTATAGACTTTAGCAAGAGGCGAATTTCATATTTTAATGTAATTTTTCTACTTAACACTTAATCCCGTAGAAAATAATCATTCATATAAATTGTACGTAACAGATGTTCACGCAGTTAGTTCGGATCGACAAATTAACGCGCCTTGGAGATACAGTTTATTCTTTATTATTTATACACAATCTGTCAAGTGTTGAAAAATCAGTAATCTTCTGCAGATTCTGGCGATAAAATATCATACTATTATGTATTACTAAGCCATCAAACTTTGTTTTTTGTTCCATCATCATCTACAGTTTGATAAAATCCGTTAAATTAAATTTTAAGGTTAGACTTTAACCTTTTTCTCATTTTTGTTCTCATATTTTTTCAATAATGAAAAAAACTGCAAGTTGAATGAAAAATCTATTATCTAGTGAGGAGAAAGTCTACGAAACGGTTAAAAGTTGGAGTGAAAGTAGGTGGGAAAGATCAGTTGGATATGCGGATGATCAAGCAATAGCTATCTAGTAAACCAAGGGCTTACAGTAATCGCTGAGGGATTTTAAAAGTTGCGAAAGGGATGGGATTAGATTGATGTACAAGAAACAAGGATTATGAGGTTTTAGAGGATGAGGAAGGCTAAGTCAAATGCCACGATAAGAGGGCAATGAGTAGAGCAGAGTAGAGCGGCTTATTTGTCTTGAAAGTGTTTTGGACATGATTGGATGGTCAAAGTAATAGACGCATGAGAAGAATAATTTCCGTACAATATAATTACACAAATACATAAATACAATTTAAATCCTAAAAGTTCGTTATTCCTAAGATATTTTCTTTCCCTGCCAGATCAATGGCTACGCCACACTTAGTGCAGAGTTCTCATCAAATGCAATTTACGTTTTGTCCTCTTATGACTTGACAATACAGAGACTTACGACATGAAAGGTCCGAGGGAGCTTTGTCATCGTCGCATATGGTGTCCCAATCACTCGCCTTCAAAATCCTTCATTTTGGTTTATTTTGGTGTAAAATAAAGCAGTGCAATAGCAGTTGTGGCAATTGTGTGTAAAATAACTTCTCTCCATTCCATGTTCACGAATTGAGAAAATAAAAATTTTAATTACCTCTGGGACTCTCGGAATTAATTATGCATGCGCAGCTGTGACTCATGCATAAGTACATAAATCCTTTGTTCCTCCGGTGGTGATTTATTAATTTCAGTTTTTTCGCAATTCATTGTTTATTTTTAAATAAAATCTTAGTTGTTTACTTTATAGGTGGCTGTCCCAAATGAATTGAAATGGAAATTATGATACCTATTTTTCGTGTATACTATTTCATTGATAAAAATGTTTAGCTTCAAAATGCCATAAACTTTGCAAGTGAATATAGGTATTGTATTCAAAGTCCCTGAAATAACTCATGTTATCAATTTCAAGAAGTCGTGCACAAATGGGGGAAGTTGATTACTTAATGATGAGGTTAAAAATATACTTTTTTCATCAAAGAGATACAAAACCCTTAATTAATTAGAAATGCCGTTCTTTTAGCAATGCTTTAATATGAACATAGCAAATGTGTGAAATAAAATTCAGATGGTTAAATTTTTCCACTCGTGCATAGTAATCAGCATGAAACTGGATGATTATAGTACAGTTTGTGGCAACATAACTTCCTTTTTTGAAAAAAAGAAGTTACCCGTATGTTACCGCACCCTGTAGATGAGGGTAGCAGAGATCATTCCTAACTCTAGCCTTTAGGCTTTCATAGGTTTATGTTAACTAGGGCAAATAAACGTATAAGACTCTTCCTCGTGTCACCATATAGTTTCAGACGGAGTTCCAATGTCCAAATCATCATTTTTATTTTATTTCTCATGTCAATTTGTCGCTCTAAATAGCATTCATCTGGTTTTTGATGCATCAAGTATTAGTAACCGAATACTCTGTCCACTACACGGACACGACATTTCAAATTCAATTCAATTAATTAAGTGGCACGAGTAATTCTAATTAATTTAATTGACACCTTTAGTGCTAGGAACATGGAGGGAAAAGTAAAGGGTTGGAGAGATTCATGCTAAAACGGAAGGGTGAATTTCGTGAATGGAAAAGATATTTACTCCCTTGAAGAGTCTTTGCTGTCAACCAAGGTGAATGAAAATGGTTGATGCTGATGGACGAAAAAACTGAAAGTACTGAAATCTGGTCAACGGAATAAGTAGTATCGGGTATCGCTGTGGAAATCTTTGAAAAAATGTCGTCAACATCAGTGCAGTTCATATAAACGTTGGGTCTTGTTGAAGGCATGGTTTAAACTTCATTCAATATTGAACAGCTAATTATTTTTACTTTATCATCTTCTTTGACTAATTCTTCTTATTTTAACCAATAATAGCTATTGTTTTTTACTTGCACAACTTACAAAATTTAGGCATTTTTCAGATAAATTACCACTTTAAAATTAAACATGATTTATTTGAAATGCTTGGTACTTCACATAGTTTTTTTCTTACTTACTTGCCCCAAAGGGAAAAATCCCGCGTTTTTGATTTCCATTATCATTTCTGAAATACCCATCCGTGGAAAAATGCTGAAAACTTTATTTAATTTTTTACCGACTACTATTCTTTAATATGAAACGTCGAGCACATAAAAACTGGGGAATTAAGGAAAAATACATTTTGTAATCGATTTAAATTAAAAGGAACGTCACATTTGATTCTCCTATACACTCGATTAGTTGTTTTGAAAAGAGGGATGAAATGAAACCAGGTGCGTCCTGGTGTTTGCGTTTCGCAAAAAAAAAAACTTTTTTTTAAACATGCCATCGATGGCACTTGCACGTGAAACTCACTTTCCATCGCTAAAGCAAATATTTATAGTCCGCTTTTTCGAGGGAAACGGATCGGGTGGGACCCCAATGGTCACCACTTCACAATGAGTAGGGAACTCACATGATTTCCGCTTATATATTTTTTAAATTCGTTTCCGACGAACTTATTTCGAAATGAAACTAAATACTACTTGTTTCTTTATTCCCTTCACCCTCGGTAATTTTGTTTGTTATTTAAAGCTAATTTTAAAAATAATCTAACGAGTTGAACGATTTTTTTTTTGATAAATGGATCGCGGAAATTTGCAGTGATTCGTTGATTCGGGGATTCCAAAGTGCGGCTACTTATGGAGCATTATGTTATACTACGTTTCCTTTACATTTCTATAAGCATCTTTAGGAACAATATATTTTTCTCTGAGCATATTTTCTTTTTTCTGCTTATTTCGCCGTCCAAAATACACTTTTTGGGATTATTTCCCATTTGGACCTAACTCTAATTTCTGTTTTACTCCTCCAAAGCCAAAAACGTAAGCAATATTTTTTGTTTGAGACAATTGTCAAAATGAAAACTCATAGAACACAATAGATCGAACATAGAACACATTAATAATAAGTATTATTGATGCGCTCATGTCCGAGCTATTGTGTACTTTAGGTTTTGACCTGATGTGAATATAGTGTCAAAGCTTAGAGAGCATTAGAAAAATAATTGACGGATAGAATACATTCTTTCATTATCTCTGTGATGGTCAATGGTCAAAACAGAAAGGACGGTAACAGTGGTATAGTAATTATATTAATTCGTAATTTACCATTTTAAAGAAGTTTTGTTAGATCACAATGAACGTGGCAACATTTCTCAGCTACGTCTAACCAGAAAAAAACCTGAAGCCCCAACCAAATACACCCTTCTTCGATTACGCCTAATTCTTTCCTCCCTTCATTCCGTACAACCTTTTCTTTCCTATAATTTACCTACCCCTTCCTTGATTGCCTAACTTCCTTTCTTCTATCACAGTCTTAAATATTCTATCGCTTTTCAAAATGCTCCTTGTTTTTCTACTCGTCTATTTTACCTATGCCACGCATCTCCACAGCCATGTCTCAAAGTCCTCCAATCCAATCCTAGCATCCTGCCTCACAGGCTATGTTTCCGCACCGCATAAAACTACGTTCCATATCAAATATTGCCGAGCCTTTGTAAGCTTCTTTCCTCGACATCCTTGCCATCACTTTCCTCCTTATACGAGGGGGACCCAAAAATAACAGGAATGTTGTTATAGATTCTTTATTTCTTAATATATTTACATTAAATTTTTTTCACCTTCGAATAATTCCCTATTGACCACAATGCACTTCTCCAAACGATGCTTCACTGAAACACTGTTCGAAACATTTCTGAAATTCATTTATCGGGATGTCCTTTAGGCCTTCTAGCGATTTCTGTTTTACCTCCTCCACAGTGTCAAAACGCTTTCCCTTCATGTCCCTTTTGAGTCCGGGGAACAAAAAGAAGTCAAAGGGAGCTAAATTCGGTGAGAAGGGGGGTGGAAAATTGATTTCATGCCGTTTTTTGTCAAAAACTGCATCACGGAGAACCAGTCCCTTGTGCCAAAGATCTGCTCCAGAATCCTCTGAATTGAACTCCATGACACTCCAGACATCTCACAGAGTTGATCAATGGTTGGTTATGCGACGGTCTCCACGAATGAGGGCATTGATTTTGTCCACGTTTTCGTCCTTTCTTGACATTGAAGGGCGGCCTGAACGGGGTTGGTCTTCAATTGACATTTCACCATTTTTAAAACGTGTAAACCACTCTTAGACTCTGGATTTGATTAGGGCAGCTTCCCCATAGTCAGTCTTGAGCATAACAATAGTTTCCGCGACCGATTTACCCAACAGGAAACAAAATTTCACTGCAGCACGTTGCTTTTGATAATCCGCCATCACGTTTTTCGCCAAAATGAAAAAAGTTGTTTTACCAAAACAGCTATCACGGACGGACCGATCCAGGCACAGCGACGGTGCTGCGCATACTGACGCAGGTGGCGTGAGCCTGAAACACGACCGGCCGAACAAAGGATTCCCCCACTCTCGCTCCCCACCGCAGCCCGATTTCCGTTACTTTTGGGTCCCCCCTCTTAAAAGCTTCTTTGCCCAAAGAAAATCATCTACGGACTTCTTTGACCCTCTTGTTCCACGACGGTTCCAGGATAGGTAAATAAGGTGTTAAAACCTGATATACAACAAATGTTAATATTATACTTGTATAATAAATTGCGTAAAAATACGTAACAGGGCATATTCATTTTGTTAGAAAACTTAACAACATGAGAAACAAAAAATGCAGGTTACGCATTAAATATTTAATATAAATACGCATCAACAATTGGAAGTTGCTCTCTGATACGCGAGTGAAACGTATGAACATATAACCCTCCTTAGTGATCTACATTTGATGGACATCATCTTCGCACCTCTTCACAAACATCTCTTAGCAAAATATTTAATATTAAGCATTTATCTGTCATATTCCGTTCGTTTTTACAGACAATTCATCTGTATTTTTCTTCGCCTTGGAATCCCAGGTGTTAAAGTCGAATGGAATCGAATCCCTTCATTCAATTTATCTTGGTGGATAAATCATTTATCTCATATGATTGAAAGTCGGAACTTTTCCCTTCCCCCGTAGTATTTCCTGCTTTGGTTTCTGTGCATTTGAAAAAGCGCTGCCCTTTATTTGACACCAGAATAGATTGGAAGCGGATTAATGAATATCGACCAGGGTCTTTATTACCTTCCCCCTAGAGCAAGACTCCCTGGGCCATCCATTGACAACGCGGCAATAAAAATGGTAGTCATGAATTAATAAACTCGATCTCAGGGTTCTGATTAATACACCGCTTTCCTCATCATTTTTTACGACGAAGACTCGTATCCTGTGTAATGGACGAAGCAATTCATCTGAATAATTAATGGACTTGAGGTGTGGTAATAAATGAGCGATATGGGATAATGGAACGAAGGGTAGGAACCAGGATTCGAGATTTAAAAAAGCTGGAAGAAGTGTTTATTGTGGTCAGGGAAAACCTCAAGTGGTGCGTACCTTTGCTGAGGAGTAATTTATGGTCAAGGTGGGAACCATTGTTTTTTAGGACCAATAAGTGTGTTTGAAGGGATTGAACGAATTTATACGAGAGCAATGGGAAGAGGGAATTCAGGATATTGACCATCGAATTCCCATTCAAGTATAACCCAAAAGTGGTCTTAAAGGTTGCGGTAAATTCATGTGGCTACAATGATATTGAAGATAAGCCAGTAGTGTATGAAGAATTCGACATTTCATTTGAAAGTATGAAATAACAAGGCGAAGGAGACACATAGAAGTGTAAATGAGGGAGAGTTAGGCATAATGGGGGAGGAAAGGGTATTGCCGGGAGAAATATAAAGGAGGAGAGAAAGATGGATTTAAGGCTCTGCGCATTCGAAACACATTTGTCCAAGTATTTTCAAAACTGCGTGCTCAAAGACGGCCCTGTGAAAAGGTAACTGCTCACGTGCATGAAAAAACCATAAATCGAGTTAAATCAAGTTACAGATCTTCGGCGATGCCGGACATAGGTGCTAGTGTGCGCGTGTGTGTGTATATATATATATATATATATATATATATATATATATATATACACACACATAAATATATTAATTTATGTATTTCACTGATGAACATCCCTATCCTGTTCCTTCCCTTTCCTCGTTTGCCTAACATCCTCCCCTCAATTACAGTCTTCAAAATCCCACTGCCGGCCAATACCCCCTTCATCCACTTTTCCTGCCTCCAAAGGATTTCTCCCAGCAAACCCCTCTCTTCGCCAACCATACCAAGTACTTCCTCATTTGTTTTTCTTTCGGTCCATTTCACCTTCTCCATTCTTCTCCACACCCACATTTCAAAAGCCTCCAGTCTACGTCTATCCTTCTGCTTCAATGACCACGTTTCCGCGCCGCACATAGCTACGCTCCATATCAAAGTTTTTACGAGTCTTTTCTCAATATCCTTACTCAACGTCCCTCTCATCAACTCCCTCCTCCTTGTAAAAGCCTCTTTGCCTAGCGCAATGCTTCTCCTTGCGTCCCTACTACATTGACCGTGTTGGTCCAAAACACTTCCGAGATATGTAAACTGTTCTACCTGCTCTAGGTTTTGCCCTCCTATTTTAATGTTTAGGTTAGCCTTTTTCTTTCTAGGAAATCGCATTACTTTTGTTTTATTAATATTGATTTTTATCCCATACCTGTCGCCCTGAAATTCCAATTCACTCAGCAATGCTTGCAACACCTTGGCTGACTGACAAACCAAAGCTTGGTCATCAGCGAACCTAACTGATTTTACGAATTCCCCGCCCACTTTCATTCCTAACTCCAGTTCTTCCCATGGCTCTTTAATCATTTCCTCTGCATACAGGTTGAACAGCAACGGTGATAATGGGCAACCCTGCCTTACACCTCTTCCTAACACTGCCCATCCGGACTCCCCGTTCCCCACTGGCACTTGAGTAGTCTGAGACATTTACAGGTTGCGGATTAGCCTCCTTTCCCTCCAATCTATTCCGATTTTCTGCAAAACTACCTTGATCAAAAAGTTCCCGGAATAACCACCGTGTGGCGCTCCCATCGTTCCGATTTGAGTTCTGTTTTTTTTTGTTAAATTGGTACATCTGTTGTTGATATTCCCTTTAAATCTTAGTGTCATAACTTGAAATTTGCAAAAGTTACGTAGCCAAGAGTACATCTATCTCTGTGTGTGTTGGCGATTTTTTACAATTGCAGAAATGGATTTAAATTTGCAACAACGAACTTGTATTAAATTTTGCGTAAAAAACGGATTTAGTGGCGCACGGACGTTGGAAATGTTGGAAAAGTGTTTCGGCAACGATTCTCTAAAAAAAACGGTCGTTTACCAGTGGCACGAGCGGTTCAGAAGTGGTCGTGAGTCAATCGAAGATGATGAACGCAGTGGCAGACCATCGACATCGAAAGTCGGTGAAAAAATTGATAAAGTAAAAGAAATGTTGGTCAATAACCGCAAATTAACCATCAGAGAAATAGCGGAGGACTTGAACATTGCCTATGGATCCGCCCAAGACATTGTGGTTAATGATTTGGGTTTCCGTCGTGTAGCAGCAAAGTTGGTGCCAAAAGACCTCAATTTCATGCAAAAAAGAGACCGTGTTGACGTCGCAAAAGACATGATTTGCGAGGCTGAATCCGATCCCACATTCATCAAAAGGATCATTACTGGAGACGAGACGTGGGTTTATGAGTACGACACGCAATCCAGACATCAGGCAAGTGAATGGCGTTCACCAAATGAGCCGAGACCAAAAAAACCACGTCGTTTTCAGTCAAAAAAGAAGGCAATGCTGACGGTTTTCATGGATTACAACGGTGTAGTGCATCATGAATTTTTGCCAGAAGGCCAGACAGTAAACAAAGAGTATTATTTGGGCGTTATGAGACGTTTGCGTGAAGCAATTCGCCGAAAGAGACCAGAAATGTGGGCAGAAAACTCGTGGATTTTGCACCATGATAACGCACCGTCGCACAGTGCTATCATTATTCGTAATTTTTTGACGAAAAATGCAACAAATACCATCCAACAGCCACCGAATTCACCTGATTTGGCTCCCTGTGACTTCTTTCTGTTCAATCGAGTTAAAAAACCATTACGGGGAACGCGTTTTAGCAGCCGAGAGGAAGTAATGGAAAAATCGCAGGAAGCACTGATGGACATACCGAAAACCGACCGTAACTTTTGCAAATGTCAAGTTATGACACTAAGATTTAAAGGGAATATCAACAACAGATGTACCAATTTAACAAAAAAAACAGAACTCAAATCGGAACGATGGGAGCGCCACAGGGTGGTTATTCCGGGAACTTTTTGATGAAGGTAGTATACTCATTATTTTTTCCCAATTCACTCCATCAAACGCTTTTTCGAAATCTACGAAACAGGTAAATACCTCCTGGTTGTGTTATATATTCCTCTCAATTAATAATCTCATTACTGCAATGGCATCACGCGTACCTCTCCCCATTCTAAACCCAAACTGATCATCCCCTAAGTAATCATTTGCCCTACTCTCTATCCTTTTGTTGATGATCCTGAGAACAATTTAGCTGTGTGCATTATCAAACTTAATGATCTGTAGTCTTCACATGATATAGACTTTACCTTTTTGCGGAATAGGAACTAAAACTGATCTCACAAAGTCTTCCGGCCAGATTCCTTCCTCATCGATACTACGATTGAGCCCATACTATAGCCTCTTCCTCCCAAATTTTCCTAAACATTTTAATAGTTCAGCGGGAATGTTATCCGCCCCCACGGCCTTATTTAGTTTCATCTCTCTTAATGCCTTCCCTATCTCATCGTCGAGTATGCCTGGACCTAAGCTATCTTCCTCTACGTCTTGTTGTGGAAGGGCTTGCGCGTTCCGATGACCCCTAGAGCTGTGTTGGCGGGATTAATAATAATTGCTCCAGGTAGGGTCACCCATTCCAGATAGATCGAAGGTTAGGAGCCAGACGAAAGATAGTCCACGAAGCGTCTATTCCTCAGTGAGGTGGCTGCAATGACGAATGATCCCAGTGGGGCGGCCAGTAAGTGATGTTGTCACGTTAAAAACACTATTGAGGAAGGCAACGGGAAACCACCTCAATTATCATTCCCAAGAAAAAATATGATGGACAATAGAGATATTTTGAGTCCTGGCAACCACGGGGCTCGGCCCAATCGGCCGTGTGTCGTGCCCGGCAGCGGGGGAGGCAAGGCTTCCGCGGTCGTCATCCCACGAAACCCTTGCAAGGGAAAACCAGCAGCAGCAGGACAGAATACTGAGGAGAAGATGACCAAATTGGTTAGACTAGGAACGTGGAATGTAAAGACAATGATGAGGACAGGGAAATTGGAGAGTATTAAGCGAGAGATGGAAAGGGGAAGAATAGATATTTTTGGTCAGTGCGAGGTGAGATGGAAGGGTAGCTGGGATTACTGGAGTGATCAGTATAGAATAATATAGAGTGGTGGGGATGAGAGCCAACGAGGGGTTGTCATAGTATTAAATTAAGAGGTAGCATGAAGCGTAGTCAACATAGAGCAGGAAAAGGATAGAATACTGCTAGTAGAGATAAAAGCAGAACCGACAAACGTTGTTATTATTCAGGTATACATGCCACCGAACAACTAACTATAAGGAAGAAGCGGTCGATAGGATATACGATCAGTTAGAGGGAATAATCGCGTGTGTTACCGCAGGGAAACATTTGATAGTGATGGGGGATCGGAATGCGACGGTAGGCGAAGGAAGAGATTGTGATGAGGTTGGGGACTAAGGTTTGGGCACGAGGAATGGCCGTGGGGAGAAAGCAGTTGAGTTCTGCAGGAAACAGGGGTTAGTCATCACCAACACTTGGTTTAGACACCACAAAAGACGCAGGTATACATGGAAAATGCCAGGTGACTCAGAGAGGTATCAGCTTGATTATATCCTGGCTATATATATATATATATATATATATATATATATATATATATATATATATATATATATATATATATATATATATATTCAAACACGAAATCCCGCCAAACGGCGAATAAATACTCATATATACAGAAACAGATATAAGGAAAAGGGATAGGAACACATATAAAGGACGAACACAATAAAGGTGGGGAAGGCGGAATCGAACGGATCACAAGAGTAAAAATATTTCCTTGACCGGGACTCGAACCTCGGATCTTTCCACTTGCCGGGCGGATGCTCTTAACCTGTGTGTGTATATATATATATATATATATATATATATATATATATATATATATATATATATATATATATATATGTAGAAACACATAAAAAGATCACTCACACGTTATTTCTTGATCATTTCGAAGGAGAAATAAAGCATCGTCTTTTAATGAAGAGACGTAATGACTGGCACTCATTACTTCTCTATCTTCCGATGAAGACGGAGCGGAATTCCGTTTTATGTGTTTCTATATTGTTATTGCTGTCCAATTTATTATTCGGCACTTCCGTGTTACGTCGACAAAATCATCTATATATTCGGGTACCAGATCTTCCTGGGAAACTAAAACCGGTACAGGTAAAGGAACTGGCCCCCATACTCAGATGTGGGAATTTCTCACGCCGTCGGGCAAAGTACCGGGTGAAATATACCATCAGACTGATCTTAGAGTTGATTAATATGTGAGAACTTTTTTAAAACTCTACGGTAAAATGGATTCAAAGCTGACTTTAATTAGAAGATAGGTTACTTCATTTCTCAAGAATAGGCCAATCAGAGGTCTTAAACGTAATGTCATCCAATTTAAGCCTCTTTGAAGAAAACTTTCGTGAATTTTTAGCAATACTCAAATAATTTTCCCGTTCGCTATAAACCTCATTCTTCAGATTCCCTCGAATTTTAACAAAAACCCAAAGGATTTGGACGGCCACTGTTGAACGAGCGAAACTACCTCTTACCGGGCCTGGAAAGAACGAACAAATGGGAGCGTGGGAGTGATATTCGACTCTTCGCCGTGCTACTAACGAGAACGCCAATCTGATCTTAAATTTAAATACATTCGAATCATTCGTTGGTGACTTTGTGAAATCCACATTGAAGACGATTGCCATTCATATCCCCGGGGTATCCCAATTTTCACACCAATTTGGCACGCACATACTTAAGAAAACTTGTAGAGAGGGTCATGCTCATGTATGTGAAAACTCCCCTCCAAGTCCTCGACTCTCTAGCTTGGAAAATCAAATTTTCCGAACAAGTCGTAAGTCGTATTCTTGCGAAGTCTCCACGACAATTGGCTGCCGTATGAACGTCACTAACGATCATCTCCCCCTCATAGGAGCCGCTTTCAAATTTTAATAATTCCCTCACTTTTCCCGTCCCTCTCTTCTCACTCCATTTTCCCTGGGCCGTCTCTCTGGAGTTTGAAACTTTTTACCTCTACCGACTCCAACTTCGCCGTGCCACGTTCCTTCCCTGGAGTATGATCTTTCCATCTTATCTTTCCTTACTTCAAGTGAACATCAATGGATCTTGTACGGGGAAAACCCAACCTTTCCATCTGGTTTCAGAGATTAACCTTGTGGCTTTGGGAGTGGGTTTTTAAAATGATTGATACACTTCTAAGTGGGATGTTAAACGCGTACTATTATTTGGTAATATTATCGTTTAAGGCAGGTTTTGGATGGTCAAAAATGTAGCACCCATATATTTTTTAACCAGGCATAAGAAGACACACCCTGATACCTCTCGCTGCATCAAATCCTTCTTTAATGCCGCAAGCTTTCTATCTCACTTCATTCCATCCAACATGCCTATTCTTTTCCATCGCTCTACCTCGCTTGTCTAACGTCCTCTCCTTTATTACAGTTCATTCGTGTAAAGGAATATTCACATGAGCAAGGAAGTGCCTCTGGTATTCCAGTCGGCTTCTTCATACGTGATATAATTTGTCCTTTTTAGTTTCTTACATATTCTAGTCGCAACTATTATCGAAAGTTTTCGCGCTCGGTATTCGCCCAGTGAAATAGTTTGATTCTTCTAGTACCCCAGAGCAACGGTTTACGACATTGTGGCTAAGTACAGTGCTTCGGAGAAGTATGGAGAAGGTTTCGCCATCCCGGCGAGGAAACGTCATTCGAAGAAACGCGTGTCACGAACTGCGGCAGTCGTCGAGAAGGTTCAGGCGCTGTTTTCAGAGGACCTGGGCGAGGAAATTGGCGTCAGAATTGAATGTTACCGAGCGAATAATGCGTCGGATGGCAGAGGAGGACCTACGATACAAGGTGTACATAGTAAAGGTGCGACACATGCTGTCTGAAGCTGCCAGAAAAAAGCGGATTGCTCGCTGCAACCTAGTATTGTGCTCTCTAAAAAATGAAGCTGGGGGGCGAATCAGATTCCTTTCTAATGAAAACATATTCACCGTTGACGCAAATAACAGCTAAAGAAATGATCTCGGACTCATGATCACGATCGTTGATCAAACAAAATTTCCAGATAGCTTTCACGTCATAAGTATTGTGTCCAGTGAGGGTGATATCTTGCCACCACATTTCTTTGAAAAGGGACAGACTATCACAAAAGAAGTCCATCGGCAAATTTTGAAGAATTTCGTGAAACCGTGGATGGTAACTGTGGCCTCGGGGAGACAATATATCTCTCAACAGGTCAGTGCATCAGCTCATACGAGTCATTTAGTCTAAAACTGGCCCTCAGATAACATTGACATGTTCTGGTCAAAGGAGTACTTGGCCCCGAATAGCCCGAACTTGAACCCCCTTGACTTTTATGTTTGAAGCGTAGTCGAAAGAGTTACCAATAAGACGAGGCACCCTAATATTGCATCTCTATGTACCGTTATTCCGCAGTATTCGCGAATATCGACAGCGCTGTTTTTAAGAGTGCCTGCGATCGATTCCGGACAAAGTTGGAGGCGGTCGTTGCAGCTGAAGGGTGTTGCATTGAGTAATGTTACTCTCTTGGAAGATACCACACTAAATGGGAAAGGGTTTTCATTTTTATTTGCATTTTTTAAAATAAAGTTGCTTTTAGACCAAAGTATCGTTTGTCCGGATTTAAGCGCCGCACTATGTATATATCAAAAAGGAGTATGTATATTATGAATATGTAAAGAATGCAGATTAATATTAAGAAATAAGACAATTAGTCGAGAAATGAGCCTGCACAGGAGTAAATTAAGATTCGCCCTCTAATGATTAATGGTTCCTGGAATCTTGCAAAATTTCTTGCAGCCGTAGACAAATGATCACAACCTTTGAAATTCAGCATGATGAGCTCTCATGCTTAACTCCAACTCTATTCTTCGCCATCAGACATTAATTATTAATTCCTTGTCAAGGTTCCATACTTTGATGCCTATTCCGGTTCTATTGCCTTAAACCAAATGATTATATGTCTCGCAAGTTGGAATTCATGCGAGGAAATGCGGTTTGAGGGAATACGGTAGAATTAATTTCAGAGTGCGCCCTTGCGTGTAGTCGGCTTTTACCTCCAAATTGATACAGTACGAGAGGATGTTTACTCTCGCCCAACTTGTCTGCGTGAACTGTTTGGATTTCTTTGTCATGCCACTGAAATGACATGAAAACTAATAACCTTAGAATTCATTCTGAATGCCTTATTCTCGAATAGCAATGGAAATATCGTTATACTAGAAGTCAAACTTTCATCAAAAAGATAGATATCAAGCTTTTATCAACGAGATGGAATATTTGTACAAATGAGGACAGGTCTTTTATTTTGCAAGATTATTTACTAAGGTAAACATAATTGAAAACAACCTACTTTTTTACACTTGACGTGTTTCTTCTTATTAAAAAGTGCTATTGGAGGCTGGTAAAAACATCAAATTGAAAATTTTATAAAATTCAATTTTTCATTTAGAAGGCATTGGCATTAAACAGTTTTTAAAAATCACAAATTTGATTTAAATATTTTTTTAAACACGTTTGGACGGAATAGGTTGAAGCTGTGATTATAAATTAGGTTGACCAGGTAAAATATCTTTAAAAATACTTACCGTGGCATTCATAAATGTTTGATTTGCATTAAAAACTATATCACGGTATTTAAACAAATATACAAAATTTATCAAACTTAATATTCAAAGAGCAATCAAGGTTTTTAATTTTGGACTGTGATCGTATACGGAGACACACCCGAAGAGCTCGTTTGAATCTCCGCGGTGACAGAAATATTTAGATAACTCCCCAGGTAATCTACATGTTACATGTTAAAATCTACATATTACATGTTCATGAGGTGTGTATTTCTTTGTCTTATAGTACACAATAATTACCTTCTCTCCAATTCATGTATGTACTTCCTCGATAATTGATTTACCCCTATATCTACTTTGGTTTACTCTCGCCCAACTTGTCTGCGTGAACTGTTTGGATTTCTTTGTCATGCCACTGAAATGACATGAAAACTAATAACCTTAGAATTCATTCTGAATGCCTTATTCTCGAATAGCAATGGAAATATCGTTATACTAGAAGTCAAACTTTCATCAAAAAGATAGATATCAAGCTTTTATCAACGAGATGGAATATTTGTACAAATGAGGACAGGTCTTTTATTTTGCAAGATTATTTACTAAGGTAAACATAATTGAAAACAACCTACTTTTTTACACTTGACGTGTTTCTTCTTATTAAAAAGTGCTATTGGAGGCTGGTAAAAACATCAAATTGAAAATTTTATAAAATTCAATTTTTCATTTAGAAGGCATTGGCATTAAACAGTTTTTAAAAATCACAAATTTGATTTAAATATTTTTTTAAACACGTTTGGACGGAATAGGTTGAAGCTGTGATTATAAATTAGGTTGACCAGGTAAAATATCTTTAAAAATACTTACCGTGGCATTCATAAATGTTTGATTTGCATTAAAAACTATATCACGGTATTTAAACAAATATACAAAATTTATCAAACTTAATATTCAAAGAGCAATCAAGGTTTTTAATTTTGGACTGTGATCGTATACGGAGACACACCCGAAGAGCTCGTTTGAATCTCCGCGGTGACAGAAATATTTAGATAACTCCCCAGGTAATCTACATGTTACATGTTAAAATCTACATATTACATGTTCATGAGGTGTGTATTTCTTTGTCTTATAGTACACAATAATTACCTTCTCTCCAATTCATGTATGTACTTCCTCGATAATTGATTTACCCCTATATCTACTTGGATTTGATACGGAGAGTACGTCAAGTGGAGCGCCCTATCGTATTTACATGTAAACAATACCCCGCAGGCCGTCGCAAAGACGTACGGCAGGTGGGCATCGTATGGGTAGTTACACTTTGGGCCACTTATTGTTAATGAGTGAACTAATATCTAATGACAGTGGTATCTCGTATATGTGGTTGAGGTTCATTTTTATCCCATCCTATAATAAAACCCAAAAATTTCTACAAAGGGTAAAACTAACAGTTGCTGCGAAAAATAATTTCGCCGCTAATATGTACGAGGGTCATCCGGAAAGTAGTACCCGTTCGTGAAATAAAGACACAAAAGTAAATATTAACAAACATAAAAAATTTTATTTGAAAGAGGATACTTTAAACTACTTCTCAACATAATCTCCAAGCAAATTAAGGCATTTGTCATAACGTGTGACAAGTTTCTGTATTCCTGCTGCATAGTCCTTCGCCGCCAGCTCATTGAGATACGCGAGGGACCCATCTTGCACAAATTTTTGCATAATGCAGATGGTGTTTAACAATTTCATGAACAATTGTTCGAGAAACATTGGGAAAATGCTCACAGATGTCATCAATTGTGACGCGCCGATCGTTCCTCACGAATTCGTCAACTGAGCTCACCAGTTGGTCTGTAATGACAGACGGTCTCTCCGAACGCTCATCGTCGTGTGTGTTCCCCCTCCCCATGTTGAAGTTGCGACACCACCGCCGAACAGACGACTCGTCCATTACATTGTCTCCATACACCTCCTTTAATTGGCGATGAATATCACATGGGCGAACGTTTCTTGCATTGAGGAATTTAATCACTGCCCTCACTTCACAACTGGCGGCGTTCTCAATTTTTTTAAACATTGTAAACAATCACAGAAACAACACAGGCAATGCTAGCGTCACGCAACTTGGCTCAGAGAAGGCAGACAAGCCACTGAAGCTATCTGACCTCGTCCAGCAGCTACTCGCGTCGTCAGCACTTCATGCGGCACGAACGGGTACTACTTTCCGGATGACCCTCGTATGTAAACGTGCACCACCGTATGCGTACTTTTTAGAGATTTTTAGTGGATCTTTTTTTCCCTTTCTCTAACACTGAAAACCTACGTCTCCTCGTTGAATTTTTATCTCTATTTGTTTTACAAATACTTTGATCAAGCCAATAAAATCTTCCAGGAATCAACCTGCTGGAAGTAGGCTGAAATAAATGCATTAACCTTATTAGCATTATTGGTTTTGGAAGATTATAAATAATCCTAGATGGTTAAAAAAATTGTCTCCAATAATTCACAGGTTTTCAATGAAAATAAACACATCTATATAAGGCTAAGTTAACGAAAATATCCTTACTTTCCTTTCAATATACATATAAATAGAGAAATTTTCAACAACACTATTCTCTAATTCGTTAAAAATCTATTGTTTCCGCATAGATAACAAAAATCGTCGAATGTAACTAATGTCTCTTTTCAAACATGTAATTTTGTAATAGACTGGAATAGTTAAAAATTATTACTACCAAATTATTATTACCACATTTTGTTAAAAACTATTCAGTTTTTAACAAATACATTTTAGTAAATTGTGTTAACGAGTCCCAGGGTAACTACTCAAGGTTTGTAGAATATGCTTAGCTCATAATCTAGAATATGATGAAATTATATCTACTCGTTATAGGAATGGAAAGTAGCTAAAAATTGCTCCAAGAAAATACCTTCAAATGGGAATCATTATATACAAATCATTTCAGTCAAAAAATCAAAGCATTCATATGAAACATGCTTTGTAATATAACGTAAGGAACTTAAGCAGACAAGGAGTAAGAGCAGCTTAGTAATAATTTGTCGAAGAACGTTGATATATAACAAATTTTTATGCATAACATCATGTGAAATATGAAATACTCGTCCAAATAAATGAAAAACTTGGACTCATTTCCGGTATTATAAAGAGCATTCAAGGAATATTCCCACTAAATATCTCTTTAATGAGAAAATTACATTTAAAAATTAACGTTCTCCTATTTGAACTCAATATGTACTCAAATTCTCATTGTTTTTCTTAATGGCATATAATGTATTATAGCTAGATATTTCCTGTTTGTGCAAATATATATGCTTTATTTTGGAATCTCTGAATACAAAAGCCTTATAAATCTAACTTTTATGAAAACTGATGAATGGTAAAGGAATAAGTTTTTCAACTGATATTATTTTCCAACAAAGGATTAAGTTTTTCCACTGATATTATTTTCCAACAAAGGACAAAGTTTTTTAATTGATATTATTTTTCCAATTCTACATAATTTTGCATTCGTATTGTGACCTCTGGGTAGGGCTTATTTTATTCCTTTTTGCCATGTTTATCTTTCCTTTCTTATTCTCCATACATAGATGCTGGTTTAACTACTCTGCTCAGCAGTGTGTATCATTTACTCAATTTCTGAATGCATACATGGTGTTTTAATAAATCTGGATTGGTTATTTATAGTATGGTTGACTAACTTCATCGTACTATTGGTACAAATAACGCTCCAAGGGGCTATTTCCGAGCAGTATATTCTATTTCTTCTTCTTAAGGACTTCAAAATTTTCCGCGGGGTTTGTTGAAGTTCCATTGTTTAAAGTAGGATACGCTGTTCCCCAGACACCAAACCCAGTTTCTTCTCTCCCTTAGCCCTGTCAACTCTGGGTCCATGTATTTTAAAGACTCGTCCCCATCCCCCTCCCAAAAACCCCACCTCTCTCTCTTTTTCCCTCAACTGTCACTTCTCCATAGACCAACATTTCCCCTACGCCCACTCATCCGCGGAACATCCCTCTCGTTGGACCGGCACCAATTCCCGCACCCGCTAAAAACCTTTCCAGCCCCGTCTTTCTCCACACTCCCTCAAACGCCCTCACACCCCAGAACACAAAGGTTTAAGCCGAAAACCTCGTTATGCCTTGCGCTTGCTTCACCCTTTCTATGAGACGCGTTGGTTGGCTGACTTGGCAGTGTGCTGTGTCCGCCGCAGTGACGCCGTAGTCTTTCCACTCGGGGCCTCTGGGAATTAGTGCCCACCGCGCGGGCGATAATTACACTCACTCTTCCCCCACTCCTTCCTCCTCACCCAGGGATGCTAGGCATAAAAACCGTGGTGATAGATACAAATACCATTGCTCCACTCTTCTATTCCGTAATTGTTTCTTTTTTTAAATATTGGGTACCTTATTATTATTATTATTATTTGGGATACATTGCTGTTAGGCGATAAGCCGGGTGGCAATGACATGATATAACAAACAGTAGTCATTCTTAAAACATATCACAGTGTCATTAAATAGTCGTATAGTAGACTTACAAAATAAAAAAATGAGAAAAAACAATATATTTTGATACAGCCATACACCTTCTGCCGTATTGCATTTAACAATCCCATCATGTATACCTTTTGCATTCACGCCTAAATGATTTAATGCTTTTGGGTAAGGGCTTAAAGAGTTCATCAGGCAGCTGGTTCCACTCTTTGATTCCCATATTTAGGAACGAAAACTTGGCGGTGTTTGTCCTTTGGGGCATGTATTTGATTTTAAGCGGGTGATCATTCCTGCCGAGATAACATGGCTTATTTACACTCTCGTTCAGTTCTTTCCAGCCTCCGTCAGCTTTCAATATTTTAAAAATGGCACACAGTCTATTCAGCTTCCGTCTGTTCTTTAGTGACCCCCATCCTTATGAAACCTTTTTCATATTTTTGATTGATATCAAGGAAAACACGAGTAGGACTAAAGGCAGGAGTGAAAGGTTGAGGAAAATTAATACAATAAGTTAGATGCACGAGCGATTGAGCTTTAGTCAGCAATTTTAGCAGGGGATTACATTCATTTCTCAGCGCATTAGAAAAACATTTTGACAGATATGTTGTTAAGATGAATGTAAAAAAACAAAGGTTATGAGGTTTTATAGAAAGGGGAGTACTAATGTTGACTGTTAAAATAAGAGGTAATAAGAGATCAAATATCCAGCTATAACCAAAAATAGAGGATTTTGTTTTCCATTCGTGAATTTTGGTGGGGATATCGTAAAATCAGTTTAGTTTGCGGATAATCAATCTTTAGCTAGCCATTCAGCCAAAGGGTTGAAATCATCATTGAGTACATTATAATGTCGATCAATGCGAAGAAGAACAAGTTTATTAGGTTGTTGAGAACGAAGAAGTCCAAGTTTAAGTTCAAATTTGAGGGCAAAAAACAAGATCAGGTGGAAGTTTGCCCATCTGGAAATTGTTTTGGACCAAGTCGGTGGAAGTAGTAGGGATGTAAAAAGAAGAATTGCGTAAGCAAAGAAGTTTTTACAAGTAGGGGGGAATCGGTGACAGAAACGTTGAGTAAGGTTTAAAGAAAGACTCGTAAAAACTTTTAAGAAGAGCGTGGCTTTTTACGGCTCGGAAACTTGGTTGTTAAAGATGGATAATAGGTGTAGATTAGACGTGCGGGCGTAGAGATGGATGAGAAAGTTGAAATGAACGGAAATAAAAACATGGAGTAGAGGAAGAGATTGTTGGGATATACGAGACTTAAATCCAACGGAGGTATTAAAGATTTGTGCTGAGCATTTTGATTGGCGATGAATTGTTGAGGACTTTGATAGAGGAAGAACGTTAAGCAAACTGTGAGGGCTGGGAAAAACTTTGGATATATTCGACGGAATTGAGGGATAAAGGGATTGGGATTTAGGGATTACGGAATTGGGATTAAGGGCTTAAGGATTGTCTTGTTACAAAAGGTTAAGGAATCAATGAGGTTAAGTTAATATGCACCGAAAACCTTACTCAAACAGTATGTTATGAAATTATGACCGATCATCACTGATTTGTTTTGCGATGCTACTCTTTACATTCCCGTATTCTTTAGCTTGCATTCTCTAAACACCATAATTGAAAAGGTTTTTCAGAAACATTAGGCATATTTGTACATTTCTTTATATCGTTAGCCTAGTGCTCAAATATCACCTTTAGTGTTCCAATATTAATACATTAATTATATTTTATTTCATTTCAAATTGGTAATATAAATATATTTTCATTTTTTTAATAATGGAGTAATTAAGGGCCATATCGTGACGATTTTATGCTATGGTAAATGGAGCAAATAGGACATAAATATTAAAGAAGTTAATTTCACTAAATTCACAAAAATCAACGTGATTCTTCAAAAAAATATGACACCATAAAACTAGCATTTCTTTTAAAATCACCAACGCCTAGGGGTCACACGATTACCATTATTATATAAATCTCGTTGCAATTATGCAATTTCCCTGGTGTCAACGGTCAAGTCTGGTCAACAGTCACTCTTACAATGCATATACGCACAAAAAAACGGATATGAAATAAAATTCTCTCATACACAATGACACTTAAAGATTACCAACCGCACTTTTACCATCTCACATGACCTAGGTTAATACCATACATACGACGCACGGTCCATCACCACATTCCGTCCATAATCACGCACTCTTCAGGTTCATATGCCGTTCGAAATCACGCACCATTAACATACTACCTTGATCAAAAATGTCCCGGAATTTATTCAGAAAATTAAAAATACAAGTTTATTCATCTAAATCTATATTGTCCCCTTCAAAGTAATCCCCATCGACTGCAACACACTTATGCCAGCGCTTGATCCAATCCTCGAAACATTTTTTATATTCGGTTTTCGGTATGTCCATCAGTGCTTCCTGCGATTTTTCCATTACTTCCTCTCGGCTGCTAAAACGCGTTCCCCGTAATGGTTTTTTAACTCGATTGAACAGAAAGAAGTCACAGGGAGCCAAATCAGGTGAATTCGGTGGCTGTTGGATGGTATTTGTTGCATTTTTCGTCAAAAAATTACGAATAATGATAGCACTGTGCGACGGTGCGTTATCATGGTGCAAAATCCACGAGTTTTCTGCCCACATTTCTGGTCTCTTTCGGCGAATTGCTTCACGCAAACGTCTCATAACGCCCAAATAATACTCTTTGTTTACTGTCTGGCCTTCTGGCAAAAATTCATGATGCACTACACCGTTGTAATCCATGAAAACCGTCAGCATTGCCTTCTTTTTTGACTGAAAACGACGTGGTTTTTTTGGTCTCGGCTCATTTGGTGAACGCCATTCACTTGCCTGATGTCTGGATTGCGTGTCGTACTCATAAACCCACGTCTCGTCTCCAGTAATGATCCTTTTGATGAATGTGGGATCGGATTCAGCCTCGCAAATCATGTCTTTTGCGACGTCAACACGGTCTCTTTTTTGCATGAAATTGAGGTCTTTTGGCACCAACTTTGCTGCTACACGACGGAAACCCAAATCATTAACCACAATGTCTTGGGCGGATCCATAGGCAATGTTCAAGTCCTCCGCTATTTCTCTGATGGTTAATTTGCGGTTATTGACCAACATTTCTTTTACTTTATCAATTTTTTCACCGACTTTCGATGTCGATGGTCTGCCACTGCGTTCATCATCTTCGATTGACTCACGACCACTTCTGAACCGCTCGTGCCACTGGTAAACGACCGTTTTTTTTAGAGAATCGTTGCCGAAACACTTTTCCAACATTTCCAACGTCCGTGCGCCACTAAATCCGTTTTTTACGCAAAATTTAATACAAGTTCGTTGTTGCAAATTTAAATCCATTTCTGCAATTGTAAAAAATCGCCAACACACACAGAGATAGATGTACTCTTGGCTACGTAACTTTTGCAAATGTCAAGTTATGACACTAAGATTTAAAGGGAATATCAACAACAGATGTACCAATTTAACAAAAAAAACAGAACTCAAATCGGGAGCGCCACACGGTGGTTATTCCGGGAACTTTTTGATCAAGGTAGTATTACTTAATTCTGCAACACAACTTTTCGCGCTGTCCACATCACGTACAGACCAATATTATAATGAGTACAAGTGTATGATCACTGACCAATAAGGTTTATCCCCCTAAGATTGCTTTACATTTCTTCTTAAAACTCTTCGAATTGGATGCAAGAGCGCAAACAAGCCTCCAGGCAGCTGATTCCAATCAACAACAGTTCTGTTTAAAAAATAGTATTTTCTCTTATTTGTTTTTTGTGCTCTTTTTTATTTTAAATTGTCGTCGTTTTTCCCTTTAAGTTTGCTTTTTATATCTCTTTCCATTAATCTTCCCACGCTTCATTATTTTTAACAATTCTATACCTCGCGTCTATCCGACTCTTATTTCGTCTATTTTTCAAACTCTCCCTTTTCAGTGTATCCATCATTTTCGTAACGCTATTTATTCTTTTGTACCTTCCAAGCGCATATATTGCTGCCTTTCTTTGACATTTTTCTATCTTCTTAATCGGCCCCACTTCATATGGATTTTATTCTATGGACGAGTATAGTCTAGCTTAAGGCTAACCAGTACCTCATATGCTTTTTCTTTTGTGGCTTCGCTATTTCCTTTTAAATTTCTCACTAACCAATGAATTACTTTACATGCCTTACGTGTCACATTGTCTGCTTGAACTCCCCACCGAAGATCCCTGGTTAAGTAAACGCCTAAATACTTGCAATGACTGCCAGATGGGATTCTTTATCTTGAGAGGGTATAAATATCCATTTGTGCATTCTTTTAATTTGAAAAATTTATATGCTTATTCTTACTTATATTAATGCCCATGTTATTATTTGTAACCCAGTAACCAAGGTAGTCGATATCATTCTGAAGTATTACGCGGTCATTTACATACTCTATCCGTCAGTTCATAATGTTATCATCAGCAAAGAGTCTTACTTCGGGACGAAAATTGTGTGATACTTGTGATACATTTTGATACATTTGTGTGATATTAAATTAAATTTGTTCTATTAAAGCGTGAGTTTTTGAGGCTATTCTTGAGTTATTTCTGTGCCTCGCTCTATGTTGTCTTCACTGGTATTTAATTTGGTATTCTACCATTTAAGATTACCATTAAGGTTTCCACTATACACAGAGACGAACCACCGCTTAATACCTTAGCCTTTTATAACAAGGTGCATTCTAAACTAACATAAACACTTCTTTAATTCAGCATATTTTCTCCCTCCCTTCATTCCGTCCAGCATGGAGATTCATTTCCTCCTCCTCCCCCCCTGTCAAAATTTCTCCCCTAATTTGCAGTTATTAAAATTCCATCAATCTGAATACTTTGCATCCACTTTTATTGCTTCCATTGCATTTTCTCATCAATCCTTTCTCCTCACTATTTTTTCCTAGGATAGCGTAGACATCTGGAATAATTAAAAAGAATTCATTCCGTGTTCATTTCATTTTTTATTGCATAGATAGTAGTAGTAGATAACTTGACTATGTAATAATTGGAAGCCCTGAGGGTAAAACCGACATTAAATTAAAACGCTAAGTTAATCCTTGGTTCGAGGGGAAAGTTGGGTGGTTTACCGGGTTTTATATACGACGAAAAATCAAAGCTTTGATTTGCTATATGATTCCAGAAAGTGAAGCTCACTCTGGCGTCCTCATTCACGCAGGGAATGATTGATGTTGGGGAATCTCGCTTAGGAAGATGAGAGCCTTGAGTGATCTCCCCTTAATTACTCTCGTGATGCAATATCAATTCTTACCTGACTGTACTAGGCAAGATGCTCAGCGAAGTGGTGCTTTCCTGAGAAGGCTAATGCGAACCTTTGAGCCAAAAACAAAAACTAAACTCTATTACTTCGAATATCACACAAAATAGGAAATATTTCAGGTTAAATAATCTCTTTGCCAAAATAAACAATCAGAGAAACTCCGAAATTTTAAGGCTTTGATGGAACCAAATATCATGGTAAAATACCGTACATACAATTTCATAGATATATGTAATCGAATGCATTACACCTTATAGCCAAACTTAAAACGCTAGAGTGTTCTATCTTTGACAAATACAAGGAAACCGCGGAAGATGTACAGTTACCGTAACTTTTGACAATTTTATCTGCTAATGTGCATTACAATGCAATTATTTTCAGTATGAAAAATTGTTGTAAGATAAATAAGATTAAATTGCGATTTTTTGCATACCTCCTTAGGGAACTATAAGGTAAATTTAGTCAAACTTCCCCGATCGACTTACGGGTATTCTTCTGTTTGTGTCATTCTTTTCTCTTTATGTCCGAATTACTATATCTATTTCAATCCAAAATACTGCCAAAGTAAAATTTCTGGCCCAAAAGTAGTAGGACTGAGTTGATAAAAAATGTATTGAGAAAATTGATACATACACTCAAAAGCCCACGAAGTAGCGCCCTAGTGCGTTCACGCACCGCTGCCAGCGGGTTATCCACGCCTGACACACCTTTTAGAAGGCGGCGCCCGCAATAATGCTAAGATCCCTCATCACGGCCTGTTTAAAAACTTCCACCGAGCCGCGATGACGTCCTATCAGCACGAATTTAAGGCTGAGGAAGAAGAAGAAGTCTGATGAGACATTGTCTTAAAAAATTTGATTCTTACTTATATGGTCGAGAAGCTCTTGTCTGATCCACATTTGAGTTTACTTTTGTTCGTCCGAGGTCACTCGCGGTACAAACATTGCACATACATTTCTCACGCCTATGTGTTCGGTCACAAGTGGATGCAGAACACTTTGAGGGATGCCAAGTTCTCCAGAGATTATGCGGACACTTAATCTGCAATCCCTGCCCGAAAAAGCCAAAGTTCACTCTGGCAAGATTTTCGTCATTTTTTGAGTTCGAAGGGCGTCATGAACGTTCATCATCTTCAACATCTTCTCTACTCTCCCAAGCAACTTGTGCCACTCAAAACTACCCGTTCTACCCATGGCGTTATCACCACAAGCTACCTTGAGAATATCATGAGTCTCTCTCTCTCGGATTTGCCCAGTTTTAAGGAAATTTAAAGAGCGTAGCTTTTTCAATAACCGGTTCATGACGTAGAGTAAACGAGGTAACGTTTGAAACGGTTTTAAAAACAAACTATCCGCAAAGGCTGGGAGCCAACTACTACCGGCCTCCAGTCTTTCCCTGAAACTACCCTCCCTTTAGCCCAGCGGGAGAAATTGTAACCCGTCCGTCCGCCTATCCGGGAAAAAATAAGTCATACGTACTACTTTTGGAACAGACCTTGTATACAAATAAAGCTTCTCTCACCTGAGCAACCTATGACCGAAAGGTTTGATTAAGCTCTCACGATTTTGGGACTATCTTCATAGATATAAGAAGAAACTTTTATTTATCTTGTCTTTATGTTTGGAATTATTTTTGTCTTTTTCAAACAGAAAAATATGTTAAATAAATAGCTATTAGCTGGAGGGACCGATTACGATACCCGGTGGAACACTTTTTCGAAATAGAATAAAAATAAACCATTCCGTGCGTACGTATTCTAATCAGGAAATGTGGTCTTCATGCTGAAGTACTTGACGGCTGCATAATTCTCTTTTACTTTACCTTTCTAAATGCACTTTTTGGTAACACAACCCCTAATATGAATATATAGTATATATGAAAATTTTTAACCAATATCTCCGTATCTTCTGCGCTGTTATTGAAGTATTTCGTTTCAGCTCAAAATATTCGAATTATATTTATCAGGACGCTAGGTATTTCATTCAGCACTTGATTAAGAAGTTTGCATGTTTCCCTTGGGGCTATTGATGGAAACACTAGTCTAAATTTTAGACAATTTATGGCAGTTTTAAGAATTTAATGGCATGGTGTGAAACTGGCACTTATTAAAAGGTACAGTTGAATAAAAACTCCATGAATGCAGCAAATTTCAATTAATCAAATTTTAAGATACTTCAAAAACAAACCCTTAAAACCGTTGAATGGATATAAATGGATATGGCCCTTAGGTCATCACTGTTATCGATTTAGTGACCTGATGTTAGAAAAGTACTGGATGGAAAACCACCTGTGCCACAGTTCTAAAATTAAGCGCATATTATGAGAAAAACGTGTTGCAGAACATTTTCGGTTTTAAAACATGTCTTTTGTTTTGCACAGGACTAATTATTTCATACGGGAAAAGAGACTTTGAAGAAGCTAATAACTCTGCTTGGTTTATTTCGTGTTTTTCCTCTTAGTGATGGAATCTGAACCCATTTGATCTCCTTCAGTGTCCATGTCATATTTCACAGATATTTTTAAACTACATATTACATTAATGTAAAGAGATTAGAAACAGAAACAGATGTTTTATGAAACTTTTGGCGTCCGTCGGGAAAACGCCTAATCATTGTTTTCGTTAATTTTTTATTAACGAGAAATAAAGAATTGTATTTTTGGCAAATATATTGTTTCTGTCCCATGTGTGTTGCAGACGTCACAGTGTACATATTAAGCACACACACATACACATCGTATATACTAATGATGAGCAAATAAACCGTTTGGCAACTTAAATTGGTTCATTTTTAAAGTCAATAAAACAACTATAAAAGATTTTTGTGAAAGTAACGGACATTTAAAGAACATATAGTATATATTATACACACATACATAACAGAAGAAGGCCTCAGAGAGGGCCGAAAGCTCAGACTTTCTAAAATGTGTGTCATTTGACGTGCTAATTATTTAATTTTTTTATTATGTTGTGTGTCCAAGTGTTATATATATATATATATATATATATATATATATATATATATATATATATATATATATATCCAAGACTATCACTTGGATTTATTATGTTTACATTAGATCGATGCTTTATTAATTAATAATATGAAACAACTTACATAAACGTTGTCGTGTTGATATAGAATATATCCGTGTATCATGAAATACTTATGATAACAACAAGCATTATTAATAATTTTCCGAAATAACCTCTTGACATAAGGTAATATCTGGCCAAATGTGCACGCAAAGGTTATGTTACGTGTTTGCAAAATGTTTTAATTTAAATCATCAAATCATGTTTGATTCAAATCATTGGTGAGATTGCTAAAAATAAAATCATTGCTTAATCGTGGAAACGGCCTCAAAACCTTAAATTCAATCAAAAAATACTTAATATGTACTCCTAAGCCAGAAATAATGTACATTAATGAGGTTAATTAGTATTTTACCAATACATAAATATTACTCAAAGATATATATTTATGTTTTAAGTGTGTGAACGAATGTGATAATGATATTTAATATATGCTGTTTTCTCTAACAACATGAATAACAGTTCGCAGATGCGATGTACAAGCTGTTTCACTTGGCCCGTGTAGCGAGCATTTTCGCCATGAAACCTTATCAATAAAGGTTTATCACGTGTCGTCTTTTCCTTGACTTCTTAGGCATAATTCGGTCATTTAAAAGCGATTAAAGCTCGGTAAAGTGTTCCTCCATTAAAGAAAACCGGGAGTTCACTACTCTCCAGAGAATCACCCGAGAGACTTTAAGAACTCACCCATCTACCCACAATTTCGTAGTTGTCGATAATTACATGCAATCACAGGTCGTTCAAAGACGCCCATGTGAACTGAGAGAAGAAGGTGGGAAGGAAGATGGGAGGATAGGAGAGATGACGACAAAGTCAGGCGGCAAAAACTAAGGACGGGATGAAAGTAAGTAGGGGCGAATTTCGCACAGGTGTGTGGGGAAGTTACTGAAGGGAGAAGCGGTCGGCTAAGATGTGGCCTCGGAAACAGACTTTACATCTCTTTAAAGGTTTCAAGAATGGGACTGTTTTCGAAAGAGAGATCCCGAAGTCGTCTCTGGAGAGGGATTATGAGTGACAAGAAAATATTTGAGTTTTAAAGTTCATTTGGGCATTATGAGATAGGAATTGTTCCAACGGCCGTAATAACAAAAATAGCCGTTAATTGAAATGACTAAATCGGGGTTGCATTTTTGACGATAATGTCATGTGAAGATTGAGAACAATTAAACGTAGTGAATTAATCGCATATTAATGTGTCATGCACGGACATCTTACTTATAAGCACCTTTCATACTTTTTCGTAACTTTAAAAATCCGTGAATAGCTACGGAAAAAGTATGTTCTTTACCTGTATTAACAGTACCACGGCAGTTTTAGCAGGCAGCTCTAGGGAGGGACTGTAAAATAAATAATATATAGTAGGAAATTCTAACTATCCTCCAAGACAGTTGTAATGGGATAATCGAGCGTGTTCGGAAACTTATCTTGAAGACTTCCCTTCTTTCGTATGGGGTATTTGGAAGGGATCTAATTCTCATATGAGAAAATAAGTAACAAAAAGAGTGGTCGGAATGTTTCGGGATCAAGGAGGTCTTGATTCGGGTCAAACCGAAATAAGGGGCACAGGGAGAGATGCGGGAGGGCACTCCAGGAGGGGCTGGAGCGAGGGAGATTTTGATGAAGGCAAAGAGAGATGAAGAGGTTTTCAGTGAAGGGGGAGGGAGAGGGGAATAGGCCAAAAGAGAAGGAGGAGGAGATGGAGAGAAAGGAGGAGAGCTCTACTTGGGTAATGGTCCAGGGACCAAGGATCGTGCGCTCGACAGCTCTCTAAATAGGTGAAAATCGTTTGCCGAATACCCGAGGGATCGATTAGCGGGACCGAAGGGGAATTAGCATCGAGAAGTAATTAGAGCGAGCATCAGGAGTGGAGGGGATTGGGATTCAAGGGAGTTGGAAAGGGTTCGCTTCGGATGGGATGGGTGGGAAGTTAATATGGAAGGAAGCGTTTTAAATTGGGTGAGGCATAAAGTCGTTTACGAAATTTTTTAGACCCTTATATTGTTTGGAAATTGATTAATTATGCGGAAAGATTTTTATTTTGGAAAAAAATAGTGTTTCACTCAGGAAACAGCGTGGTTTTCAACATTAAGATCGTTTAGCTGTCAGCAAAAACGATTTTAAAATTGTCGTACGGTGTCCTACATTATTTAAAAGAATATAACAGTGCCAATAGGATTTGCATCTGGAGTAGAGCTTACGTATAAAAGGCGGAAACTCAATTGCTTCCGATTTGTTGCTGCTTGAATGGTCATTAAGCTACTTCACGCTCGTTGAGAGGCTCGTTTTCAGGTATTTATGAATGCTTATCCATGACCGAAGAGTTAAAATAATAGGAAAAAGATATGAATCGATTAAAATGAACCTTAGAGTTGTAAAACATTCATTAAAATTTTGACCTTTATACGATAAAAGACTTAATAGCCCCAAGCTCTCTGTTAATTTGATATTATATGTACAAGGATGACTTTTCTTACTGGTTGAGGATGGAACTTAAATACAACACTGACTGGATTCCAACTCTGATTTTCAGCTTGTAAATTATGAGAGCGGAATATTCCGGAACTTTGACTACATTAGATTTTACTACAATTAACAAGTTTGTAATAAATTTAGTAAAAGAATTCAGATATGTGTTAACTGCAGCCTAAAAGAAATTATTCTCTTGTAACGCCTACATCTGTATCCACCTATAAGCACACATATATCCATCTATGAAACCCCTATATTTAAAAACGAAGACAAGGAGAAACCAAGCATTTGCAGACCTATTTCCCTCACGTCCATATCATTTAAGATTACGGAACATACAAGTACAGTACTTGTACAATTGCTAACTCGATAGGGAGACACCGCAATAGTCAGGAGTTACTGATGAAAGACCACCATGGTTTCCGAAAGGGTAAAACCTTCGAGACACAATTTGCGCATTTTTGTTGATGATATCTTTGGTTTTGGAGAGAGCAATGGATGCGGCTTTTCTAGATAATAAAAGGCTTTCCAAAAGATACCCCATGGGGTTCTAGCATTGTGAACTACACATAAAGCCTGAAGCCTATGTAAGAGGTAAAAAAAAATATCTTGGGTTGAATCAAAGAAAGAACAATTGAAACAAATGAAAGAAGGGACCTTATGGTCTCAATTACTTTCGAATAAAAGCATTTATCTATCACTCTACGTATTCATTAGAAATGGCTCCGTATGGCTTTTTTTCTTCTCCCAAAAATAAAGGGAACTTTATAGGGCCGTCATATTACAGGAATAGATAAAAATCACATTACGGAGGGAGCTAACAGCTACAGTAAAGATTGAGCTGGAGAAGTGTTTCTAGGATTGTAAAAAGTCCTGGCATAAGTGGTATAATATCTAAATGGGAATACTTCAAAGAGGATAGATAACATTTATGTATATAATTAAATTTAATTCTTTCCAAATAACATCTTAAAAAAAGTGCCTAGTGATGAATTTTCGCAAAAAGAGCAATTCCCAAATATATGGGAATACCAAAATGTAAAATGTAGACTTGATTAAATACTTAGGCCGAGGTACCCTCACTCACGACCTCTCCTGGGTGAAACACATACGGGGAATATGTGGATAAGCTAACACAATAATAGGATTTATTAGAAGATTAATGGGTAACTGTAATGAAAAGATCAAAGGGAAGTGTTATCTTTCGCTGATTAGGCCTCATTTAGAATAGTATGCTGCTAGTATATGGGAACCTCATGAATTTGGATTGATTGCCGAATTGGATCCAGTGCAGCGTAGAAGAGCTAAATTAGTAAAAAGATTTTATGAAAAACTTTGTAGCGTATTCAAAATATTAGAGGAGCTAGGCTGGGAATCACTCGAATGTTAAATTACAAATTTAATCCTTTTCACAAGTTGGAAGGATGTCTCTTTCGAATTGATGTTAAACATGTATTATTATCCCCATCGTACTACGGTAGGAGAGATCATGGTAGTAAAATTAGGGAGATAAAGTGTAAAACAGATTTAAGATGTAATTTTTTCCACGTACGGTATGGTATCAGAATAGCATTGTCCGACCATGGTAAGGTCATATTTGGGTCAAATTTAATCTGGTCTAAAATCATCTCCTGCTACACACCCTAGCGGTGCTTGCAGGGTATTAAAATATTAAATCATCAAATACACATAAATTAGAACAGTACGGAAGAAAATAGTAGGCAATAGTAATTATAATAAACTTGTACTAGTATCCTGGATAAATCATTAATGAAAAAGGTAATAAACTTTTATTGAAATTAGCTTCAAATATGTAAGAATATAATGACCTCTTGTAAAATGATATTTTAACAACGAAATGTCACTCTTTCTTAAGAAGGCAGGGATTATTGATCCCCTGACAATCAAATCATGTCGGTTTATGTGAGAATTGCGCTGCTAGTATGCAGTTTCAAATTCCGATGTCCACAAAAGAATCCTTTTCTTTTTCTTGACGATAAATGGTCCCAGAAAGAATAATTTCCTAAAAAAGTACACGGCATAGATGAAGCCAAGGATCCACGAGAAGTTAAGTGGGAACTAAGCACAGAAAATCAATGGGAAAAATTTGCCAATGTACGTACAGTCATTTTAGATAGCTAAATTATCAGTATTATTACAGGGTTCGTCCGGAAAATAAGTGTACTGATTTTTTTCCGCCGCTCCAGGCGCGCCCAGCACCGCTCTGACGGGCTGCGATTGGAGGGGGGTATGTTGGCAAGCGACGCTGAAAAAGGCAGTCGGCTCTGAGCTGTGGTGTAGTGAGGAGCTCTGTTAACGCGAACCTCCACGCTCGACCCACGTCACGGTACGCGATGCCGAAGTTTTTGGAGCAGCGTTATTCCATCAAATTTGCGGTAAAGCTTGGGAAATCGTCTACCGAAACTGTCGGTATGATTAACCAGGCTTACGGGGAGTCAGCCATGTCCAGAAACATTATCTTTCGGTGGCACAAGATGTTCGTGGAGGGCAGAGAAGAGGTCGACGACGAACCACGACCTGGACGCCCATCAACGACACTCACCGACGAAAATGTGCGAAAAGTTCGCGATGTACTGAACTCTGATCGTCGTCTTAGTGTTCGGATGATAGCAGAGCAGTGTAATGTGCCAAAAACAATAGTGCACGAGATTAAAAACATCTGGCGAGCGATCAAAAACATCTGGCGGCTGCATCACGACAATGCGCCGTCTCACACCGCGCTTGTCGTGTTGGACTTCTTGGCCAAGCACGGCGTGGCAACGCTGCCGCACCCGCCCTACAGCCCGGACTTGGCACCACCGGACTTCTTTCTGTTCCCGAAGATAAAGAGGAGTTTGAAAGGAACGCGATACGGGACTTTGGACGCCGTCAAAGAGGCCGTGACGACGTGTCTTCGAGAGGTTCCCGATGATGCCTTCGCGGGAGCGTTCCAGGAATGGGAACGCCGCTGGAACAAGTGTATCGACTCACAAGGGTCCTATTTTGAGGAATATTAGCTTAAGATATGTAAAAGTGTAATAAATTTTTTTCCTGAGCTCAGTACACTTATTTTCCGGACGAACCCTGTATATCCTAAAACCTATGTTTTTACTTGAAAAATGCTCCTATTATCTTAGCTTCCGAACTGCAACAAATTTGAATATTTTTTCGCAAAACCCCTGATTAGAACTTAATTTATTTTTCAATTCCCTTTTATCAGGGTTTATTCCATATTTGCATTTAACTGCTTTTATTCTGCGGTGTTATTGAAAATTTTTATTTCATTTAAGTAGTAATTCTTTTTATTGATTCTGCGATTAAAAACTGGAGTGGCTGAAGTGAAGACTGAAATTTTCAAAAATTATACCCATTAATATAGCGAGAGATAAAACATATAAAACATATTTTCCTTATTTTATTTGAGAATTCATTTCATCACGTAAATGCATTAATATAAAGACATAATGCAAGGAAAGGAATAAAATATATTTTCCAACAAATTGAAGCGTTTCAATTAAGCCATTTCCTCTTCTCTCGCGAATTACTACGTAACATTGTACTTGCGAGAATAAATTCAGAGTGCTTCATCGGTTGATGTCACAATCAAGCTCCTTTTCATATCTCCTTGTCATATTTTAATCCCCTTAAAACTGTAACGGTACCAAAAAGGTTCCAATTCAATCATCAATTCGTACTTTTAAAGCATTGTAGAATAGTATTTGGATTTCAACGCCAAATAACGTTCAAACTCATCGTAAAAAATCACCAGTAAGAATATGTGTGCGATAATAAATATTTTCTTGATTGATTTGAAAGAGTATTTATTAGGATAAATGATTTGGCGTATTAATTTTCGATACACCAAATTAATAAAACCAAATAGCTTCTTTTCCCACCTTTTTCCTCTCATGATTTCTTAAACGATCCGTCTCAAAGATTATGTTTCGGCCAACGTATCGATTTACATTTGAGAAAACTTCGGAAAATATATTGTCGAGCGTAAATATTGGAATCATCGAGTTTTTTTTAGGATGAGCGATGGGGAAAACGTCATTTTTTCAACACACTGTGCACATAAAAATAATATTAGTTTTTTATTCTCCGATTTAAATTTGCTTGAGAATTTACTACTTTCAACCGTGACTTTCTTAGAGAATATTCATTCCCTTGATGATATTAAAATTGCTTTCAATCAAAGAAAAATAATATATGAATGAAGCTCAGTGGAACGTCAGTTCTTAGACTAAATGGAAAACATTCAAAATTCATGTAAATTGAGTGGATTTTGTGTAACGTGTGAAATGTATGACAAATGATATTTCATGCGTTACGGTTAGACAAAGGATTCAATCAGATTCTCTTGAATTTGTTCAGGATAATAATTTACTTTTCTTTTATTCTACCTCTCAACTTCGCTCGAAATCGAACATTTTGTATCAATGTAATCCATAATGAAGCTAATACAGTAGCTAGAAACTCTGTGAACACATAACAGTATTACAATAAACAACGAGAACCGAACATGGACAAGGTGATTTTCTCAGGTATTACCAATTAAGAAACATTCATTTGTAATTAATGCGTATTACGACAGTTTTCCATCATAGATGTGGAAAACCTGTCATTATGTATTAAGCAAAAAGTTAATTGGGCAATTTTGTCATCGGATTTGCTCACAAGTGCAAAATATATGACTACTTACAATGATAAATTAAAAACACTATGTAATTTTTACTCTTAAATTATTCAATCGAGATTAGTTAGAATAACATAGTTCTATACCTGTCTAATGGATGTGTGTGACTTCCTGTTCTATCATTCATGCATACAGACTTTGATATCCTTTTGAATTGTTTCAAGAATATATTCAACTTGAATTTCCTTTATCACTTAACTTTTAGAATTTTATTCTCCCACTAATTTCCATTTGGCAAATGCATTCCTGCACCACATCAGGATTTCTTAAGACACATTTATAAGGATAACACACCTACATCTTAGGGCTAATGGAAATTCTGACGAGGGATACATGTATATCCGCTCATGTTAATTTTGCTTCCAATTCAAAGTTTTCGTTGCCTTAAGGCATTTAAGTTAGTGGAGGCCACGGTAAATTCTATTCTCTTATAAGGAAACATCAGAATTTTGCTTCTGGTTTTGGCAGAAAATTAACTATGGAATATTTTCCCTTTAATCAGCGACAACGCTGCAGTTCTCTCTGCGTAATTCATAATTGGCCAATAACTCGTGATTTAATCACAATTTTGCAGATTGGTAATGGCGTCTGCTTTATTTTAATCGAAAAATAATAAAAAAGTAATATCTGGGTTATGAAACCCTCCCACTTGTTGCAGTTTGCATCTGCTGACACTCCCTTTTCGTCAAATATTTCTACATATATTATCATATTACCCATCGCAGCCATTTCATGAATGCTTAAAATATGTATGAATGCGTAAGAGAAATAAAGATGGATGAATGAATGTTTTCTTCTACCTCAATTTCACGCTCTAAATTTTGTTGACGATCAACAAGATTTCTTAATGTAAAAAATGGCTTGTTTTTACGTAGGATGCTGCAGCTGGAAATATCTGCATGAAGTTATTACTTAGTTTCACGAAATAACATTTTAGATAAAATTATTGTGGGAACCACAAAGGTGCAAGTAATACATGCTTAAGTATTTCTCCGCAAAACGGAAAGCGCTTTAAAATGCAGCCATTTCAAAGTGTAAAAGTCATCTGCGTTGACCTGAATTCAAACTTAGATCCCTCGATGTACGGTCCAGTGCTTTGGCCAGTTAAGCTATCGGGACATCCTCGCACGACTATGGATGCTTGTAACATTGTAGGTAGGATACTTCATCATAACATCTTGTTCTTTTAAAACCCCTAAAATTTCAGTGTCCGAGAACTTTTGGTAGCTTAACTGACTAAAGCACTCTGACGGATATCATGGGATTCGGGTTTGAATCCCCGTCGAGATAGATGATTTTTACACTTTGAAATATTTGCATTGTATTACACTTTAGCATTACAACTTTAGTATTACATCTTCCGCAGTTGGAATATGGAAAGATTTAAAAAAAATTTTGGGATGTAGTATCATGAAAGTCTCCTCAATTGCTTTCATAGAGATCCTTTTTTGACTCAGGAAAACATTCATAAACACGCCAAAATAGATTCATGTGTAACGGAATTATACTTTCATATTTCCGTACATTTTTTTAATTCTTTGACCGCATGTTATCATGGTGAATTCAATATGGAAAATACTGCTCAAATTTTTTAATTGTTGCAACGCATTTTTCTGGGGATCGTTTCTATTGCATATGTATACGGACGTTTTATTACCATTAGTAGAAATATTTGCTTTGCTCCGCACTGACTGCTTCCTTGTTGAAGATTTCTCGCTGCTGTACCGACGTTTGTTTCCGTTATTAAGTGTATGGAATGGCAATATGTTGTCCTAGAAGTGCTAGTTGCTGCTTATTATAACCTCTAAAATACTTTGTTTGAGTTGTATATGTGTTACAAAGCACTCTGTTTGATTTCTCCTGTCCTATTAACTTGTATCGCTATAGTTAATTCTCTTGTAATGACCTTTTCTTGGTCATATTGGTAGTCACTCGGTTACTACAAGTCGCTCAGTTCTACTGGATATGTTTTTATGCATCCGTCCTCTCATTCCTGTGCATTACTACTCTTATAATGGCGTGAATATCAATGTTCACGTAGTTCTTACCTTGAAACTTGTACAAGGTTCTGTCGAAAAATTTGTTTTAGTCAAAGAAGGTGTATTTCTACGTCCAATATCGACTAATTTACTACCTTTTTTATAAACTTTTTACATTTTTAAAAGTAATACTAAAATATTTGATGAGGACATTGAGGAGTTAATTTTCCTGAAAACAAGGATCGTGTATTTTTTCATCGTACAAGATTCATGGTATGTTTTTCTTGATCCCATAAAAAGTATAGTTTTAGTGAATGAATGAATGGCATTTGAGGCAAAAATTGTATGAGACATACGGAAAGTAGAATTTGTGAATTTTCGTTGCATATCGCCAGTGTATATCGATTTCAGCAAAATGAGTTTTTTTTAAATATCCTCAACATTCCATTTAGTCAACATAATATATTTTTAAGTAATGTGTTCTTCTTGAGTTCACCAGAGTTAGTGTTTTTTAGCGATTTTTTAATTAATGTGATATAGAATTTTTTGTTTGCGCAACCGTGTGGTGTCTTAAATGGATACGATTTTGAGATTTCACCAGCATCCCGGTCAGGAGATTGATAGCGACTGTTCTCCATGATTCCTTTTCTAATGGAAGCTCTTCAGTCCATAAAATGCTTTCTTTAATTGTCCGACGAATTCAATCCTTCGGTATTCCACTTGGTGCCCTCTCCTCCGTTCTCCCTTTTGTCCTCTTCCTCTATAATTCTTTTTTCTCCAGAAGTATCTAATAATTCTTGTCCTTAATTGTCTTGTCATATACAAAATTACCTTATCTTCCATTCACAACTATTTTCTTCGTTTTTTAATTCCTCATAAACCGTTTACCTTCTCGTTAATTCTTTTAGTTTGTACTTATGCAAGTTTCATTCCTGTCTAAACTGATTACTTTCTATTGCAATAAACTCAACTTTTTTAGGCTAACGCTATGACTAACGTGTTTTAAAGTTGCTAAATAGTTCCTCTACATGTACTTTTTCCATTGCCAATTCAATATAAGACCATATTCGAAAAGTAAGGACCGTTTTTCATTTTTAAATATTGACAGGTTAGAAAAATGTTGTGCTCTTGCAACGCTGTCTATTGATGTATTACAAACCCTCTGAAGTCATTGTCTTTTGTTGGAGAATGTAGATAACAATGCCCGCGAAAATCTTCGCTCCCATCAGTTGCGAAGTGATTTCATTTTTTAGTGCAAAATAATTATCAGCAGCCCAAATTTATCGGGAAGTGTGCCTAGCCTACTACCTACAGTAAGAAATGGAAAGATTAGACAATGGTGCTTAGGCTTCAAAATGGCTGCTTTAATGTGTATGCTGAATGGAAAAGTGGCAGGCCCAGGATTTAGACCGATGAAATCGTTCAAAAAGTGGACCAAGAATTGCGATCTGATCGTCGATTGACGATTAGTGCTCTGCTGTTAAATTTCCTAGTTTTGGACGCACCACTATTAATTAACTCGGTGTGTGACGAAAGTGCTCGTATCTCACAAATCGTATGCAATGTGCGCACCGAAAATGCGTGCCGGCCAACACAAGGAGCAAAGAATGTTGAGCGGACCAGGTTCCTGGTATCACTATCGACAAGACGGAGATTTCCGACCTTGCAGCTAGCGGGTACACTTGTTTTTCCACTTTTGGCTCGTATACAAGGGTTTCATGGAAAACGGTTTAAAGACTACAAGTAACTCAAACCAGCCGTTGCCAACTGGTGGTTCAATTCCCAGGTGGCAAATATTTCGATACTGAAGGATTTAAAAACCTGATCCAGCGTCACTAAATGTGAACGGCGATTATGTAGAAAAGCGAAGTAGAGTTGTGGTAAACTAAAACTGTTAATCAAAACTTTATCAAGCGAATATATTTTTATAACCAAACGTACCTAACTCAAGAAATAATCCTTGTAATCAAATATTGTTTTTGTGTGTTATGTAGATTCGTATTTATCTTGTGGCGAGATTGATACTATGGAGTCACTTCTACCGCCTAACCCCCTGTAGTATAGAGAGGATTTAAAACTGATGATACTGTCCGTCGGATGAGAAGTTGAATTTTGTAACACCATGACGTATTTCGTTAAAATATTACGCAAAGTCAGACATTTTGTTTCAATCCACCCTTCATCCATTCTCTGAATATCTTACCCATACCAAATCTGTCTTCGATGACGCAAATAGCCTCCACTGGAGGTGGCCTACCCTTAATAAGCACTACTACATATAATTCTATGTATCCATTTGATATAACCACCTCAGAGAATTTGTTTCAAAGACTTTTATTATGCTGTAATCTGGTTTTTCAATGGTTATAATTTCAAAGGCATAAATTTACAAACTCGAGACGAATTATTCCTAATTCTTAAGATTTTTGATGTTGATAAGATGTCTTCATCAATATGTTTTCTTATGTGATTTTATCGACACACCCTAGAATGTGTAAATGCTCAATGAATTTTGCTGATAGCATTCAAGCTTATAAACTCTTTATGAAGCCCTATGCCGTTGGCCTTCAAGTAACCCATCCCATTCTATTCCTTTCCCCACCATATCTATGCTTCCTTTCAAGGCTCTCTTACCCATCTTTTCAACCCTCTACCGTCCTTTGTTTTCCCTTCCTCTTCCCCTCTCACTGCAGATGACGGATATAATTGTGTTTGATTGTATTTAGAGATGGTTTATGACGCCGAAAATCCGCAGCCATTGTTCACCTGTCTTTCCTAATAACTCGCAAATTACGTCCTTTAATGCGTTGAAAAACGTTAAGCGTGGAGAAATGGAAGCCATATATTCATAATGTGTACGTCAAGCAAAGTCAGAATTTTCTCGCGACCTTTCAACAATTCATTTCAAAAATATTTTTTTTTACTTCCCTAAAAGCCACAACGTTAATTGTTTGCGTAAAATCGCTCCATTAATCGAATTATGGTGATTGCATACTTTTTTCAATTAGAGGATTTAAAATTGCGAAACGAATATTATATTTGTGTAAAGACACTTCTTATTTTAGCATTGCAATGCTCAGATAAATTATTAAATTCATCAGAAAAACTAGTTTTTAACTACATATACAAATACCACACAAGACCTTTCATTTGGTCAGCATGTAAAAATAGTTCATGCATATGTTAGTTACTCCTATCTTTCATAATTAAAATCTTACCTAGTGATTTAAAACTCTACCGAAATTGGACTCCCTTACGGGGGACTCTAAGTAAAATACTTCATTGAATAAGGCACTAATTTCTATGTTTAATATAGAAATCAATTTGACTATTGACGATATGACAAATTTTTCATTGTCGTTCAAGATATATTAATTCAAAAGGATGCTGAGAATTTTTATTTTTCTTGAATAGTTCATGCAGTTAAGCATTCTTTCAATTTAACTTGAGTGAATGTAACAGTCAAGTCATTGGTCCTTGGTACACTATATTTAGATCCAGAGACTTAAACTGATTTCTACTATAAACCTTCTCAGGTGCGTTCTTGCTTTTAAAAACTAACACGATCGGAAAGAAAGACCATTTCTTGTCTATTATTTTCTCTACTTGAGATCTAACATAATGAGGAACTAAAAGTTGCCACGATAGCAATAATAACATATTAATTTTTTGTTTTCTATTCTCAAAATATGTCCTAGTATTATTTAAAATACAGAATCTCTTTTCACGTTTGATGGCGGATAGAATGGCGTTCGTCATGATTGTACGTTACAACGTGGATCTATGACCACTATGATTTTCATTTAGAATAAATCAACACCAGATTTTATTCAAAAGTACGCACTATGGAATTGAGTATCTTTTTTCAAAGTAGAGAGACCTAATGCTAATAATAATGCTTTTACTGAGGGTTTGTACTAATTGAAGAATTGTAAAGTTAGTGCCTTGCAAGTTAAAAAGCGCTTTGAAAGTAACACTTTAGTTGTGGACATAATTATTTCTTATCAAACCACATCATTTGATATCATTTTATGGTACTTAATGTTATTATACGTTATTTTATGGTATGTAATGAAATGATATGTCATGTTTTAATTGCTGAAAAGCGAAAGAAGCGAAAATAGGTACCCGAAATTATGGGTGTGAAATTTCCAACAGAAATTACCCTTGAGTTTTCGCACGGATGTGCGAAAATCTATCTTAGATCAAACCCTTTCCCAGATTTCATTATTTTTGAATACGGGAAATAATCAAAATTGTGGTAAACATGCTCTATTTGTGAAAGAAAAAATTGGCAATATATGAAAACGAACTATGGATGCTGCTCGTTTATTCACCGGTTTTTTGCGTATTTCGGAAGTGGCGAACAGTTGAAAGACGTTTAAGATGACGACAGACAATATTACAGTGGAGAAAACCCGGTTGTGTGCTCTGCTGCCCGTCGTTATAATAACTTTACGCCACTGGGTTTATCTGCAGCATGTCTGCCTACTCCCTTGGCAACAACAAAAACAACCTTAGGATCTTATTCGAAAAAACCCATTTCATATAACGATTCACCGTACACCCATATCCAGGGCAAACGGGAAATGAATAAATCACAAAATCACGCCTCAGAATAAGCGGTACATTGGCAAAAGGAATGCGATGTTCAACTGTCTCGCCGGAGATCAACCGAGCAATATAAATGAGAAAATACAGCAGAAGAATGCTATGCGATTCCATTCTAGGGAAATACGCTAACATTCATAGAAGGCATTTTCAACCGGAGGTAAAGTGAAGAAATGTACAAATATAGTATTGAAATATTTTTCATGTGGCAGCTGACTTAAACGCATTATTCGTCCTTGTGTGGTTGATAAAGCAAAAAGAGAAGAAAATCATTTCCTTTTTCAATTCAATAAATAAAAAATACTAAAAAAATCAATGCCTAAAATTTAAATCGTTGAGTTTTGTTGAACGATTAGGGATGTGGCAGTATATCTGAGTTCAAACAAATATCTAATTTGAAATTGAAGTTGTTAGAATTTAGTGAATTTTCGATAAAGTAATAGGGAACTAAACCTATTAAAACAAAAGTATGAGAGAAAGAGGCCTGATGAAAGACGAGAAAATATGGTTGCTAAAAAGGTTAGTGTGAAATAGATGAAAATGCGGTGAATTGTCGCCTATACTTAGGATGAGTTTGCTTAAAATCTATAAGGAAATTAATCATTCAAGTTTAATGCAGGGACACTCTTTTAGCTAATATTATTTTGGGTTGAGGCATTTTCGTTCTGAATAAATTATCAGAAATATATACTATAAAAGTTTGCTTCAATTTTATTAGGGCAATAGATTTACAAAACGAACTACCATGTGTAAAAATATAAAGATGAACTAGCGACGTGTTTCCTCTATTGGTGCATATTTTTGTGTCATGTAAGATTATTCTCTAGATACCATGTGGAGGCTTTTTATTATTCAAAACACGCTTTCACTTCTCACTTCAAATTTTCACATTTTCCTGCCCTCCGTTGGATTTTTTTTCAGAGATAATGCTTCAATGAATGGCTCCCCCAACCCCGGCTGTGTATTCAGGGTGTGCTGTCATAGGTGTGGAAGCATAAATATCTTTTCCTTTTGCATTCAGTGCCGCGCCTTCGTTCTCTTACCCCCGCATCCTTGTGATAACTCTAAGATTATAGCTAGTTGGACTCTATTATGCAGGAAAATATTTGTGGAGGTTAAGGTAATAATCATAGGCAAATTTTTCTCATGGGTGAATTTTTAAACTCAAGAGTGCCGCATTGTGTCGGAATCATTATTTTTCTATCTCATACTCAAGCAGGGCTGGAGGATGATTTTTCCTTCACCTCTCCTCCCTACGGCTATCAAACAATATTACTCGGGCATCTGTAACCCTTTGAATTTAAAGCGATGTCAAACTGTGGCGAACTATAAGTGCATGGGTTCCTAATAGTGCATCATAGCACGAGATAAAAATCAAATTGAACTAGACAGTAATATCCGACGAATGAATTAATTTTTCTCTTCCCTAGGTCAGTCGACAAAGAATGCTTTTAAAGATTTTCAATTGCTTTTTTGTATTTATGTTTATATCCCGAATGCTATCCGTCCTTCCAGAATCTACCTGAATAGAATTTTTGTGGAAATTGGGATTCAAATGCATGGCTGCAGAATATTACATTCAATCACTGGATAAGAATGTCCACACTTTTCTTGTTTGCCCTTCCCCTTTACGGCCAAGTTAGTATTTTTAACAGCTAGACTCCATTATGCTTCCTTATTTTTTCCGCAGTGCTCTACCTTCGACGGTTACCTTAAAAAAGTCCTCAATTTTTTAGAAATAGAAAAAAAGTTTTCGATTCTAATATTTTATGCATAAATTTAAAGTTATGTACTTTCTCTATATATTCTGTAATTGCCATTTTAGTAAATATATTTTTAAGGCTCTGGGACAATTTTTGTAAGCCCATACCTGCTTGCCTCCACGTCATTGAGGAAGCGTTGGACCTCATCTTTCACCTCGTCTATCTCATTTTGCCTCACATTTTCACCACCCCCTTAATATGCCTTCATTTTTTACAGGTATTCTATCTATTAAATACAGATTTTGGTACGGTTTATTTCAATCAGTCGCTAGAACTTTGATTTAAATATCAATTCAGCTTCTCGTGGTTTTTCCATCATTCAATAAAGAAAGTGCCTTTAGGATTTCTCTTATCAATATTGAAAATGTTTTAATAGATATTATCCCCATTTACTTTAAATTTCTCGTCATTTAAAGAAGGATCCTACTTGAAGCTCAGGATAATTACTTTCAGCAAAAGTTTTTATCTACAAATTTTCAGTAAATTTTATTAAATGAAAATATTTTAAGGTTCATGAGTAGAAAATAGAATTTTTGAAACACGCTATTTTGTTTACTTGAAATGCTTCAATAATGCCATTTTTCTGTGTAAATAAATGGTAGCAATATCAACTTGTCAAGCTGAATTATCAAAAGCTATATTCCAAAAATACTGTGCCTAAAACACGCTATCCTGTTTATGACTAATTGTTTCGAACTTCTTCAATGAATTACCATTTTAAAGAGTAGCCAGTTGCTGAAATAAACCACCAAGTATAAGTTAATCCATTACATCCTACACCAATAACCATTACAAGCCTACCCTCTGGATTCTTTATTCACGGAAATTATTACATGGACGAAGAATCACAAATAGAAAAAATAGCGCAGGAAATTCATAAATTGGAGGTGAATTAGATAAATTAACAAATAGTTAATTCGATGATAAATGATAAATCTTTTAATCTTTATCAATATATTCACCTTGTACTTGTTATAAATTCCCTTCTTCCTCCACATACATTATATTTGAAGAATATTATACTGTTCATTATTTTAATTAGCAGTTGTAGTCTATTAGTTTAAGGCAGGTCTGATCTGATGGTCTTTGACACTACACAGTGCTGTTCTCCGTAGCACTAACTAGTTTGACACAAGTGTGAAGTGACGCAAAATCTGACGTGGTGGAAGGGCTAGCGAACCCCTAGAACTCCGAGCTCTGTTTGGTGGGAGGAATGGTAATTGCTCATAGTAGGGTCACCCATGCACGATAGGCTAAAGGGTAGGTGTCAGACGAGGGTAGTTTGCTCACCATCTGTCTCTCACAAAGGCGCCTGCAAAATCCATCTGACTTCTGTAGAGTAGCTATTTGAGTGATGACGTAGCATAAGAAAACTATCGAGGATGGCAACAGAAAAACATCTCAATTACTAATCAGCAGGAAATTATGATAGAACCTAATTCTTCTGGTTACAACCGGAATATTAAAAGTCGGATTACTTGTATAAATTATATTTGCTGATAGATTGCACATCGTAGTCGAACCTTGGGATAAAAAATTCTCGATTTTTGCAGGCAAAACTGAGATTTTATCAATGAAAGCTCCAGAATTTATACCCTCTTTCTCTAAATTTATACTCTATGGTGTCTGTCTCTGCCTCTTTGTGTTTCACCACCATAAATCACATGGAAAACTATTTCAAAGGAGGCATAGATATTTCCAGTGAACATTTTGGTTCTCGAGAAGAAACCTCTACACCCTCAAGATGCTCAAGTGTATTTTTTATGAGCCTACCCTGTATGACGTATTTTCTCGGCAGTCATTGTTTAATAAATTCAGAATACTGAGAATGGGGAACTTGATTATGACGCACGTTACGACAGTTTTACTGGAGAACCCAAAATGACGTGTGGTAGAGGACACCATAGATACATGCGCATTTCTTTAATAGCTATGGGGTAGCTTCCAAAAGTTTTTCAAAATATGAAATATGGTTCAAAAATTTGTGTGTAGTAGTAGTAAAAAGTATGCTGTTTTAAGATCCCGGGTTGCAAAACCTTAAGTAACACACATGGTAATTTCCTATTTATTCGTCATCATATGTAAATCACTCATCGTTAAAAAAATTTTACATAATCGTTAAGGCATCCATAGGCAAGATTTACTTAGGGCATTCGTACAATTTCGTATTGTAACATTTGTTTTAGGAACGAATAGATAATATATACTAACGTTAAAATGTTATTTTGTCTTTTCCATAGTATAAAAAATCAGCGTATATTAAAATTCCATAAAATTACTTATATTTGTTGTGAGTGTGTATTTTTCTGATAAAAAGTGTGATTTTGTAGCAACATATTGAATGCACATAGAATTAATTGTATAACAAATTAATATATATAATTATGCTATCAAATGCTTTCCGATTGTCGATTATTATGTTACGATATTTTGAACATGAGACAATGTACACATTTTATGAATGAACCCAAAAACAACTTGAATAACGTATTTCCGGTAATATACTATAAATCAAATCTAGTAAGCTAATACAACTAATATAGTTATCAATTCATTAATTACGTTGCTTTTAAGCGCTGTGTTTTATTCCAGTAATGAACTCGTTTTAAAGCTCAAAAAGGTGACCGATAACTTTTATAAACAAGACTTTAAATTTTTATTTTTAACGCTTTACATGTAGCGCGATAGTTTCAGAGTGATTTATATCAATAACACATGCGTGCATGAATTGCCCACCTAAGGTTTCCCCTTCTATCCCATTTAGCATTCCTTCCACAGTGAAAACGCTCTGCATTCACATTTCCTGCCTCCTTTGAATCGCCTAACCATCCCCTCTCTCTTTCCTTGCATGTGTTTAATATTTCTTCGCAAGTTTTTCTTTCCATCCATTTTACATTTTCTATCATTTTCCACATTTACAGCTCAAGGTGTTCAATACATTCCTATTTTCTCGCTATAAAAACCATGTTTCCGAGCTGAACAAAGCTACAATCCATATCTAACTTTTGGCGAGTCTTTTCTTAACGTCTTTACTGAAATTGTCTCTCACGAACACCCGCCTTTTTGTCAAAACTTCTTCATCTGACTAAATTCTTCTTCTTTCGTTCCTACTACTTTCACCATCAGGGCCCAATTACCTCCAAGGTCGGTAAGATGTTCCACCTCGTCCATTTTTTGCCCTCGAATGGAAACGTTCAACTTAGCTTTGCTCTTATACTAAAACCTAGTCACATTTTTTTGATTACATTTATGCTCATTATCGCATACCTATCTCACTGCTTCATGTTATCAGCAATTATTGCAACCCCGTGGCTGGCTGACTAAAACTTAACTGTTGAATCATAATCAATCTTAAATGCGAAGCATATTCGTGACTGAGTTTTTAACTTCCCTTTGCTAATGTTATCGTGGCTAACTGGTATGTTACATGTACATTATTTTAGTTATGGTGAGCTATATCTTAGTTTAGCATTGAGAGCCAAACTTAATGCTCAATGTATAAATAAATTAATTGAAAACATTATGTTTGATAATATTAACAATTATTATATACCATGAATTAATATACATGCATGTTGTCTTCAGCTTCTGCTTTGTGATTACCCTATATCATTCACTATCGCTGTTTCACCGCTTTAAAATGATTGAGGATTGCAGATACAAGTTCCACACATTCGATTGCTTAATACCATCTCATTTTAGAAAATAAATTTTGTTATTTCATAAAAAAATACGTTAATTTAGGGTGAATTCAATTCTTTCCACATTCCTACAGAAAAGGTTCTCGCCGCAAACTCTTCATTTAACAATGATATCCTTGCAACAAATACAGAACAAGTATCTGTGCTACATGTGAAATTGCATTTCTGTAGCTCCGCAAGTCCCTTGAAGGGTCATAGAGTCCCTTCCTCGAAAGCTCTTTGGGGTGTCGGCTCTCTGAGGGTGCAAGGCCCTAGGGTGAGACGAGAGCACTCAGAGCGGTGTCCACCCCGTGGTCACGTCCAGTCAGGTTGCAGTCAGCACGTTTCCATTGATTTAAAAGCCGTCCCGCGATCCCTTGACACGTGCGGCCACTCTCCCCCAATTCCTACCCCACCGACGTGTCTATTAATCTCCCACAATTCTCTCTGCTACAGTTAGATGCCCGATAAGTCATTCGAAATCCAACTGTCCGGACGAACGTACCGAGTGCGTCGAAAATGTCGAGGCCAGGAGAAAAAAGTATCAAGAGGAGTTTCTACGGATGGAAACGAAGCTTTTTCAGTAAGGGAGAGATATTTTATATTGTCTTTTCATCAGATGAAGTAATTTATTTCTGCTGATGGGAAGAATCTGGCGCAGGCATATAGTGAACATATTTTATGCACTCTTTTTGCGAAAAATTGTTGAGAGAGGGGCTATAATATTTGGGTTGGGTAGCATGTGAAAAGAGCATAAATGGACCACTAGAAGAAGGATATAGTGGAGTGAATAGTGAACATATTAATCATATTCCTCAGGCATATATTTTAAATTGAAATCTGATAGATAAATTCCAAAGAAACTGCGGGAGATTCCACAACAGTAACTTTTAATGGAGTCATCCGCTAATGTGGATTTCAATGCAACAATTTCAGAGTGTAAAAATCATTCGCCTTGAGCGGGATTCGAACCCAGATCCCTCAATGTCCGGTTTTAATAAATTTCAGAGTTTAAGAGGACGTCTCCAAAGCTTAACTGGCTAAAGCACTCGACCGGATATTGCAGGATCTGGGTTCGAATCCCGGTCAAGGCGAATGATTTTTACACTCATAAATTGTTGCATTGATCTGGTAGATAATTTAATAACAAGTTATAATGTTGATATGTGCAGTTTTAAATCAATAATATCTTAGTAAGCGAGGCAGTATATATGTGTAATAAATCGGCATAAAATTGATCATTGAAATTTATGAAGTTGTCATTATTTAATAAAATGCATATGTTAGTATTAGACTTCACTACCGTAAGAATTAAATATATGACAAAATGGCCGTGCGTACATATTCTGCGACGAAGTTCCTTTACATTTTTTTTATTTATCATGTTCCTGATTTGCATTCCTACATTGATGAACTACTCTTTAGAGAGTTATCCGTGGTTTTAATATTGAAGAGATTTGTGGAAGAATACTGACACGAGATGGTTTCACTCTCACTCACTTTCACATTTTTTTGCTAGAAAAGGTGATGATAAAAATGAATTGATGTAACTACATCGTAAGTAAAATAAAGTGATATCTCCGTGTAGTGAAGGATATTAGTAAAGCTGCCATTAGAGTGAAAAGTGTTTTCAAACCTTAAAATGACGTTATTTAGCATGTGAGACCGTCAATTCAACCGTTTTCTCCGCTTGCGGGCTGTGACCAACCCATATCGTAAATCAACGGTTCTGGTGTTCTTGTTGTTTATTAAATGGGAGTGCGATAGTTAAAAGGTGCCCGACCAAACATTGCAACGAGACAACAAACTTATGAGAACCAAGTCTCAGCCATCAAGCAGCCGATTTTTCCAGTGGGACCCATAGAGAAAGACCCCTATAGAAACGTTCTCGGTATCCAAGGGGTAATGTCGTCTTCGTTGTGAAAAATGGGTATTTCGTCGCGGAGATTATATTGAAAAGTTGCAGAATTTTCAGATTTAGCGCGTAAGTAAATAGCATGACAATATTAGAAAGCATATTAAGCTTGTAAATGCCTTATATTTGTGACTTACCGCGCGTAAATAGTGTCCTATTCAATAAAATTTTTAAAATATAGCGACTGCATCATTATAAATAATTCATATAAGATCCATCTTTATACTGAAAATTTTAACAAGTTACAGTATTTTATACTGAGCTATCCCCAAGCATATATAATACATGCAACGATTTCCACCCGGAATAAGACGATCAATATTTTAATTTATCGAATATGACATTTAAGGGCATTATTTATCTTTTGACAACAGTTACAGGTTTAGCATTACTAACGGTTTTTTCTTTTTACCCAAGTACTTAGATCCACTCGTAATAATGTTCTAATTACCGTAAATTACACTAACAACTCAAAGGCCTCACATTTACCTGAGGACTGTTAATTAGACTCTAGTGCAGTACCTTTGTTTATTGAAAATTTTTGTCATTAAGAATATCCTCAGACGTGAAAAATGCTTTTGAGGAAATGCTAAACTACAGTAATAATTTGTTTAAGGCCCACCGCCTGTGTTATTATTACAGTTAAATCGTAGAGCTTATGATGTTGCCGCAGCTTTCAGGTTTTTTTTTGAACCTTTATATTTTTGCGTAAATTGTAATATCCCTTTTCAAATGATCAGAACACGTGTATGTATCCTTAAAATTAAGATTTATATGCCAGAAAGCAATGTTTGCATGTGATACCTTTTATTAGTGAATAATTACGTGGACTAATTTTAATTAACTTGTTTATCTTAAATAAATAATGCTTCATATTGTATTGTCCGGGTGGGAATTTTTCTTGATGAAACAGTCTTTATCGATGGGCTAAACCAAATAACCCTATTCAGCATAACCTTTGCCATACCCTACTTAGGTTTAAAAAAAATATAGCTGCACTATACTGAACTTTGGCCGGGTCCGAAACATCAACATCAAGCCTTCCGCTGCAACGAGTGGCGAGTGCGTTGCGAGTCGCCACGCATGCCCCCATCCAGTGGAATGGGTCAGAAAGTGGGTAGTAAATAAATCCGCCCTCCCCATGGGGGGAGAGGGGCAAGTTGAATGTAATGTAACGCGCAAGGGTCATCCTAGGGGGTATGAAAAAGTTGGGAGGTGGCAGGGAAAAAGGGAGAAATTTCAGGGGAGGAGGAAAAAAAGTGAATGGGGAGGGTTCTTTGTTGGGAAGGTGAAAGGTGAGAGGGGGAATGAGGACTGAAGGACGAGGGAGAAGGTTATAAAAATGTATTTTTGTGAAAAAAAACGACGAAAATTCGGAACGTCTGTGCGAGGGTTTGCAGGGACTGGGGCAGATGCACGTCGCGTCCGTTTCCTGTGTAAAGGAAAAAGGGAAGCTTTTGTTTAATAAGGATAGCTCATTTTTATTTCATTCAACCTGCAAACAGTCTGGGTTGAGGTCAGTGTGTTTTTTTTTAGATGCCAGCGACGGGAAAGGATTGAAATGAGATTCGTTTTCCGTTTTAACTTTTAGAAGAGAGGTGAAAGAAAGATTGAAGAGAACGACAACTATGGTACATAGAATAATTAATTAGTCCGCGAATACCCTCTGTACATTTTGTTAGAAGTGTTGACATGAAGAAAATTTTTAAGGATTAAACTCACTTCCACTAATTTCTACTAAAATAAGCTATCCTATCATTTTTCGCATCTCTCAAGTGCCCATATTTCATTATAAAATAATAATATATTAAATATTATTTTACTTGGTGCATTCTCTTAATAACTTTCATTAGAAGCCTTACCGATGTGATGACGATATCCACCTTGGAATTTTTGGTATACCCCTTCTTCTCAGGCAATCGGACACATCTTCCTTCATTTATCTTGACTGATTTTTCCAGCATTAAATTATTCTCTCGCCAGGTCAATATTAGCAATGAATCCTTCTTTGAAACATGTCCATTATTAGAACTTTTAAATCCAATTATCTTTTAGTGCAGTCCATTTTCAAACTATGCATTCGATTTTTTCAATGAAAACTTCTCCAGTACCTCGTATTAACGGCATTTTACTCTTGGTCAACTTTCAAGTTAATCGGGGCATTTCCAAGTTTTATTTACATAAAATATTCACAGAAAGGTCGCGCTTTCATGGAATGGCATTTTCAAGTAATGACTCACGCATAGAAATAATTATGAAATTTTTAAATGATTAAAGTTCACAATAATAAGACGTCGCAAATAATAACCTTTAGCACTCTTGTAAAATCTGATTGATGAAAATCCATTCCCGTGTCCTGGAAAGAGAATATAAATCAGTCCCCAAAGCAAAACAACGCAAAAAGATAATACACAATATTAATTCACTTCCACAACTGCTTTCACCAACGTGTAGTTGTTATAACGGCTTTAGACCAAACTGGGAAATGAGTTACCCTCAAGCCTTAGATTTTAGGCAGTGAAACACGATTAACTTTAGTTTTTAATGGCGCATTATAAGCCAAGGTGCTATCATATTATCTCTCTCCCGGGCCTAATAATTGAAGTACTATTTTCATACTAAAAAATAAATTTCATTTCTTGCAGTAATGGCAGAAAACGCTGAAACCGCAACGATAAATTATATAGTATAAAACATGCTATTGAATACTATTGAAAAACGGATGAACATAGAACGGTGAATGCAAGACTGAACGGAATCATTAGTGACTAGTTGGTCACTAGTTAGTGACCATAAACATGAATAAAAGAAAACCTGATTTATTCTCATGCCTGCTTAATATATTTACAAAGAAATATATGAAAGATGGACACATTAATTTGAGAATATTTACAAAAGCCAATGTAATTATCTAAAGAAGAAGATTGTCTTCAAAAAACACTCAACCATTAACTTAAACGCGTTATCATAGTACATAGATGAGCTATGGGTAATAATTGGAGATACTATTAATATACCCGTTATTTGAAGACTCAATATTGGAGTCTGAGAACCAAATATATTTATAGGGAGCCTCGAATAGCTTTAGTGTAAATGATATGAAGTGTTCAAAACATCCAAAACGAGAGTAGTCGAACTTAATGGGCACCATTGTAAGAATAAATGAATAATGAGCGAAATAGCGAAATAATTTAGGATAGAGGGAGAAAATCGTGCGAAATATTGAAAAAAAGATTGTTGGTAATATGCTAAGTATAAGAAACATTAATATTTTACTAAGGTAGTGTAATTGACAGAGTATAAAACTTAAACCTTCCCACATTATTGCATGAAAGCAAAAACCAGTATGCATAGCGAGTATCGGTAAATGTCGACTGAATGTATTTGGTTTAGAGTACTACAGGGGTGTTTGTGGAAGACTTAGAAAATAACTCTATGCAGTTATGTTATGAGAAATATCTGTATACTGAATTCTAAGTCAACATACAAATATTTGAGTATTTAATAAGCAGGGATGAGAGAGAATGAAATATTTGAAATAGGTAGTGTTTTGGACCAACACGGTCAAAGTAATAGGGACGTAAGGGGAAGAATTGCGCTTGGCAAAGAGGCTTTCACTAGGAGGAGGGAGTTGATGACAGAGACGTTGATTAAGGATGTTAAGAAAAGAATCGTAAAAACTTTGATATGGAGCGTAGCTATGTACGGCGCGGAAACGTGGTCATTGAAGCAGGAGGATAGACGTAGACTGGAGGCTTTTGAAATGTGGGTGTGGAGATTGGAGAAGGTGAAATGGACAGAGAAGAAAACAAATGAGGAAGTACTTGGTATGGTGGGCGAGGACAGGGGTTTGTTGGGAGAAATCCTATGGAGGCAGGAAAAGTGGCTGAAGGGGGTATTGACCGGCAGCGGGATGTTGAAGACTGTAATTGAGGGGAGAATGTTAGGCAAACGAGGAAAGGGAAGGGACAGGATAGGGATGTTGGAAGGGATGAAGGGAGGAAGAAAGTACTCAGAGCTGAAGTGGGACCTGATGTAAAGTAGGATGTTGTGTTTTGCTAGGAGTCACAAATTATTTAATTAGTAATTATGTCCATCCCAAAACCTACCTTATCCGGTAGATTACCTAATATATATATATATATATATATATATATATATATATATATATATATATATATATATATATATATGTAAGTAAGAGTGAATAGTTCGAGAGAGGAAGGGTTAGGCTGAGGAATCCACGGGTGAATGTGATTGAAAATATTCTCAAGGCTAGAGATACTGGAAGTTTCAGGTATAGAAGACCATTTATGAAGCCTGCGTTACAAGTATGCGATAGTGGCGTAACTGTAGTACGAAGAATAGGAATATGAATATGGTAGGAAAGAAAGATGAATGAAAGTATATTGCAGAAAGAAATCAATAAAAATAATTTCCCTATGCAAAATTGAGGTGTCTTATTTGCTTAAGCTTGAAAGGGGAATTAATTAAATAAATGTTTAATAAATACCTATTTTATGTTTTAGCAGTCCAAAACATTTATATTAGCATTTTTCTAGATATTATTTTATTAAATTTTGTCCAAATTGGTACTGAGGAAGAAGTAAGTCCTCCTAAACTGAACACATTGAATTCAAATAACGTATGCATGGTTTTGTGCAAAGTGTACTTGAACTTCACTCACCAAATCAGGTTAATTCTTAGGTAGGTATATTCAACGAAAGTTCCAAAAAATTTTCTTTATGATATATATTTGTATTGATGGATTGGGAAGAAAAACAGAATATAAATTTTGTGGACAGAGATACAAGTCTTCACAAGCTTGCTTCCCTTGGTTGAAAGTAATAAGAGTCAGTGCAGTAGTTCCAAGTGGAATGTTTCTGCCCTCCATATGTTTGTCTCCCTGAATCACCTCGTCCATTCTCCTAGACGACGTCTTCATCGCGGATGATTGTTTTGACATTCTGGGCATTTATCATGCAATACTACGTCGACTGCATCTTATGCATAAACGGGAGGGGAACGACAGTTGTACAAGTTTGTCACGCATCTCAACTACTACCATAAAGTTATTAATTCTTCCCCGGAAAAGGGGCAGGGACTTATCCATGATTTTTCTAGGTGTCGCTATTCCATAAAAGACAGTATTTATGGCTTTTAATTCACGAGAATCCCACGTCCAATGAACTCTATTTTCTCTCATGTTCTTTTTACATTTAGGAATAATAGTTTCCTATACGTCATGCCGAAAAGGCGCATGCGAATACCGTCTCTCGGGAACTTATTTGCTACGCAAACTCAATGCAAGCAAACGTTTCGTACTCCATAAAGGATACCTGCAGCAGTAGGTTGTAAATTGATTCTTCTAACTAAAACATAAAAATGACCGGTAATTTTAATCCTTTTAAAATCTTAAATGAGAGTCGTAATAACTGCCCCTTCCATCTACCGCATTTACCTTAAGAACGTATTTATTCCTAAAATAAAGTACCTAAGTTTAACAGTGACTTTATTAAAAATAGTGATATTGTATATTTGATATTTCGTTAAAAAAATCCGGTTTATTAACTTTTTATAATTTTATGTGCCACTGTCACTGTAAATAAATACTTTTAAAAGTCGGTAAACTATTTAGACGGACTATGGAACAAAATAAAGCTTGAACCAAGATCATCTGTCTTGACCCTTTAGATCTAAAATAATGAAAATTTTCCATTTGTCTTTTCTTAAAATTCCTTTTCTTTATTTGATTATAGAATTTAATAGAAAATGTGATTAAATAAATAATAATTAATTAAGGCTCGCTATGTGATTTAAAATTACTATAGAGGAATTTTCATTTAGACCGCAAAAATTTCTTAAAAAAACTTGATGTTCGTTCTTGTCGAAATTTTTACCCCTTATTTTTACAAATAGTGGCTGAAGGCTTTGCATTTTGTTGATCGATTAGAAAGATTGCTTTAATGAAATCGCACGTTTGCGTCCATTAATAAAATACTCTCTGGCAGTTAGCTGAAATGAGAAGTAGTCAAGCGTTGAAACGATCCAACTTAGTGGAAGGAAATTATTGCCAAGGGCAGAATTTATGCTCTTCCGTGTAATTGCTTGTCTTCCCTTTACCTATAGGACATGAATGAGTTTAAATCAGAGTCGGGGGTCAGACCAATTGCGTGGAAAATAACGAAGAGTTTAATAGATACGTATCTTCCTCCAAAATTCATGGCATTCGCACAAGACTTTGTTTTTGTGCTCAGTGTGCAATGAATATGCTTTCTCATCAATCTGTTCTACTGTATTTCAACGAAATAGTACAAGCTGTATCACCGATATTCGTTTTGCATTATTGTGACTTATTGGTATCTTAAAGGCAGTCATCGGAAAGTCTTCTGTAGAATCGGGAGTCCTTTTTTACAATGTATATATATACGCAGCCGGTACGCATGTTGGATATTCGTAGAGTTGAACTGTGAATTCTTACATCGTAATTATTGCAGCAATTTTAGGAAGGAGCTTTGCAGCTAATTTTGGACTTCATTTACAGCTTTCCCTCCTTGCATAATTAGGAATATTAACCATGATACATGGGTAGGCTGAAACCTAATGCACATCAGTTTGTAGACCACAAACAAAATGACCATCCTGGTAGGATGTGGAAGTAAAGTTCCCCCTCAACATGTATGAGCAGGTTTGAGGTTGTTTCATTCATCCAATGTACTTATTTCGAGAACCGGAATGTTGGAGACGTTCTAGTGCTATGTGAACGCGAGTTAAACAGCGTGCTGTTATCGAATTTTAAAGTGCTAAAAAAGTGACTCCTACTGAGATTCATCGTCATTTAAAGGCTGTTCATGGTGAGAATACTGTTGATAGGTCTACTGTAAAATGATGGGTAGTAAAATTTCTTGATTGCGAGCGTGGGAAAGCCATAACTGTTGATGAAACACGCAGCGGACATCCGATCACTGCCACAGACGATAAACATCGCATACTCGTCGAAGATTTTATTCAAATTCAAACCGGCGAATCGCTCAAAAGCGTATCGCAAACCATATTGGAATATCCAAGGAAGAAGTTCGTTAAAGGCAGCCTGGCGCCAATAATCTTGCAACATCGCAACGCTCGTCCCTACACCTCGCACGCAACTGGAGAGGCTCTGCTATACCTGAAATTTGAACCAATTCTACACCCACTTAGGAAAAATAATATTATCTTTGCTCTCTACAAAATAAACTTCATTCGTCGACTAGTTTCGTTTACACTGTAACATCATCAGGACTAGTGGGATCTAGTCCTGATCTAGACCAGGATCTAGTCCTGATGATGTTACAGTGTAAACGAAACTAGTCGACGAATAAAGTTTATTTTGTAGATAGCAAAGATAATATTATTTTTCCTAAGTTAAAATAGGAATTCTACAAAGTTAAGGCCTCAACCATTCAGTGCATCAATTCTACACCCTCCTTATTCCCCCGATTTTGTTCCTAACTCAAGAGACACCTCAAGGGTAATCATTACACCTCGGACGATGAGGAAGGCAGCTGTCAAGTCCTGGATTCGAGAAGAGACTTTCGGTGACGGAATGAAAAACCTTGTTACACGTTGGGAAAGATGTGTCAGCCTTCAAGGTGACTGTGTTGAAAGATAAATATATGATTTTGAAAATTAGGAATTATACTTTAATGTTCCTTTCGCCCGATCTTGCTATTTGTTTTTGTTCGCACGATACAAGCACGTGGGCATTACTTTTCCGCCTACCCTCATATATTCCTGAAGTAAGATATTGGTACCTTGTTATCATTTGTTGATAGTAACAAAGACCTTTAAGCTAAATTCTCCTCCCGCAAATATTTGAAAAATATCCACACATGAGTAAACGCGATAGGTCTTTCACTTATTTCATGTGTGGGATGAAAAATCAGGATTTTTATAATTGAATAATATGTATTTTTGTACTAAATTCGCATCAAATTTGGAAAAAGCCTAAAACATTAACTATGCAAGTTGAGGTGGAAGCGCTTTATGATTATATAAAATGTCCTTTCCTGGAAAGATGACATACTACTTTACTGGAAATATAAGATTTACAGCTAAATACATGTTGACCAAATTACCAGTAATGAGTGATTATCCTTTGAACCGAGCCGTGAAACTGGTCCCAGTTACCCTTTGGTCCGACCGGTCGGCTCGGTAGAGTGGTGCCCCAGCACTCAGGCGCACTTCAGTTCAGTCAACTCCGTGAATGCGTTGAGACAGGAGATGGATTTTTGTGTGATTGTTTGTAGTGTCGTCGTGCCAGTATGGAGCGCACCGTCGAACAACGGTACGCTGTGACGTTTTGCGTTAAACGCGTCGGAAACCATTGAACTCATTAAACAGGCTTACAAGAATGATGCCTTTAAGCCGCACAAGAGTTTTTGAGTTGCACAAAATGTTTAAAGAAGGTTGGGAGCTCGTCGAAGACGAGCACCGCGTCGGACGCCCGACGACCGCTCGAACCGATACTCAGGTGACCAAAGTGAAAAACTTTTTGGACTCTGACGGGCGTTTAACCATCGCCCTTTTCAGTGAGGAGACCGGTCTTTCAGTCAGAACCGTTCACACCATTGTAACAGAGGATCTTGCGATGAGGAAAGTGTGCGCAAAGCTGGAGCCGAAAGTCTTGAGCGAGAAACAAAAACTGTCGCGGGTGGAAATTCCGCAAGAAATTTTGAACTGCGTCCAGGAAGATGAAGATTTTCTTGACAACGTTATTACCTCAAAAGATAGCTGAAAAGGAGCTCAGAGGATATTGGATCAACTCCATGGAGGCGGTTCAAGCGGCGACGACAAAGGCTCTCAACAGTATTCTGGAAAACGACTTCCCGTGGACTTTTGATGAGTGACAGACGCGCCGAACTAAGTGTATCGATGCAGGAGGAATGTATTTTGAAGATTATTAAGTAATTGTAATGGTAACAGCAATAAATATTGATTTTTGGAACCAGTCCCGATACTTATTGTACGGACCTTGTATGCCTTCCTAACCTCTTCCAAAGGATTTAGATAGGTCTCAAAGCGTTAAGCATGGTATTACGTACGTCCTGATTAAATAGCAGCAGCCAATTCATCAGTTTGTCAAAAAAGTTGTCTTGTGAAATTAGATGGCATGAAGTCATTCATGAACACACGTAATGCTGTGGTTATCACTAACAACAATGAAAAACTAATAATTATATATATATGTATATATATATATATATATATATATATATATATATATATATATATATTATCTACCCAAACATTCTGAATAACGGTTACAAAAAAATTAACGTGCCATCCAACGTGCTCGACTTTATATTCTCCCTATGGCAACCAAAGATTGATCGGAATGCCTCTGATAAATATATTGCCGACATTTCCGGCTTATGACTCCAGGTCTCCTAGACGGGAAGCCAGAGTACACGAGCCACCGCACCAACTTATCTCTGTTTCTATGATGGCAATAAAATACCATCACAGAGGTGTCGTAATTTGAAAACGAATTCCCTTTTCCTCTAGCCTCTGGGGCGGTTCCAAGATCGTAGGCATGACTAATTAGCAAACTCCATGAGGAAGCAATGTAGGAAGTCACTAGAAGAATACTACTATGATCCTATGCCGAGAGAGATTTCGGTGGGGATACTAGACCTCGCTCGCGAGTTCCGTGTTTTGAGGCGGCACAAAAGGGTCCCTTTTCACTCGCACGCCCACGGCATTACTTTTTTCTTCTTATTCTTCTCCTTTTTACTACCGACGGGAGACTCAGAGGCGGCGCCCTCGTCTCATATTGAATGGGAGAAGGTCCCGAAGTAAGGGTAAAGGAGGGAAAGAGGGAGTGTGGGAGGAGGGGGTTTAGAGTTGAGGGGAGGTGTTGAGGTCTTCGTGAGGAAGAATGGGAGCCTCCTTACCCTTTCACCCTCAGACACCCCCTTTTTGAAAAAGGGTTTCAAAGCAAGCGTCATAAAGAATAAGAGGAGGAGTGGGGAAAGGGGAACTGCGTGGAAAGATTGCGCAAGAACTCCGGAGGCGCGGAAAACTCCGGTGGAGGGTGAAAAGGTTTAACCATGTCCTGCCGAAAGGGTTGAGTGACACGTGGGCATCAATAACAAAAGATTTTTTGAGAAATATTTTTACGAACCTTTAAAATGCCTTCGCAATTATTTCCTGGGGAGAGGCGACCTTAAACGTTTTCTTACGTTTATTTTTTGTGAATCGTGAAGCCACTCGTTAAATGCTTAAGTGTAGTTGGTTATTGTGACGGTATGTAGCCGATTCTTATGTTAAAGACAATTTAAACTTCCTATTTGTTCCAATTTTAATTTTTGTTAGTTACTTGTTGTCAAAATATACTAAAAATTCAGTTGCTTCCAGTACCAGCGTATACTCGTTTTGTCAGGGTATAACGACGGGTAATAACAAATGATTTTGAATGAGGAAAGTTTTTAAGAAACTGAATTGAAAGCTGGATAATTGCGACATTTTTCTCTGATAATCTCGTGAAAGTCATGGTAAAAATAAACTCAAAAGGGGCATATCGTAAAACCAATTAAATCTTCTCTGTAGTTTAACATTCGTGATAGAATTTGAAACTATAAGAAGTGTTACGAGTAGTTGACTCGAGAACGGATTCCAATCCTAACACATTGTGAGACCACGGCTTATTGGCATGAATTTTGAGCAGCATTTCCCAGCCCATTTTCAAGTTCGTGAAATATTCCATTATTTTATTAGGTTAAAATTAGAAGACGACTCCTTTTTTCCGAAGAAAGGGCTATGAAAGAAAGACCAATCTGAATGCCATTAGATATAATATTCTTCGTTACAATAAATTAAAAAATCAGAACAAAGAAAAATTCCTTCCATTCTGCTCAACTGTATAAAATTAATACAGATTCGAGATCTATAGCAATACTTTTAATTGCATTTGAGATTTCTGTTTCTTGAATTTAAAATCAATTTAAATATCTATTTTGATGCTTTGTAATTTTCTGATAAGCTTTCAGTTAAATTTTTTTGGCTTTTCATGCATGCTTTTTTATCAATCGTTTCACCAAATTCTTCAAAACCACTCTTGTGATTTTGAAGAATTATTACCAGCATGTTTACCGCGACACAAAGCAGAGCAATTGTCGTGCATCAACATCAACACTGATTTTATTTTATTTGACGCATAATAGTAAACGCTGTGTTTTTTTCAGGAGATGGGACCATTGGTTAAGAATATATCACTGGTAATTGCGAGAGAATGTTTTGGGTCGTATCAGAGACAACCATCATCGGTGGGATGCATAAAAGGAAAAAGGGGATCGAGCGAGTGAAAAAAAGATCGTGGGAACAGTAAAACCATATGGGTAGGTGAGGAATGAAAAATAAAAACAATATGTGCCTGATGCTCAAGCTAAGGTCGGTAGTCATATTTTTTCCCAAATGCTCTTCCAAAGGCCATTGAACCCCAAAAATTTTACCGACAGCTCTGGTCACGACGGTGGAGATATATCTAACTTCAAAAAGAACAAATTAGGTATGAAGAAATATTGCAAATGCAGTTGATAGGGAGCTTGATCGACAGTTAAGGTCATTAGGACCATTACGAATACTATTTTGCAGGGTGAGGATTTTAGGTAATTTTGAAGGCAGTGTACAGAAAAACCCAAGGCCGGTATTAACCTGATCTTGACGATAGAAGCTAACAGACACGCAGTTTAATGTCTTACCCGACGGATAGCAGTGTACTCCACTCGAAGTACTCTCCACATAGAACCACAATTAGGGACTGGTATGCCTCCTGCTACCACCGGGATTTGAATCCGGGCCCTCGGGGTGGGAAGCCACTATGCTAATTACCGTACCATCCCAGTCCCCACGAAAAATTCTTATATTCAGACTGAGGCGTAGGGGTTGTTAGGTAATGGCAAAGTTCAAAATTTTTTCCCCTATTTACGTAAACCAAAGCGGTGAGTAGTATTTTCTTTTTAACTAGATGGAAGTAATTTAAAGTAGGGTATGGAAAATGTATTAATATGCTTTAAATATTTGAAATATATATATGCTTTAAATATTGATATGAAAGATGCAAGGTTAACCTTTGAAAGGTCAGTAATTTGCTAAAGATAACTCAAGGAAAAAATGCCGTCCATATTTTGTTGGAAAAGCTAATCCAAACCTGTAAACACGATTCGAGGAACAAGCTGCAAATTACGGCTAATTCAAAAACTCATTCGTCCCTGCCAATCTGCTCATATTTACTCATAAGAGCATGATAACTCGCACCGAAATCTAAAATTACTTACATCTGTGTCCATTTAGAAAGATTCATTTTCAGAAACAAAGACAACGGATAAATAATGATAGTGTCCTCATCCCCTTTTTTCTTTTATTTGCCCTATCCACTAATTTATTCCCTTAACATCGGCCGCCGTTGACTTTGAATACGCTTTTGTTCACAAAGCACACTCCAACCACCCCTTCCTGTCTGTTTATATTTACGCTTGGTTTTATTTCTCAACTCCTCGTTCCCTCCTCCGCTCCTTTATCCATTGCAAATATATTTTTTAAATGTGGCTCACTTGTTCCTCTTTTAACCCTTTTGATATTTCTGTTTTAGTTTTCTCGAGAGATCTATTTCGCGGGAATAATATCTAGGTATATATGTTTACACTTCCAGGGCGTTTGAGATCCTAACATTCATTCATATTGTTTGTTTTCAATAAGTGACAGAATGCTTTCTCAAGCACGAATTTAAATGTCCCTTAGCTATATTTTGGTTGCAAAATTTTTACCGAAGGTGTTTCTGTGATTTTGATGATGATCACTGTGTTGATATACTGGTCCACGAGAAGACTCTGTCGTGTGCAATAAACTTTTTAAACCGTACTATGAGCTGTAATAGTATGTCTTCCTAGCCTATTTATTCGTAGCCTTTTTCTCCCATTTTTTGACCTATTTCACATCAAGTTTTCTGTCGCTTACTAGTGCATTATGCAAGTTATTTTGACCTCTGTCGATAAACTATGTTTGAAAGTTTTTTTGCTGTTAAGTTCAAAATATGGTATAATAAAATTTATGCATGGCTTATCTCAAAAATAAAAATCAATTCTGGTAAAATATTTAGTGTACATTTAAGTAAAAATAACTACATTTTTTCAAAATGGCGCCATTGTGCATCGACACACCGATGCCAGTCGCGGTACGATTCCTGAAAGGCTTCAATGATGTGAACCTCGTCCAGGCAGCTCGTCTAGGTCTCTTTTACGTTATAAAGCATTCCAAAATGGTTACCTTTCAAGATCTTTTTTATTCTGGGGATCAAAAATATATTCGTTGGTACCATAGCGGAGCTGTGGGGTGGCTGGGACAGCGTTGCCACCTTGCGCCAGGACAGCTTCTCCGTCACACGGGGAAGACGAGCGAGTTTTCGAGATTCCAGCAGAGACCAGTTGGAATCTTTTCTGCAGTTATTCGAGGACTTCCACGTAAAACATACTGTTCACTTTCTGTCCCTGAGGCACAAACTTCTTGTATATAACGTCTTACGAGTCGAACAAGACGATGACCATAGCGATACTAATATTTTGGACAGACCCTGTATTATCTTATATCTATCGTAAATTAAAATCCACGTTATGATTGATTTTTATTTATAATGTGTGTTACGATAAAATTTATTCCAGCATATTTATAACAAATGTTTTTAATAAAAACTTAACATAATTTAAGACAAAAAAGCTATCATCATCGCGATTATCTTTCTAAAAGTTGGATCAATGTTACTTTTTTAAGAATATTAAACTTTTATGCATGTGACTTGAATAATTGGAAAAGTACTCGAAATTCTGTGTTTTGACAGAAATTAAATGCTCCTTCTCCTTGATTTGGTTTTTGTAGGCTTTTGAGGATATTTTAGCTACGCCATCTCTGCGTTCGTCTTTTCTTGCGCCTTTCGAATGGGTGATTGTGACCTCAGGCGTGCCCGTAAAATTCAACAACTATTGTGTGCGTAGCCGTCGTCTCCTTTAACGCTGGACCCTACCTTCAGGGTTTACTAGGTTGTTTCTCATAGCTAAAATATGCGTATTTTTTGGTAATGCAGAATCTTCTAAAGCAAATACGCCCAGCCTGTTTTTGTAGTATGAACATCTGCTCTACCTGCTTTTTCTAATGACTATGACATGATCACAATGTCGTTTGCAAGGTCCATGCAATCTATCTGCTTTGCTTTATTCAAACCAATTCGGTTTCCTTGTCAAGGACGAGGTTAAAGAGCGTCGGAGGGGTTTATTTTACGTTTTAATAAACATTCACGCTAAATTGTGGGAATAGGAAGGATGCAGGAAAAAAACAAATTGCGGTTTTTGCAAGATTTCCGTGACTTCACTATACGCACCAAATACCTAGCAGGTTAACAATAAGATGCCTCGTGCGATTCCTTGGCACGAATGTGAAATTCAGACATTCAGGACAGGACACAATTTCTTTACTTAGAGCCATCATTCGAACTTCCAACACACCATCGGAAAAAATCATGAAATGAGATCTTTTAATGGGACTGTCCACTCAAACTTTATGAATTTGAAACCTTCAACTCCCCATAACCTGTCGAGTGCTTTACTACGCTCCCCTTGGGATCGTCGAAGTTCCTTTGCAATCCTTTTTCAATTACTGTTTTTGAACTTGTCTTAAGCCTTTGATAATGGCCTGATTTCCGCGTATGAGGCCATGTATACAGAGGAATATGAAAAGCGCGAAAGCGAAGTTCAGTCGAAATTGCGAGAAGTATATATTATTGTAAGAATACTGGGAAAATGTTATGAAAAGGTCAAAGAGAAATGTTACCTTTCGCAGGTTAGGCCTCGTTAGATATATACTGCTAGGATTAGGATCCTCACGAATTTGGATTGATTGCTGAATTGGATAGCGTGCAGCATAGAGGAGCTAGATTTGTAAAACGTTGCTATGATAAACTTAGGAGTGTATCCTAAATATTAGAGCAGATAGGCTGGGAACAACTAACGGAGCAGAGATTAAATACTGATTTAATCTCTTGCATAAATTGAAACGACGCCTCTAGAGCATTAATTTTGAAATGTATTATTAGCCCCATCGTACTACGGTAGGATAAACAATGTCAGTAAAATGAGAGAGATGAAAGCGTAGACTAGATACATTTAAGACGCTATTTTATCCACGCAAGTCAAGGGATCAGATGAACATTGACCGACTGCGGTAGTGTCATATGCAGAGGTCCAGATGAGTCTGGTGATTCACACCTTGGTACGCACCCTAGCGGTGACTTATAGTATAATGTTAAATGTATATATGTAATAGTATAATGTGACTTATAGGTGTAATGTTAAATAAAAGTCACAACTTTCTGCTTAAGCATTTCAAATGACTAGTGATTTCACATTCTACACAATCTATTGGGATCTTAAACGACATATCAAAATTTACCGACATTTCTGTGCCAGTATTTTCTATCTTTGGGATCTCTAAATTCCAATATACTGTAGGTAATATTAAAGAGATTTCCATTCCTCTGAAATTAGTTTGAATTGATTTAACATATTTCCAAAAGAGAATTAAAATATTAATTAAATAAAACTAAATGATTGAAAGTACAGCTATCTCATGTTTGGCCTGGATGCGTGGCGACATCTATCCGCCAAAAGAAATACTTTTTGTGGCGCTGGCATAAAATGTCCTAAAGCGATGGAGAAAGAAAAAATGTGGTCATTTAAACTATGTTTGCCAATTATTTTCCTTTACAAATTAGGAAGTGTTATTTTTGCCGGAGTAGTTGTTATTAGGTTACAATGTTTGTTATCACGCCTGCCACGAGCTATGCGGTGCTGCCGCCAGAGAAAGGTCGGTGAAAAAGGGCTTAATTGATTTAGTGGGTATCATGATTTTCCATTAATTAATTTGAAATTATTTTATAGCGTAATTTATTGACATTGATGCTTTAAGAGAAGAAATTTGTAGAAGATAGTGATTCCTTTACGATCTAAATTCTTGTAACACAAGTGTCTTGTTCTATACGGCAACAGTTGATAGATGTACAATAGCTTTCAGTTTTCTTCAATATTCATCCACTTTCGACAAACAATTTTTCGGTACATACAAGAAATGGTACAAATGATAAAACTTGATTAATTCTGTGTATGTAAATGAGCTTTTGTTTCATGCTGTTATATAAACCTACATCGACAAATTAGGATTTAAGGGTTATTAATGGTTCATAATTTGGCCCAATGGTGACGATATCATTATTTCACCTAGCTGTGAAAACGAACTTTGATGCGATTGAGATACGAAGATCTTTGATATAAAATACAGTAATCAACCCGAAGGTCGGTTTGGCAGGTGACGGTAGAGTTCACCCAGTACTTAGCCCGACGGCATGTGAAATTCACACATCAGGGTAAGGGGGGCAGTTCCTGCACCTGTGCCGGATCCCAGGGGATCCGGTACTTGAAAAATCACATAAGCTTGGGTAGAGCAGCAGGTGCCCAGAGAGACTGGTCCGGTAATTGGGATCTTTGATATACAAGCTCATATTATTTATCCTTATTGCTATTGAATTCAGTAAAAACCTACTTTGGCCGCTAGATTAATTGTACTTAATAATGTCCAGGAGCGAAACTCTGTGCTACGGTAGATACTGTGTGAATTTGTTGCGGTACACCACGTTGTTTTCTTACGTTACTATCCTAGATGGGTCGGATAAAACGTTTTCATGCATAAATATTTCACTGTTATGGGACTTGAAGGGAGAAAAAATCATTTCCTCGCAATTAGGAACGAGAGGACACTCTCCTCTCGTTTAGGTTGCTCCCAACCGGCTGTATTGGGTTGATCTATTCATGTGGTGCTGCCCCCGCGCAGATTTGCACCAATGAAGTCCTCACAGCGATCCCTTCGAATTTATTGGAGGGAACAGGGTAAATCTGCTAACCCCTTTATCTTTCAGCGAAGGCAAAATTGCACAGGTGAGCATGCGTGGTAGAGGTCGTCGTACCCGACTGCTGCTTCCTAAAAAAATGAATTAATTATAATCACAATAAAGCACTCGCGAGTTTGAGTGAAGAGGATATCGTGAGATAATTGGAGTGCCCCTCTCTCCCCCTATTCCCTGCCAATCTAAGCACGCGCAGTGGGTGCTTTTGATTTTTCACACGTGACGCGGGCAGATGAATCTCGTAATCCCTCAACGCGGATTGCAATCGCAGCATCCTCCGCAATGACAGCCGGGGTTAATTAACGCAATCGTGTAAAATATGGGAGATTGTAAGATACCGTTCGTTCGTAATTGATGGAGCTAATTTGTAACCAGACTCCGAGGCTTCTCCCTCTCCTCGTGGAATGATTGTATCCCTCTTATCATCTGGATTGGTTTCGTCTCTCACTTTTAGTTTTTTATTTAATGTCCTTCAAACCCTATCGTCATCCATCTGCTCTTCCTTCGCCTCTCCCAACTACGGAAAATGTAACTCTCGGCAGCCTGCGGCGAAATTAAAATGCTGGAACTCCTTCTTCCACCCTTTCGCACCCTTTTAAATGATTATTAATCTTCCTAGGTCTTCCCTTCTCGTCGAAAGTTGACGGGGTATCTGTTAGACCTAGTAAAAGGTCAAGAAAACCTCTGGGTGGGGGATATTTTTCATAAGCATTAGCAGTAATAGTTATAGAATATTTTTCCCTGCAAAGAGAATTGAAAATGATTTTAAACTCGAATCTAATCGCACTAATTTCGAGACTATAGCGTATCAAGATGCACTTCTTTTGTTAATTGTCCCTAATTCTTTGGGGAAAGGCTGTATTCAAAATTAGTCGCAGAAATTAAAGTTGCACTTATTTTAAATACTAATAACATAATAGGAGAGTTCGAGTGGGCGTAATTCTTAGCCCAGTGTGAATTCGTTCGTTGGAAGAGTAAATGGTGGGTTTGCCGAGGACGGTCGTTTGAATTGCAGGGCACGTAGTGCGTAGCTTATGTAGGCTCGGCGATTTATCAAGGTGATGCAGGTGGGATTACATAGCAGAAGTATTATTCGAGGGAGTGTTTTGTGGAAGAAGAAGAATTAAAGAGGAGAGATTAGAACGGGGGATTGAAACAAGAAGGAGAATGACATAAGGTTTATCAACTGGAACGATTATGAAAAAGGAAGGCTGTAGGTGCGCAAACATAAATATATTATTATTAGATAACCTACCAGTTAAAGTGGTTTTTGCATGGACACAACAACCGAAAAAATATTTTGTGACTCCTAAAAAAAAACACAATCCAGCAACCTAGTCTATATCAGGTGCCTCTTCATCTCTGAGTACTTCCTTCCCCCCTTCATCCCGTCCAACATCCCTATCCTGTTCCTTCCCTTTCCTCGTTTGCCTAACATCCTCCCCTCTGTTACAGTCTTCAAAAAATCCCACTGCCGGTCAATACCCCCTCATCTCCCCCTCTCTTCGCCCATTATACCAAGTAATTCCTCATTTGTTTTCTTCTTTGTCCATTTCACCTTCTCCATTCTTCTTCATTCATTCCATCCATACATAGCTACGCTCCATATCAAAGTTTTTAAGTCTTTTCTTAATATCCTTACTGAACGTCCCTCTCATCAACTCCCTCCTCCTCGTGAAAGCCTCTTTGCCTAGCGCAATTCTTCTCCTTACGTCCCTACTACTTTGACCGTGTTGGTCTAAAACACTTCCGAAATACGTAAACTGTTCCACCTGCTCTAGTTTTTGCCCTCCTATTTTAATGTTTAGCTTAGCCTTTTTCTTTCTAGAAAATCGCATAACCTTTGTCTTATTAATATTGATTCTCATCAATGAAAATTTAGAATTATACACAAGTAGACTTACGGAATTATGTTTCATAATTTTATCAGTATATATATTGCCAAAAATGGTTGAAATATTAAGGTACCTATCATTTTTATTGGAACAAAAGCAATTCCCGTAGGGAATTACGGCCATCATACCCTCTCCTTCGATTCGACCTTTTGAATGTGTACAGTAAAATCCTATCAATTTTGTTCGGTAAACACGATTTAATGCAATAGTTTTCAGTATAGCATTTTTATTTTTATCAGTTTTCAACATAGCATCCGCAATTTTATTTAAAATTCATCATGAAACTCCTAACAAAAAATTATTGCTGTGAGCGAATTAGTTTTGCATTTATGCGTCTTTAAATGAACGGATTAATCTAGTTTACAGGGTGTTATAGGCGGCCGAGGTCGAATCAAATCATGAACTCAATTAAGGAAATAATAGAATCCTTTTTTATACCAATTTCAACGCAATATCCTAAAGCCCGAGGTGGAATGTAAAATGTTATTCGCATTTCCGAGCTGAGAGACAACTTTATCTCTTGAAATAGATGAGTGTAAAATGAAATAATTGAATTACAGAAAGAAATTCAGAAATTTAACGACTGTTACAACTATTTATTTTGGCGATGATAATGCGGTAATCCAAAATGTTTTATAATCATATGTTTATAAAAAGAGATGTGGACATTGAGCCAACGCCTTACTTATCTAAATGCGCAAGCTGTGTCCATTAAAATGATTTTCGAAAATTTAAAAGTCAAAATATTTGAATAAATAAATAAGTTTCGTTCGCATCTTTCCACTTGCTGGGTGGATGCTCTAACCGCTTGAACTATTGAGTAAACTAAATCTTACCCTGAGATTTGCTGGTCTTAAATCCGCCAAGTCTATCCTTTTTCTTCGACGGCCTGGTTTATGAACCGTGTAAAAGCACGCTCATTATAAAAGTTTTCACTAATGTTTTCGTTCATATCTTTACTCAACATCCCTGTCATCGACTCCAACAGTGACATAAATATGGGAATTTCCTTATAACCGAAAAATATCAACACTTTCTTTGTAATAGTACTACAAAAAAACTGAAAAGGATGAGAAATCCTGCAGAATTTTCCTGTAAATTTGAAAGTCAACCTTGGTTTTTTATTTGTCACGTGCTAGGGTTTTTGTGCACTGGTAGTTTCTCACGGCGAGAGTGAACTTATGTTTTCCTACCAGTAATGTAAAGTGTATTCATTTAGCTCATTCTGAAACTCAATCTTATGGTTTAAATAATTATTTTTTACGTTATAAAAGCAAAAATAGTTCAATTCAGCTAATTTATATAATTTAAATAGGCCTATTGTGAGTTAAATAAGTTATTTGAACATTATAATTCAAATAATTAATGTAACTTACAATAGCGCTACTTCTCCTTTAAAAACACTCATTCATCGAGAGCTTGGACGGAATATTGGGGGCAGAAGGGTTGCAAGAAACGTCCATAGCAGGAGTCAATTATTGGAATAGGCCATGCCCTTGTAGTAGATGTAGTCTGGCGGCTAGTTACAAGCAAGTTCCCAGCTCGTGTTTTACAGGTAGGCACTAATGAAACACTCGCTCTATTAGTTTCGTAGTTACACGCATATTGACAGCTATACCTGATGTGCTTCACTACGAAGTGCTCTTCTGGCATAGAAGGAGCTAGCTATGCATATTTGACTGCCCAGAGTCGAGATTCAGAGAATGAAGGGAATCACCTGTTCGCGGACTCCCGCACTGTCGCAAAAAGTTGGAAGACAATCGATTCAGATAAGCGTTTAGCCGCTGTTATTGCTGTTCAATTCCAAGCTCGTTATTATATTTTGAAAAGTTTCAGATGATTCATATTCCATCTAAGAAATGCAAGGCATAGTGGGAGAGGTGAGAAAATGGTCGGTAGGATTCACAATACTATGTTGTGTTGGGTAATGCATAGAAGTGGTTAGTCAGTGTCCTAAGGAACAATTTACCTTATCCTATCGACTACCGTAATAAAATAGCTGATGCATATGAGCATGCGAGCCCGTCAGTGTTGCAGTTTAACTGTAAATCTCCACAGACATACTTACACTTCATGCAGCGCCATTTTGAGTTTTGTCGGGTAATCTACGGGTTATAGTAGGGTTGGATGGAGACAACTACCAAGTTAATAGTTTTTCTCCCCTAACAAAACACAATCGAACATACTACTCTAAAATAATTCCCTCTTCATCCCTGTGCACTTCCTTTCTCCTTTCATTCCGTCAAACATTCCTATCCTGTTCCTGCTCTTTCCTCGTTTGCCTAACATTCTCACCTCTATCACAGTCTTCAACATCCAACTGCCGATCAATCTGCCCGTCATTCATTTTTCCTTCCCCCTCCTGATTTCTCCCAGGAATCCTCTCTTCCCCACTTCCTCATTTGTATTCCTTACGGTCCATTTTACCTTTTCCATTCTCCTCCATACCCACATTTCAAAAGCCTCCAATCTACTTCTATCATCCTGCCTCAGTGACCATGTCTCCGTGCCGTACATAGCTACCCTCCATTTCAAAGTTGTGACGAGTATTTTATTAATATTATTATTCAACGTCCCTGTCATCAACTCCCTCCCCGTTGTGAAAATCTTTCTCGAGTGCAATTCTTCTCCTTACGTCCCTGCTACTTTGACTAATTTGGTCTAAAACAACTCCGAGATGCGCAAACAGTTCCACCTGCTGTAGTTATAATGTTTAGCTTAGCCTTTGTCTTTCTGGAAAATCGCATAACCTTTGTTTTATTTATATCGAGTCTCATCCCTATGAGAATCTGTATTGCTCTGAATTTCCAATTCACACAGCAATGCTTACATCAGCAAACCTAACTGATTTTACGAATTCCCCTCTGACTTCCATTCCTAACTCCCGTTCTTCCCATGTCTCTTAAAACATTTCCTCCCCATAAAGTTTGAACAGCACTGGTGATAATGGGCAACCCTGCCTCACACTTCTTCCTAACTCTTCGCATCCGGACCATCCATCTCCCACCTGAGCAGTCTAAGATATATACAGGTAGCGAATTCCTCCTGTCCCTCCAATTGACTCCTATTTTCTGCAATATACTCATTAGTTTTCCCCAATTCACTCTATCAAACTTCTTCTAAAAATCTACAAAACAGACAAATACGTCCTGATTGTATTCTATATTCCTCTCGATTAGTGATGTAATTTCTCCAATGACATCGCGCGTGTCTCTCCTTTTCCTAAACCCAAACTGATTATCCCCTAAATTATCATTTTCCCTAACCTTCATCATTTTGTTGATAGTCTTGAGAACAACTTAAGCTATGTGCGAAATCAAACTTATTACTCTGTAGGCTTCACATGATGTACTTTTGCATTTTTCGGAATATCAACTAACTTTGATCTCAAAATCTTCTTCATGGATGCTATGAATTGACATAAATACCCTGCGATCCACTAAAAATGTGTGTGGCAGATGGTGCAAGCACTAGGTGGGTAAAATATTGGAGGTGAAGGCGAAGAGGACTAAATATTTAGCAAACATTTATCAAAAAATGTGCAAATTTTTATTCAATCAAAGACTCTCCATTCTCGGGATGTCACCGCGTAGGTTGTTTTTCTGACAACAGTTTCGCCTGTGTTTCAACGAGCGTCTTCAGGTCGAAGTGAGCGTCTTCAGGTCACTTCGACCTGAAGACGCTCGTTGAAACACGGGCGAAACTGTTGCCAGAAAAACAACCTACACGGTGACATCCCGAGAATGGAGAGTCTTTCATCTGAACGCCGCGAAAATCTACGATCCCACATTTTATTCAATCAGTTTGTTACCGGAATCATTTTGGGTTAAACAAGTCAAAATAAGCCATTCATACCTGTATATTGTTCCTTCCATATCAGTTTACTATCTTGCAAGTATTTTGGACCTAGATATATAACCTGGATATATATATATATATATATATATATATATATATATATATATATATATATATATATACATATATACACACATATATATATACATATATATACAATTATATATATATAACTATATATATATATATATAAATATATATATATATATAACTTTATAATTTGATTTGTGTGTATTTCTCTATGTTTTTCTTCGCTAGTGCTTTCCTGGTGTACATTATTATTCACATTCGTATGACTTTCATCCAAGTTATATTTAATACACATATATGTATATACACACACACATACACATATATATATACACACACACACGCATATGCACATCACATTCAAATTGTGTCTCCATATTAGGAAATAAAACTCTTTTTCATTATATCAATTTATCTACAAACCTTGTAATGAAGCCAATTTTCTCTTCTGACACAAATTTTTTATGACAGTTCAAAGGCAACTTGCTACACTTTTTAAAAATTAATTTATAAAACCCCGTCCGTTGTTTACGTTTTGCATACAATTTTTCAATTACTTTTATCAAGAAGTTTACTAGTTAAGTTTTAACTCGCCGGCGCGTGAACGACAAACTTTACCGTCGAGGGCGCAAAAAGAGTAAAAAAAGTACAACAAAATACGAACGAATATGAAAAAGGTAAACTTTTTCCGTAGCAAAGATAGTCTATTTTTTGAACCTTAACCACGAGGCTTCGCTCACGCTGCAGAGTTTCGCGCCGTCAAATTTTCAGGAGTATGCATCTCTCTCTTCCGCATCGTCGAGAATCGTCGTACCCTTGAGGGAGAAGAACCCTTTCCCTTTCATTAAGGTCACCGCACTCCCTTCATCCGGAAACATCTTTTCTCGACCCACGCTTACTTCCTCACTCCGCCCTTCCTTTCCTACTCACCCTTCACACGTATCGTCCACAGACCCATTTCTCTCTCGTTCTTTCCACCCCCTGACTAAACCATTCGGATTCCAACCATACCCCCCACCCCCAGCCCGCTAATTAGAAACCGTTGTTTTCCTTTGCAGCTCACCAGATGCTCTCCACATCCTCGTATTCCCCCCTCCTTTTCCCACTTCCCTGATATCTCAGCGGTATCACGTTCCTTCTCCCACAGGCTTCATTTTTGCTAACGCAATTATCGGAAGGACGCCGGAACGGGAAAAATGAGTTGGTAATCCTGGGTGGCAGCGATGAACGGTCTTTAAGGGTTCATATTATTTCGGACTAACCCGAGAATAAATTGAACCCCGGAGAGTTTATTTCAGGGTTTGGAAACGTTTTTAGGGAGGGTTGGGGTTTTGGAATATTGTTTTAAAATGCACTTGCCTTTGCTTAGTATTTAATTGCTCAAAAACATAGGATAAAATATAGAGTCCCAAAATAAAGTAAAATTATAAATGATTTTTATTCTTAGGTACCTTTTTAGGAAGGCAGCGAAGTCGGACGAAAATTTTTCTCCCCATATTAAATTCATTGTCAACGTCTTTTAAACGTCGAGAAACCTGTTAGCATAACTGAAAGTCTTGTTATCAAGTAAAAACTGCAAAAAGTATAGATGTATTCATCGATGCCTCTTTTCATTTTTTGACCCGTATCAAAATTTTAAACAAACTGTTCACATACAATTAAAAAAATATTTAAAATATTTGTTTAATTTAAGGAGTGTCACGTTTTTGAAGCATTTCATGAATTTATTATCGTGTAATCGGAAGAATTAAAGACATTTATCTATTCTAAACCAACATTGACACATCTAAAAGTAGAAAATAACTTATTGCTCCTGGACGTCTCGTCTACCATGAAAATTAAAGAATTAGTCTTCAGAGCTCATAAAAAAAGGTCAGAGCATTAAAAATACAATAAAACGGATGGCTAAAAAATAAATTGGCACAAAAATACTTGCAAGAAATATGCCATGGACAAATCATATAGATAAAAAATTACCAATAAAAATAATCATTATTAGTGGTTTTGACACAACTAAGACAAAATCACTGATACACATTAATCATTCGTACCCTCAAACCAACTTGAATTATATTTTCTTTTTAAGATAGCCGGTAAAAGTAATTTCTCTGTTCTCAAGGGATAATATTCCGTATGTGGGCCATAGCTATTCTGAATGACTTATGATAGATGGTGATTCGATTTTATTCGTCTTCGTTCGGTGAATTCATTTAATACGATGACTGAAATTTATATGGGAAGTATTATTTTTTACTTACAGTGGGATAAACCCATCGATTGGTTCAGCAGTACCAGTAAGTTAATCTCCATTCAAATACAATCAGGATGATGTAAGAGAAATAAAAGGAATAACGTAACAGTTCCGCTTTGGAACTTACTGACGCTGAAGTATCAGTCGTCATTGAGCTGAAATCAGTGTAATTAAAAGTAAATTTAGGCCGTTTAAATTAAAACTTGATTCATTAAACATTCATTAATCCAATGCGGTATAACTGCTCTGGACATATATTAATTATCTTTGACTAGCAAGAAGAATCTTTCCTCATATACATTTACATCTACATCAATACCATGTGAGCCTCCAAAAAGGTTTGTGGCAGGGGGTGCAGCACCAGGAGGAAAGGGTAAGAGATTTTCAAATGGATTGAGAAAGGTAAGGGGAACCTGCAAAAAAAAATATAAATATAATCGTATAACCATGCGCAGTCGCTACCTTGTAGGTTAATACTTTTTATGTCGAGCCGGCTCCCGGGGGATTTCGATTACAAGCATTCTGGTCTCTTATTTTTCTTGGAAAAAATGACCATTTAAACCTGTCTGTCTTGCAGTCTATCTCTCTAATCTTATATTCGTGATCCCTCCACCCGTAATACGTTGGGGTTCTTATTATGTTCTTGATGTCATCGGAAAAGGACCCATCTTTAAATGTTTTTAATAAGTTTAATCTATATTGTAAACGCCGCTGTTCAAGGGAATCCCAGCCGAAATTTTCTAGCAAAGTAGTTGCGCTACTGCGTTGGTCATAGCAAGTTTTGATAAATCTAGCCCCCCTCCGCTGAACTCGATCTAATTCCGAAATCAAATTAATCTCTTGAGGATCCCATATACTCGCAGCATACTCTAGGTGGGGCCTGACTAGGGCAAGAAAACATCGTTCCTTCACTTTTTCGTCACATTTACCCAGCACTCTTTTTACAAAGCCCAATTTTTTATTAGCACGACCGCATATTTCTCGTATGTGTTTTTCTCAGGACAGATCGTGCGAAATTGTTACACCCAAATATTTAAAGGAATCTTCCGTCGCGATTTCTGTTTGTTTCAATTTGTAACTAAATATGGGGGTGTTACTCTTTTCCCAAAAATGTATTACTACGCATTTTTTCAAATTTAATGCCAATTGCTATGTATCGCACCAAGTCTAAATTTTATTTAGGTCGTCAGATAACGTGACTGTCATCGCGACTTCGAATTACCCCATAAATCACCGCATCGTCAGCAAAAAGACGGAGCCTGCTATTAACCACGGTACTGAGGTCATTTATGTAAATAAGAAACAAGAGGTGACAAGTGACCTTGACTGTATCGGATGAAACGCCGTCTAGGACGACTGTTTGAACGCGATTTCTTTTAAATGGTCTAATCCAGCATATAAAACTCCCGTCTATTCCGTAAATTCCAACTTCGCGAGTAACTTTCAATGAGGGAGTTTATCAAAAGCTTTTTTAAAATCTAGGAATATCGCATCAACTGGAATATTACTTTCACCGGAATGCATTATACCACGAACAAAGAGTGCGAGTTGAGTTTCCGAGGATCTACCTTTACGGAACCCGTATTGGTTATTAATCAATAAATCTTGGCTATCAAGGTACCTCATTCTGGAACTAACAATGATGTGCTCAAGAATCTTACAGGAGATGGAGGTGAGCGATATTGGCCTATAATTACTGGGGTCCTCCTGGTCTCCATTTTTAAATATGGGTGTCACAGTAGCTATCTTACAACCGCTTGGCACGTTTTCTTCTGCAAGTGATTTCTTAAATATTATATCAAGATATTGGGCAATTTCAGACGACAGTTCTTTATACACGCGAGCCGGTATCTCATCAGGTCCCGGAGATTTGTTGGGGTCGATGTTTTTAAGGAGTAACTCTCTTCCCCCGGTGGAAAAGTCGATTGCATGCATTGGCTGCAAAAATGTTTTCGGAAGGTTCTCTGGCATATTCTGGGAGCATTTGTTGAAAGCACTGTGGAAGAATAAGTTTAATATGTTGGCTTTGTCTAAACTACTTGTCACTTTATCCCCCTTTTCGTTGTCCAATGAATATACGGAGGACTTTTTCCCTGCATTTCACTGACGTAGGACCAAAACATCTTTGGGTCATCGTTCAAATAATAACCTAATTTTTTACTTTTGTATTCGGCTTGCGCCTTCCGGAAAGCCTTCGTGGACCTAGATGCTTTGTAATTTTGTATAGTTTCGTTGATTTTATCAGGGGAGGAATCTTTAACCGCGTTTTTCATTCTGGCATGGCACGCCCTTTGCCGTCTAAATGATTTTCGAACTTCAGAGTTGTACCAAAAGGGTTCCTTATTCTCTCCTATATATTTACTAGGTGTGAATATCTGTATTGCTGAGCGTGTTATCGCAAGCAAATTATTCCAGGTATCCTCGACACTCCTGGTTTTGCTTAATTCGTCAAATCTAAGAAAGGAACAGTTTAACTCACATTTGAAGGCATCATAGTCAGCTTTATTGAATAAATAAATTTTTCTCTTAGGTTTGTTAACTTTTTCTACGCTTAGGGAAAAGTTAGCGTTTACAGCCCATTGATCACTGATTCCATCAATAACTCCTACATTTAAGACACTTTCGGGTATATTAGTAGCTAATAGATCAAGAATGTTCTTTCCCCTTGTTGGTGAAGTGACTAATTGATGTAGGGAATTTGAGGTGAACGTCAATAAGAGGGACTCGCATACACTTTTAGGTACTTAAATTTTCTTCCATTTAATCAAGGAACGCATACACAAGACACGTCGAGTGAGAGTGGTAAACTTTGGAACAATGCCCTGACACACATTCCTGATGATTTCAGGAATAAATAAACGTCAACGATCAGTCGAAGTTCTTCAATCGTGTGATACCCCTCAACTATTTTCCTGACATTTTTAGTGAAAGAATGTAGCTTCTGTAAATATCTCCATTTCGAATGCAAGTGGATTACTTAAATAAAGCGCCATCTCCCGAACATATTAATGCAATGCTTTGATTCAAAATGCAGTAAGTGTATTTGTGGAAAATCGATTTTGGTTTATTGTACCAGCGTCCATTGTTCAAAAGATTTTAAATATGAAGATAGCAAACTACGGATAGCATTTTGTAAGCATATTTATGAACGAGTAGAACGAGTCACACTTATTTGGCAATCCTAAATTTATTATCATTGGAATAACGGATGTCCCCTGCTCCACTTAAATACCGGATAAATCACAATCGTATCCGTGTAATGCTGGCATTAAGGAGATAGCACTAATAATTGTACGGGGCGAGAGTAGAACGACAAGTCAAAGGGAAATTGATCCGTAATGAGAACAGTGCAAGCAATATTTTTACCTTTCACAACTATTGATCCCAGAGGCACCTACCTATCTGCACTTACGAAAATAAATAATGTCCGAAATGAAATTTAATTTGAATGCTAAGTATTGAGCAACAATTACATTGATGACAGTTGACCTAACCCCCTTAGGAGCACACCTTTTTGGTGGCTTGTATGCAGTAAGATGGAGATTTAAACCATCGATACTTGACTAATGAGCTGGTAAAAATTTTGAAATCATGATTTTGATATTAATTTTATTGAATGATGAAACATTGTCGAAATAAAAATTCAACTATCGAATGAGAGCCCACATATATTCACATGAATGTTTGTACAAGTGTTTCTGCCATAGCGGTGTCTGGCAGAATATCGTATAGATATGGATGAATTACTGACCCAGAATGAGGTAATTAATCTATTATGTTATTTATCAGAAATTTTTACGGAAGGGGTCTTCTATTGTATCGCTTCAAGGGTTCATCCAATATCCATCGTTTTCTATCAACATAACCTGATGCCCATTGTTTCCTACAAGTAATAGCTGCCCTGGCGGATTCGAAGCGAAACTACAACTTCCGATTTAACCAGTGGATGCTTTATCCAGCGGGATAACCCCCTCCCGCTTTTATTCATCTCGCCACTCTGGGGTTTTGAGGAGGACCCTTGAATCATTATGCGCCTCTCTTGGGGCGGAACGTAAAAAAACGCGAATCCATTGTGCTCTTTGATGAAATTTATCATTTTGAGCATTTAAATAGAGAGTTCATTACAAAAATCATTCCATGTATTTTTTTGCTTTATTTAAAAACGCAGGTCATTCTCGTCGTAGCACATTTTATGTTCAGACTTACGAGTTTTTTATGCTAACTTTATGTCAGAATGTAAAAATATGTACATACAACCATATATAGATAGGCATATGCATAAAAATAATTTTTTGAAGGTTTATACCATACTGAAGGATATGCGTTAGCTTTAATCAAAAATAAAGATACGTGATACTCGTGTAAATCGTGAAAAACTTCAAAAAAGAAATAAACTTTAATCAGGGGATTTATTTAAAATGTAAATTATAGTTTCAGTTTTCCAAAATAAACTGGTTAGCGGCGTTAATATTTATTGTAACGAAATTTATTGGTTAAATTCCGATTAGCTCATGAGCTTTGTACGGAATTATATCAGCATATGCAAACTAGCTGCCATAAAATGCAAAGAACTCCTGTTCACTTATTCTCCTCAGTTACGTTACAAGCTAATCATGGCTTGAATAATTCATATCAATCGTTTTGTTCTAATAAAACCATCATTTTTGCATATTTCGAGGAGGATGATTCTAGAAAATTTTGTTTGCATGGATTTTGCCTGAATCAAACTTGATATCCTTAACTTTTATCTTTTATCTCATCAATTCATATTTAAAAGTTCAAAAGATCGTTCGAGTGTTTATAATATCTAATCATGAGGAATTAATGCATGCCTCTTTTGTAAAACATAAACATCCCGTTTTCTGGAGTTGAAATCCTTCAGCCGTATACCCTTCTCCTTAAAAGGATACATAATAAGCAAATTAGTGTATTCTTATGGCAATGAAGTATTGTGCATTCAATAACAAATGTTCTCAGTTTATTTTAACGTTTATTCAGTGCAGAAAAGAGCCAATATTAGGTAATTTTTTTCTTTCACATAATTGTTCAGTTCAACATTTTTGTGAATTCAACGAAAGACATACTCATCCGTAAATGTAACTGATTTTATAAATTAAACTCCTATTTTCAATAAAGCCACTTGCTTTTCTTCCCATGCCTCCACCTCCACATATGTATACATTGAAACAATTATTGATAGTGGGCATACTCTTTATCTTACTCCACTGATTCGCACTACCCATCCATACTGCTCATTTTCCATAAGTACTTGAGCAGTATGAAACATGTCCTGATATAGATTGTGGATAAAACGTCTATCTCTAGAATCTACTTATATCATCTGTTATACTTTCAATTATTATATTCGTCATCGGTTTCAACGGTGCACAAAGATTTGCACCCTCTGCTCACACCATACATTTTAAATCCTCATATAGTAAATTTACACATTCATGATTAAATGTCTTCCCTTACGACTTTGACTAGTTATTACAAATGTCAGAATGGCTTGAAACTAAAGTCTTTTCAAAGTTAAGTTAACCAGGTTTCACTAGGTGCAAAAGTTAGTCGTGATTTAAGAACTCAAATGTTCATACTTCTCCGGTTAAAATTTTGGTATCCAAACCGAAAAAAATTCTTTCGTCACCAGCATTATTAATCGTTTGGCGTTTTATAAACATTTATTTACTTAAAAGTATTAATAACACGTATTTATGTTTCTTACAAGCATAGCCATTGCCCCTATTCTTAGCATTATTTGGTGTGACGACATTCCTGGCGATGTCTGAGATTTAAAAAATTCTGTTGGATAATTGTTAATTACATAGTCATAATCAGTGTCAACGGTGCATAAAAGTTTCTACCCTCAACTTTCTCCATTTTTTTAGGTTACATCATTTAATCTAATACAACAAAACCCAAAACAGTACCGGCAGAAAAATGAAAAAGCCAAGAGAAAGACGATCGAATTTGTACCTTTGCGATTGCTTCCTATTTATTTTTTTATATTGAAATATTTGTATCCATCGTTACACAATTCACATTCAATCAATAATTATAGCGAGCAAACAGACACACAATAGCATTTTTTTACATTTGATGTCATTTTTTGGCGTACAGTCTTGAATCGAATTTCAATTATCTATTCTTTGAAGCTAAAATATCTGATCTACGGTATACTAGTATAATTCGCAATATCTACTTTTAAGTCAGCATAATTTAAAATGGCTATGTAAATTTTTGAATTCACTTTTCGATTAATATATCGTGCTAAAATATGCTAGTAATATAAAATGTTAATAAGAGAGCATTTTGAGCATAGAAGGGATCAGAAGAAAGGTAACCCTGTACGTTTAAGATCGCGAAAGAAAGACTGAAAAAAATAGTCCGTGATGGCGAATCGGTGCGGGTCCAGTGGTTAATTTCAATCGCTAAATCCCCATCCTCTAGCCATTATTAGATTTTTGGGGTAATCTGTTTAGGGCTCATGAAAAAACCCCCAGCGTCCCTTCGAAGCCCATCCCAGGCATGAATTTGATCGATCTTTAGTGAAACAATTAGATTCTCCCCACCCACGCGCTAACCCCATCAGGTGAGCTAATTCCCTTCCTCCCAGATTGCATCCTCCCCCCGACCCAGGTGAATTAACATATCGTTCCATGGGAATCGAGGCGTTCGTTCATCTCCCCTAGGGGAATGAATATGGAAAATATATAGGGAAGCGCAACAGCGCTGGTTATGCACTATATTATCTGGTGTAATCTCTTCAATTTCTTCAGATAATTTAAGTCTATCATTTTGACGTTAGGCTTGGAGTGCTCGACCTAGTTACCACGTCTGTTCTACAACCGGTCTGCTGATACTGCTGTTAAACGACAGAACCAAATTCATCATAATAACTTTCTACATATATTCATTATTTATGCATATATATATATATATATATATATATATATATGCATAAATAATGAATGATATATATATATATATATATATATATATATATATATATATATATATATATATATGCTGTAAACGCTTAAGCTATCGAGGATACGTAAATAACTCTAAAAAATATGATAACATGTAACATAAAATTAATTTTACATGTACTTCGTTTGGCAGTTATTGTGAATGATCTCGAGTCGAATCTGAGTTTTCAGATGTGCAGAAATTATCCAATTATCCGTTAAGTGGCGACATTAAATGCTGAGGAAAATTTAGAAGTTCTTCTACTTCTGGTTCATTAAAAAAAAGAGCGCTTCAGGTAGACGCTCCAGCTGTAAGCTTATGCTTTTTTTTAGGACAAGATAAATTAACAATAGGCCACCGTGTCAGGTAACTAACTATCTGCACCTTTTTTGGTGAAGTCGTAGTAGTTTCAGGGGTAGCAATCAACAGCTAAGATCATTTGCGCCATTAGGGATGGACATGAAAGGATGACGAGTGGAGAGAAACCCGGCGTCGACATTAGCCTCCTCTTAACGAAAGGCGCCAGGGGGTCCTCAGCTTAACATTCCACCTGAAAGGATGGCGTACTTCTGCCCTCCACAAAGCACCTCAAGGAAGGATCGGGATACCACTGAAAAATATCCGGCACCGCCGAGACTCGAACCCGGGCCGCTTGGGTGGGAAGCCAGTACGTTAGACACCGCACCATCCCGATCCCTTTTTCTGGTAAATAAACAGTCACGATGATTATTCAGATATATCTTCGATATTGTCTCTGCTTGAAAATAACAAGTTGTTGGCGTGAAATCTCTTTCTCGCCATCGTGAAGTCTCAAATGCCATCATATCCGTTAGGCCTGTTTTCAACAACTAATTATTTTGCCATAAAAATGATAATGTTGGACTCAACCACTCACAGTCTTGGAGGGTAAACTTGTTTCATTTCCTGAAGTATAAAAAAATCTTATTTATTTTGTATTCAACTATGCAAAATTCAAAACGCGGGAGAATTTCAAGACATTTTTGCGATTATTATACATACAACAGGTATTCAATGTATATTAATATTTTAAATATTATGTTGACGAATTAACAGAATATTAATTCTCTGTATTAATTTAAGCATAATATTAGTAGTATTATTTTATACTGAGTCATTACGTGGAGAGTACTTTGTTATTGTGTGATGTAGCAATTTAATGATTAGATCCAGTAGAATAAGAAATTACTGTGATTGTCATAGAAAAATCATTGTGTATCGAATCATGGCAACGAATAATTAGTACATTGTCTCTCTCTATTAATGAAAGGATACCCTAGGTAATATAAAGTTTAAATCTTAATTAAGGTCGATGGGGAAATTAAATGTGTTCAAGCTAATAAATTCCCAACTGAAACTCGGGAAAACATTCGATAAAGTGTTTTGACTGGGACAACAACAAGAACGTTGATTATTTTCAATGACAACGGATGAAGAGCTCAATATTTATTAAAGGATAATTTAAGTCAAGATCCAAGTATAACTAATTCTTAATTTTTGGCCATTATAATCCTACTGGTCGGATAGAAGCACGCAAAAATCGGGATTTGTCAAACGACTATAGCATCAAAACTCCATTATTGTTGAGGTTTTATTTTTTTCATTACTCTGCAAGCCACCGCTAGGGTATGGTAGGGGGAAATGCACACCAGACTAATTGTGACTCGAATATAACCCTACTACGGTTGGACAACGCTATTCTGATCTCCCTAATTTTTTTACATGATCTCTCCTATCGTAGTGCGATGGCAGCAATAATAAATTTTCAACATCACTGCTAAAGAGGCGTACTTCCAATTTATGCAAGAGCTACAATCTATAATTTAACCTTCACTCCGTGGGTGATTTCCAGCCTCGCTGCTCTAATATTTTGGATGCGCTACTAAGTTTATCATAATATTGTTTTACAAATCCAGCTCCTCTACGATGTATGCGATCCGATTCGGCAATCAATCTGACTTCGTGAGAACCCTATATACTAGCAGCATATTCTAAATGAGGTCTGACCAGCGACATATAACATTTTTCTTTGACCTTTTCATCACTTTTACACAGTACTTTCCTGACAAATCCTAATTTTTTGTTAGCTTTTCCACATATTCCCCGTATGTGTTTCACCCAGGAGAGATCGTGAGTGAGGGTAAAGCCTAGGTATATAATTGAGTCTTCACATTCCATTTCGGCGTTCCCGATGCAGAAGGCATTCATGAGGGAATTGCCCTTTTCCTAAAAAATCATCACTACGCACTTCTTTAGTTGGGTAGTGATGTATTCTAATTGCCATGCGTCGCACCAGCGTCGTATGGCATTAAAACAGGTTCGATGTGGCTGAACAGTTTCGAGTCCTGAATGATTCTAAGGTCCCTTTGGTGCCCCAAGTTCTCCTTCCCTCCGCCGTCCCATTCGATATTCTCTCCCTGCAGGTCGGTTAACAGAATCTTCCTCATTTAAAAATTTGAACTGATTTTATTGCTTTCCTTTCCCAGCTGGATCTACTGAAGCAAACGGAAGACGGAGACACGAGCAATTACCAGCCGAACGGGGAGTTTGACTTGATCAGGTTCGACGCCATCAAGCATGTCGAGTACTACTCCTGCTGTCCCGAACCGTACCCCGACATCACGTACGTGATCCATCTCAGGAGGAGACCGATGTTCTACGTGTTCAACCTCATCCTCCCGTGCATACTGATCAACGGAATAGGTCAGTACGACTCATGTTCTGTCCTCTCGGAACAACTCTCCCTCCCTTGCCTCCTGAGATACCCATCAATCCTTTAGATATTACGATCACCTACCATTCTGTAACTTTGCAAACAAAAATTCCATCAATTCGATTTCTTAATGATATTTGATAGTCCTGAGGTTGTATATTTACAGTTATGCTCAGGATGACTCCATGGTAACGTCTTAATTTTCGTTCCTATTTCAGCTCTACTTGTCTTTTACGTCCCATCCGAGTCGGGTGAGAAGGTGACCCTGGGAATTAGCGCCCTTCTCTCAATGACCGTGTTCCTCATGACCATCCGAGAAAGTCTTCCGCCCACGGAGAAGACGCCCCTCATTAGTGAGTATCCATTGTGACTGTGACGATCGGTAAACAAACAGTCTGCCCCAGACCTGAACTTACCAAAGACCTTCGCAAGAAAATAAACAACCTTCATTTCTCCCGCTCGCTTTTCGGATTTATCTCAATTATTTTGTCTTGCTTCATCTTAACTACGATTTAACTAGTGTATGCCCCAGGAAAAAAACAAGAAATGTGGAAAAAATCTGCAAATATATTATGGCAGCAATGAATGAAACATTAAATATATACATTTTGATATGTCCTAATGCGTGTAACAAATTTTCTGTCTGCGGAATTACATGATTGCGTCATACAAAAACGAAACAATGCCGCGACCATGGTTACCGTAAAAAAACCCAAAAAATATATTTATGAAAAGGCGTTTGAAAATATTGTTTTCAATTTTTCAAACGAGACTTGTGAAATTGTGAACAGAATAAGAAAATTCGATATATTTATTCGTCCAATTTTTATTAGAATCCCAATATATTTGCTACGAGAGCAAATTTATAAAAAAAATTACAAATGAAATCTATGCTATGTCAATTATCAGGAAAGCTTTACTAAATATTCAGTTATTTTCTTTCTTAATGTCTCAGAAAATTTTCCAATCGAGGGTCAAATGGTATTGCAATTAGATAAAACTTTTACATTCTACTCTTTCTCCGATAATTTTCTGCCTAAGCTCCAAAATAAGAGTGAAAGCTCAATTTTCGTAGCTCGACTTGAAATGCTGAAACTAAGGGTTAAGGTCAGCTGGCGTGTTTGTCATCTTTATCGAGACAAGACCTTGGGTTCCGTACGTAAAGAGAACCAGAAAGGCAGAAATTCATTAGATTCGGATTGGGCGTTAAACTATTGACTCTTCGGCGCCCCTCGTTATAATATCAACCAAAAACAAAAACAAGGACGATTTTGACGCTAATTTGACCAGATTTCCTTTCAAAATGCTGCCTTTTGCATGTCAGAGCACAAACAACCATGAAGAAAGCGACATCCTATATGAGCGGATTTAAAAAGGAAGAGCAAAACGGGTGAGCACATTGCTGAGAAACCTTCAGAAATATTCAATGTCAGAATTACAGGAATGGGAATCTTTAAAAATTGGAAGAAATATAAGCAGACTCTTTGGAATGTTCCAAGTACTTAAAGGGGAGCAATCTTGAGGGAAACTTAAGAAGGAAGAAAAGAAGAAAACTGAATTTTATAGGAAGACCACCAATGTAAGGTGAAATGTCGGGCACAATGGAGTAATATTTAAAATATTCATTTCTCAACAAAACAATTGTTGGTTGCAACGGTCTACCTATGAAGCTATTCGAGCCCTGTCCAAAATAAAAACAAATAACTTTAAGAAAAGCTAGAACAAATTTCTGATATTATTGAAATTCAAAGTAGTAGGGACATACGGAGACGTTAGGCATAGAATTTGTGACAAGAAGGAGTCAATTAATGACAGGATCATTGATTAAGGATGCTCAGAAAAGGCTTGTTAAAATTTGGAGAGTGGTTTTTTACGGCACCGAAAAATTGTCATTGTAACAAGACAATAGGCTTATATTGAAGGCTTTTGAAATGTGGGCGTGGAGAAGAATGCGAAAGGTGAATTGACAGAAAAGGAACAAACGAGGAAGTGATCGGCGTGGTTCGAGACATGAGAGGGAATTGTTGTGAGAAATCGAAAAGAGACAGGGAAGTTGGCTGCAGAGCATTTTGATTGGCAATGTGATATTGAAGATTGTGATAGAGGGGAGAATGTTTAGAAAACGAGAACGGGCCAGAAATAGAAGGGCATGTTTGACGGAATGAAGGGAGGAAGGAAGTGCACGGATTTGAAAAGAAGCTTGATTTAGTTTCGGATATCAGGTCGTATTTTTTTTATTTGAGGTAAGAAAAAGTATCGTTGTATAGTCCTTGCTCCTTAAACCGGCCAAATACTAATCTTTTTATAATTGCTTGCATACATGAATTTCTATGCATGACTGTAAATTGAATGTATTTTACCGTATCAAAATGGTAACTCGTAGCAATTAAATTTTATCTATAACATATACCCATTTTTTAAATGGCACATAATTTGTTAAAGAGGTTAGTACACCGTCACCGGTTTCATTTCTTCGTTAAAAGCAACTCACGTTGATTATTGATCCCTCGGGATTTCATTTTTACTCTCGCAATGGGGTTTTTAACGAACTCCAAAATCAACCCATTTCAAATTAAAGTGAACTAGGGCCTAAAGTAGACGAATGGATGGCTAAGATGATACGTATCATAATTTGGTCCCGATATGGAGCAATTACTAATTGCACATTAGCGAAATTATTCGATCAAGTGAAGCACGTCCGTTTGAATCTGCTCCAAATGATTCGATCGCCATTCCGACAGTCCGTTTGCCTAACTACCGTTATGAAAAGTTGATCGTCAATGCTCATGACTATGAGTGGAGGTAATAACGCTCGTACCTGTACTTAATTACCCGACTGTCCCTAAGGGTACGGCTAACCTCGATGATAAGTGCACCACGACTCAATCAGAAAACGTGAAATGATCGTCACAAAAATCTGAACGCGCAGCGCCAAACATAGGTCTTTATTTCCCCATCGGTCAAAATAGGGTCATGCCACCCTATGTTCCCCTTAAGCTGATGCGAAATCCGATTGTCTGCTGCAGACTTTGTTTGATTTTTTTGTAGGCAGAGGTTATTTTAGTGCGTTTCGTGTTATCTTTGTTATTTATGAGTGCATTGATTAGATTTAACTCTCATTTTAATAAATCTTTCGGGGTTTAAATTTCAGCGTACAGTGTTATTGATTCCTACTCCTACCTATTGATTCTCTGATGCAAACAATTACAGTATTAGAGCTCTATACCTTTCAGTCACATTTACGAAAAAATGTATCCTTAATTTTCAAATCATATAATTTAAATAGTCTACAAAAATTAATTTGAACTTATTCTTACATTAAGTTGAACAACCTCGGCTACACCATCCAATGAAAATGAGAACTTTGACCGCTAAAAATCATTGTTCATTCAACAACTTCACCGAAATATTGCCATCCATCTAATTTTTAGTGCTTCATTTGCTGGAATTGGGTCTTGCGTAGATTTCGAGGCCCAGAGAAGCCCCTCCTAAAGAGCACAAAAGTGCACACTAAAGTCCTACGATCTCGTACCCTTCCTTCGGAACAAGATTTAAAATATTACAATTGAAACGATTTAGAATCGAAATCCATCATCAAATCGTTGGTAAATATTTATATAATTAAAATAGTAAATGCTAAATGAATTGGATGTAAAAAAATGCACGGTAGCTATGACAGTAAAATCATTAGATACTTCTTTTAAATTCAATGAAAAAATGCAGTTGATACTCTTATTCATTCTTCTTGATAAAATCTATGAACCGGCGAAATTGAATAATTTTTTTCTGAGGTTCGCATTTAAGCCAATGAATATTTTTTCACTAATAATTAAAAAATAAAACATTGGATCATATTCGGGAAAATAAGGCATGTGGGTTCACAGAGCAAAAGACGATTTCTTTGGCGACGCTATGTTAGAGGCGCGATATCAAGGTCGTGAGAACGACTGAAAGCGTAAATTGGAGCGAGAGGACGCTATTTAAAACTTGCCTATTCCAACTCCAAGGGCAGCTCTTTGGCTTTGGTTATTTTTTTTGGCTCCCGGGAAAGATCAACCCGTTTGAATTTAATTATTGAGCCAGATTTCGAAAGAACAGAACGAGGCTCTCAAATTTAATCTAGAACCTAGATCCAAAATTTGCACATAAAATCAGCGAACGAACTGTCATCTGGTGGGTAACTGGTGAAATATTTGGGTCTTAGGTGAAATAGTTATTCCTCTACTGTTATATCATATCGGAAGAGTTCCTGAGAGTATACTATTTTACTCCCCGTTGAAATGAAAAGTCACATTTAATAAAAGGAAGGAAGAAATATATCTGATGATTGCTGAATCGTGATTCGCACAATACTCAGTATTGAATCCAGGATACTAAAATATGTATCACTTGATAAAGGGAAATGGTATTCAAAAAGCCAGTTGAAATCGATTGTCATTAATGAAAATAGAAATGAATCTCATTAGTGGGTCCAACTACATTATAATATGATAAGCAAGAGCGTTTCAAGAGATTGGAAAATTTAAGGGGTTCCAATCACAACTTTAAACATTTTTGAATAATCAACGGAGAGTCCGTCAATTGTGTTTTTTCACATATAATATGTTTTCTTTAAATTACCATGATATATATTTATATTGTGGAAAATTGATTTTCACATGGCAAAATAAACGAATCCAACCCCTCGCGATATTTTCCGCGTCCACCATCTTGAGCCTTCAATGTGAATAGTTGCCTTGAGATTAGCTGCGATTGGCGAGTGACCACTCCCATGCATTACAACTACGCAATAGCTAAAGGAATGTATGGAAAGAAATAAATTTTGAGCATTTTGCCCATAATCACTGACTAGATAGGAGAGAGGATTGGAGTGAACCCGGTACTCAGTAGCGAAACATATGAAAATGAAATTAAAGGGAACATAAAGCGACAAAATGGGTGAATTTTATTGGGAGAAAAAATCATTAGCGAGAGCCAAGTGCGCTGCAGAATTGAAAACTTGAGTGTCTTAGACACGATATTTATTCCTGTAAAATTGATTTTTCATTCTCATTATCGATTCTTATCTCAGAAGTAGCCAATCTGTGACAGATTTTGTACTTTGCTACACCTACATCAATGCAATATCCCGCAAGCCGTCGCAAGGGCGTGTGGCAGGGGGTGTTAGGTCACCAGCAATATCACACCTACTCCAATACCTCTACAATCACTTGTGGCACCCAATGATCCAATTACATAGCACGAGGGAGGGGGCGACTAAATACATCAGTTATGCAATACCTGTTTTATAAATTGCAATTTTTATACTGCTAGTAAATACTCTATTGACTACACTAAGAAGACAATTAAGGAAACCCATTAATAAGGACGAGCTCACAAATAACGCAGCCCATTCCTGTCTTAGTGTTTCCCCTTGTTTTGCTGTCGTGAATAGTTCCCAGGAAAAAGAATGCTTAAATCTATACCTTTGGCAGTCCATCTCTCTTATTATGAGAATTACCTGTCCTTCTGGTGTTACCGTGAGGTTTCTTTAATGTCGCTTGCACGATTGGTACCATTACAATTGTTTAATCTAGCACTAAGTCTTCAACTATCTAAAGGTCCCAAACCCGGATCTTGTAGTAAATGTGTAAGGGGGTGAATATTTTAGGTTTGCCTTTTTTGTGCTTGATTTTTCCGAGAGCTCAGCTAATCTCAACGTCGGCCACAAAAATGTATCCCTGTAAACAGTTGATTGTATATTTTAATTTATGATTAAGCTTCCTAGGTTTCACTCTACAATAGGTATTCTTGGAGGCATTTGTTTCCATCGCGAGCTGCATTAATATATTTTCTGGGTGAATTTGATCAGCAGACAATATGTTCATATATATTAAAAATTCACACACGACTCTGGGATGTATCCCACCACTGGGACACCCATATCGTTCCCTCAAATCTATTACTTCCGAATGAAGTTATACTTGAGATATTTATATTTCCTCTGTCCCTCCGCTCGCAATCATATTTAACGACATTTTCACTGTTGGCACCTATATCATATGAAAAGTATGACAAACAGCTCACGTAATCATCTTAGAGTTTTGCCTTAAATATTTTTAAGGTTGAACATGCCACGCTCTGCATGCCATAAAAAAATTCAGTAACAAATCTCTAAATACAAAAGAGCTAAAAGAAAAGCAGTGGTCTCTTCAGGAACAAATCAAGAATACAGAATCTTGAAAATGTCAAAAATTCACCGTCTCAGTCAACTACCTCTACAAAAATACCTCACGATCCACCAATGAGACGTGTGGTAAGGGGTACGAGCACCAGATGAAAAGGGCAAGGGATGAGGGAGGGTGTTTTTAGGGGTTAGGGTAAGGGAAAAAAATATCCACTGGAAAGCTCCTGCAAACTGGTTATCCGAGGGAGAACTCACATCATTGTTCATACACACACACGCACACACACACACACACACACACACACACATATATATATATATATATATATATATATATACATACATACATACATATATATATATATATATATATATATATATATATATATATATATATACATACATACATACATATATATATATATATATATATATATATATATATATATATATATATATATAGACGACGTCCGAGCCGTCGAAACGTCAAAACAACATATTGTGATTGTCCTTTCTTTGTGTCTCTATGGTTTAAAAATTTACATCTGTGTTTTTATATATTTGTGCGTCGCCTAAGAGCGTTCCATTTCGAAGATATACATACTACCAAACTTAATTTTAAAAAAAAGTGTTAATCTGACCCACTCCAGAAGTTTTCTAGTGTATTAAGTAGGAGGGTATAAAAATTAACATAAACCAGTTACCAGAGAGACAACAGCCAAACTAAGATAGGCCATACAGAACTGGGAAGAAATAAGGGGAAACATTTACTTCACTACAGTAGTGCAACTTGAGGTTCCCCATCTCTGTCGTTTCAGGTAGAAAAAGTGATGCTGATGGCAGCTGGCCGAATGAGGCATTAACCCTGCGAGTAGAAACGAAGGGTGAAAGTGAAAACTCGACTATTGTACAAAAACTTGAGCTTTTGTCGAGGATGTGACAGTCAAAACATGATCTGGCAGGAATATTGGAGTCCAGTATCCTGTTATAACGTCGAGACAACATGAATTGTCAAGCTTTTAATGCCCGTTCCTCGTCTCCTCAGGCATGTACTACGGGGTGAGCATCTGTCTCGTGTCCTTTGCATCGGGACTTTCCGTCGTCACGCTGAACGTGTACCACAGGGGGGTGAGGGGTAGTGGGGTGCCCCGGCCCATCAAGAACCTCGTCCTGGGGACCCTCGCCCGGTTCGTCTTCCTACAGTTCGAACCCCGACCGACGGGAGGTGATGGCAGCCCCGAGGGCGGAGGCGACCAGGAGCAGCAGCACAAGGGGAAGTTCCCGGTAAGAGGCCTCTTCTCTTTTTCCCTTTTGTTGTGACCTTGGTCCCTTTTGTTTCATGCAGCGCACCGATAAATATGTACAAGCAGATCTTTTACAGCCAAACAGAACCCCGGAGTTACTGAAACAGCGTGTGGTCGGAAGTTTTACTGCACCATCCATACATGAAGAATAATTGGCACATGAAATCATTTGAATGTATGTTAGGTCTTATAAAAAAACACTCTTGCCCATAGACATACCTATGGGTATCACAAAATAATAGTTGCGCTTGACCAATCATCAAATTTTGCCATTTAAATGTATTTAATGCGATTAAATTTTTATTTAACTCGTTCTTCCCTGACACGACACGCAAAAGAGCACTCAAACCCGAGAGCCAGAAAAACTAAATCAACCTGAATATTAGAATTTGATAAATTGTCCAAACCCAATAATTATTTAATGTTACATAGAGTCATGATGTGCAAGAAAGTTATAAATGAGCCAACATTTACTCAAGCGTATGAATGAACTAATATTTCTGCATGAATGGTTGGTGCCCTAACACCCTCTGCCACACTCCCTTACGCACAAAATTGTGTAGATTTAGATATCTCATACCAAAAACAACCACTTGTATTTGTTCAACTCAAGGACTAAAATTTAATGATTAAATCAAACATCAATTAGTGCATAATGTATTAAGTATGCATGTGCTTATGTATATGAGCAAATATACGTAGTTTTGAGCTTCATCAAAGAGTAGTTGCCGGAGGAACTTATTCTTATTCTGCGTTTACTTAGCACTCTGCAAGACCCTGCTAGGGTATTTGGCAGATGGCGATTAAGGTTTTGGCATGCAATATAAAAATGTTTTTATTAATTGTTAGTTACCAATAAAAATGTAACATAATTCAAATAATGTCAGTATTGATAAACAAAGGTACATGCGCTAGGGTATTTAAGTAAGATAAACTTCTCTTAGCATAAGAGATAAGTAAAAAGAAGGAAAATCATTTAAGGTTGGTAAAAATAATGACAACATACTATGCTACTTGGAATAACAAAAGAAAAATGCTTTTTCCTCCCTAGCGTGGTAACTTAAAGTTATTCTAATCCCTTCTTATGCATCGTATTGCAAAAGTGACGTATTTAATCTATTTGTTCCACACTTTATCTCCCTAATTTTTATTTTCATGATATCGCTTAGAGCATTACGAATAATATGCATAATAATCTCTATACGCTACTAAGCTAATTATTACAATATTTTGCAAATATGGCTCCTCTACGCTGCACGTGATCTAATCCGGCAATCAACCTAGCTTCATGAGGATCTCACACACCAGCAGAATATTCTAAATGAGACTAACTAAAGAAATATAGCATTGCTCTTTCAACTTCTCACCACATTTCCCCAATACTCTTCTGAGAATTCATAATTTTTTGCAAGCTTGACCATATATTTTCGGTATATATTTCATCAAGCAGAGATCGTGAGTGAGGGTAACCCCTAAGTATTTAATTGAGTCTGGCTTTCTCTCATTCAATCATTCTATTTCGGTATTCGCGATTTAGTAGGCTTTCGGGTGGGAACTACTTCTATTCCAAAAATTCATCACAATGCACATTTTTAGGTTTCATCCTAATTGCTTCAAGAGTCACACCAACTTTTCATTGAATTATGGAGTATGGGTCATCTGCTAAAGCAACTTTATCCTTAGGACTACGAATACCTCTGGGTCGTTGGCAGTCATTCCAGGGACCCATTTTTCAAAAACTTCGATTCAATTTACAAACCCTTGCAAGATGTGGTTGTAGTTCGCCCCTGTCCAGGACAACATCCTGTCACATTATGTGTACATGCGTGGGCGTGTACAAGACCTTATCTAAGAGAGATTTAGACTCGGCGGCCTGTATCTCAAAACTTCAAGTCTATGTACAAGGTAGATTGAAATGTAGATATAGTTCGACCTAGTTCAAAAGTACATCGTCCCGGCGAATTTATTGATTGCATATGTACATAAAGCTTCCCTAAAGTGAGGCACTTGGAAGTTAGTGGAACCCGTTTTCGAAAGCCTTGATTCGATTCCAAAAATATTGCAGGCATTTTAGAGAACCTTGTTATTGCATGAAACCGATGATTGGTTCGATAAGAGTGAATGAAGACGACTACTTTCTAAGTCCGGAAGAACTCTTACTGGCCGAATATATCATCACAAGAATTTTTACCTGGGGCTTCAGGCAATTATCAAGTCTTCAATGGGTCAATCGAAACTATTGCCAAGTTCCTCTTTCACAGTGTAATTTAAAAAGAATATATATACAAATAATTACATTTTTTTGAAGTACTCTTGATAACAAATTTATCTTTGAAAAACAATATACTTGGTTGCTAATGTCATTTTCTTAGCCCATATTTTTCTCCGTACCTTTATAACTCAAGTCACTCCTCATTGTAGATTGTTCATTGTTTTTACTGAAAATAATTCTCTTCAAAATGAGCACTACTGCAGTTTCAATGATTTGCTAGATTTCATTTCATCTTAACAACAATATTTTGTGAAATTGGAAGTACAATTGTACTTTCAAGAAACACAATGTGAGGGAATCCGTATACATTTTCTATCGAATGAATCAATGGCGTCCATTATTGTGTGATTTCTACGATAAATACTGGTTGTGACAAAATTGTGTGACTATCCATTGAAGTTCACGAAGTTCGATTAGTCGATAATTGTAAAAGATTCTGTTTCACTCAGAGAAAACATCTTGTGATTTCATGGGATGATTTTTCTAACCATCTAGTCATTCATGCCATCCGGTAGCTAATGACCTCCTGTCCTCCACTTTACAGTCCTCTACATTTGGGTCCCTTTCTTCGAACCCATCGTTTCTTTGGTTTCAGGCCTCACCCTTAAGCGAATGGATTTCCAGAGGTTAATTTCAGCGACGCGATCCCGTGCGAACGAACTGATTCCGCGAACGTGCCCCGAAGAATAACGCCCAGAAAGGCAAAAGGATTTGCGCATTCACAAATGGCTCGAGGATAAAGTCCCGCGAAACCGGTAAATATGAGGAGTCTTGTCACGTAGGTTTCACTCCATTTCATCGCTCTCCCTTTTTCGGTACTGCGGTCGTTCCCTGACGCGTCTCCTGGAAAAATCCACGCGACCCGTCGAGTTTTGCAGATTTCCACCTCACTTTCTCGTCCTATCTATCCTTCAAGGGATATATGAAATCCATGGACTAGGAAAAGAATTCATCCTCGACTCATATTTAAGTTTTCTAATCTTTTCCAACGCTCTGAAATGGATTGGAAAGTCATAGCGGGTAAAAAAAAACATTCAGGAACGTACTCCTCAAAAGCTACAACTCTGATTGCAGATACTTTTAATTTACGGAATCCTCTAGTAGTAATTAATGGCGCAGTACTTATAGCCAGCTTCTCATTATTTTGCTATTTAGAAGAGTTATCTTAAGGAATTTACAGGGTTCGTCCGGAAAATAAGTGTACTGATTTTTTCCCGCCGCTCCAGGCGCGCCCAGCACCACTCTGACGGGCTGCGATTGGAGGGGGGTATGTTGGCAAGCGACGCTGAAAAAGGCAGTCGGCTCTGAGCTGTGGTGTAGTGAGGAGCTCTGTTAACGCGAACCTCCACGCTCGACCCACGTCACGGTACGCGATGCCGAAGTTTTTGGAGCAGCGTTATTCCATCAAATTTGCGGTAAAGCTTGGGAAATCGTCTACCGAAACTGTCGGTATGATTAACCAGGCTTACGGGGAGTCAGCCATGTCCAGAAACATGATCTTTCGGTGGCACAAGATGTTCGTGGAGGGCAGAGAAGAGGTCGACGACGAACCACGGCCTGGACGCCCATCAGAGACACTCACCGACGAAAATGTGCGAAAAGTTCGCGATGTACTGAACTCTGATCGTCGTCTTAGTGTTCGGATGATAGCAGAGCAGTGTAATGTGCCAAAAACAATAGTGCACGAGATTATTAGGGAGCAATTACAGATGCGAAAAATTTGTGCAAAGTTGGTGCCGAAAGTGCTCAGTGATGATCAAAGACTCAATCGTTTGGAAATCGCGACACAACTTGCGGATCACTGCAAAAATGATCCACATTTTTTAGAGACTTCTTTCTGTCCCCGAAGATAAAGAGGAGTTTGAAAGGAACGCGATACGGGACTTTGGACGCCGTCAAAGAGGCCGTGACGACCTGTCTTCGAGAGGTTCCCGATGATGCCTTCGCGGGAGCGTTCCAGGAATGGGAACGCCGCTGGAACAAGTGTATCGACTCACAAGGGTCCTATTTTGAGGAATATTAGCTTAAGATATGTAAAAGTGTAATAATTTTTTTTTCCTGAGCTCAGTACACTTATTTTCCGGACGAACCCTGTATTCAGTGGACTCTTACTCCAGGCAATTCAATAATTTTTAAAACTGCCAATAAAATATACACGATGGAAATACAGAGAAAATAATTTGAAAGATACTTTTTACTAGTCTTATAAATAATACGTAATCATGCAGTGATTTCCTAAATATAATGATACCTTTGTGTATGGAAATATATGTGCATTACTACTTTGTATTAAGTAAGGGTTCATTGAATCCCAATCCTTTTAACACTTAATGAAGTACATTTATTAAAAGTTTCCTGCCAGGTTAGAGTAGGGTTTCGATGGAATCTGAAAATGAACGCTACTTTGCTGTTTCCCATTTTTTTAGTTCTGTATGTTCTCTACCCCTCCCAATTCCTTCCGAAATGCCAATTCTTTCTTTTATTCTATCCTGTTTTCCCAGCATTCTCCAAATATCTCCCTCCAATTGAAGTAGTTTGGACAAAAGTGGCTGATGTAACAACAGATTAATGGGACTGACCTCATCTTAAATAAATTATATTATTATGATATTCCTCTGTTTATGGTAGGTTTTGATTCAATTACCACATTTCTATACTGTACAAAACGATTGTCCATATTTAAATTTTGATGAGCCATTTCTTAACCACCTTACTCAATATCCCTGTCATCAACTCCCATTTTTTTTTGAAAGCTTCTTTGCCTAATTCCATTATTCTTCTTATGTCCATATTACTTTGACCATTTAAGTCCAGAACTTCCAAGATAGGTAAATTTTTCACCTATTCTATTTTATGAACTCCCATTTTAATAATTTACTAAGCCTTTCTCTTTATCAAAAACTTCATAACCTTGGTTTTGTTTGTATTAATTGTCATCCTATGCATATTGCACTGGCCTTTTGAGGTGCTCCCCATTGTTTGCAAACCCTTGGCATATTGACAAACTAAAGGTTGATTGTCTGTAAACTTTACTTATTCTTAAGTAAGTGTACATTCAGTGATACACTATGGAAAATGCTGAGCTATAAAACATATTTGTTAAATCATAATTGATTTTGGTCTATAATATCCTACAAAGCTAGTTTTATAATAAGGTTAAGGATTTTTATCATGTACTCTGAATGATATTAAAACCATATTCTGGAGATTGAGTGGAGAAATGTATTGGGGGATATGCCCTGATCACTATAAAGTAGTTAATTGGTACACCACAAATAAAAGTTGCTCCACCACAAGCTGCTCAGATCACCAGGACTCATAACCAAAGTTTGATGCTTAAGAAGCAACACTTTTTGGAATGAGAAAAGTTTTTGAAGGATATGAATAGAGTGCTTAAAATTCTGTTCACAGAGATGAACTGATAAATAGTTAAAACAGTTTTTCAGAGATGATTTTTGAAGTAGTTGCATGATCCTACCAATGAATAATCATTTTTCCTAATAAACATATGAAATGAAACATGAAAATGCTACCATGTTTGCATGGATATGAAGTATTTAACTTGTGAATATTCTATTCTATTTATATTATTATATAACTTATATATAACATTTATTATTCAATGGACCAATGCTGTATTTGGAATTTTTGTAATTAAGCTAATTGCTATTATGTGACATGAATATTGCATTGTTTGCTTCTGCAAATGTGGAAAGGGAAACAAGTGAGATATTGAAGAAACTAGGTCATATTTTATCACAGTTGATCAAAACACAACAGTGTGTGCTCTTCTTACAGAGACTGCTATCTATTTGACTTTTGTGAAATCTAAGAATCAAAGGAAACTATAACTCAAGTTTGTGAGTGTCAAGCTTTCACATGGACTGTTAAAATATTTTTTCTTGTACGTTCTCTACTGAAATGAGGGTGGATCTTATGTACAGCTGCTTCTTTTATGCCATCAAATGTAGTAATTGATTCCTTAATTTGCATAAAGTATACCAGAAGAACCAACTGCTTGGCAAATGATGACTGTTTTCAAGTGTATCAAAAGTCAGTCTATAAAAATTGTGATTGTCTGTAGACAGAAGTGATTCATATTACGAGAATGTTTTCATTAAGATTGGTCTAAACCTCTTTATGCTTAATACAATTTTGGCATAAATTCTCACAAATTAGCTTTTCTGAAATTTCACCAGTAAATTTTTCAATAATTTGAGGGAATACATAAATGCCAAAATAATCACCATTAGGGATTAATTGAATTAATGGGAGTCCTTGCCTTTAGTTTAAAAAAATATAATATTTGAGAAGAGTGACAATATTTTGCTTTGGAAATCCATTCTAATGGATCACATTACAGCAGGTAATATTCCTCAATCTAAATAACTTTATTAGAGGAATCAGAAGGCCCAGGACCACATTATGAAAGTGAAGTGAGAACAGGCATAGAGCCTAATCGTGGAAGGAAGATGAAAAAGAATTTGTGGCAAAAGCCATTATTATTTAAGAAATATGAATCTTGACGAACTACATGAAACATAATGATTTTTTTGTATTATTAACTTGCACTTAGTCATCATCCATTAATTCAACCTTCAAATCCAAGGTAACACAACAATTTTGTGATATTTACAGCTATTTCCCTGTTAAGAAAATTAACCATTATTTGACGTGATGCTAAGACTACTACAAGTTTCATTAAGATAAGAATAATCATGATTCCCACATTTATCAAAGTGAGGAAAAATTAAAATTTTTCACTTCTTTCCTTGATGATATCTGATATTTTGGTCAGAAAACCTAGACTTTTCAACATTTTATGAAATAATATTGAAAAGAATCAACCAGTCAGTATCGACCCAATGATCTGATCTTGGTTTACCATGGCCATGATTCAGAAAATGGGTCACCAAATATTTTTAATTTTTTGTTAAAGGCGGTTTAACTTTCTAATATGAGTAGTAATTTCATAAAATCAATGCTATGATCCAATGTCCTATGACAAGATTATGGTTCAATATAGCCCTGGGAGCATCATGCCCCTTCTGAAATGTTTCGGTCTAATGTTCTTGAGAATGCAAGGTTATTGTTGCACTCTATATTTTATTGATGGTCATTCACTTTCTGTGAATTGATATAGTTTAGATGGCTATGTCTCAATGGCTGAGGCATGTAAGTATTTTATAATTTAAAGCTACTTTACGAGGAAACTCCTTTTCTTATCCCTAATCACACCTTCTGATATCATTCGAAACCTGCATCAACAAAATTTGATTGATCATTAGTCCAATTGGCTGAATATCTGTAATGATACTGGGTCATCATTTTGCTGAGTATCAGCCCCTTGGAATTGTTCTCTGCCAATGAACTGACTTTCACTTTCAGTATTCCATATCAACTCTGGCCCACATTTATATACTGACTTTGTCAGACCATTATCAAGATTTGTCCGTTCAAATTACTGATAATTACTAGATATGATTATGAAGTTACAAATAATTGTGTTTGGCTAATACATTCATTTGCAATTGTTTTCTTAAACACATAGGTAGCCTTTTCAAGATACAAGAACTGTTTCTATGTATACTTCAAAGGAACTACTGTGATGATACTGAAATCTCACTCCATTCCATGAGGAGAAACACAAGCATTTTGTTGCCATACCTTTAGTGATTCAGTGAACTATTTTTAAAAACTATGGTATAATTAACACAGCATATCTTAAATAGAAACATTCCACTTTCAGTTATTTCAAATAACTCTGAAACATCTTTTATGTGTAAATCAAGCTTGCATAAAGGACAAGAAAATATTCACCACCTCATGCATATGGAAATGCAACTAAAATTTTCAACTACTATAAAAATGAGTTGCGAAGTATCAATGTGAAATATTTTTCACCACAATTGCACCTCAATGCCACAATCCCTGAAAGGATATTGCTGATATCAACTGAAAATCTGACCAATATGGATGTGGTTCAGAAAAATCGATCATTTACATCTGTTTAGACAACTATTGCACATTCAATGAACTGTGATATCATCATGAACTCTTACAGCTTTTTGCAGAATATCTATATTCTTTTTGAGAAGTAATTTTGGCTATCCAAAATAGTAGCAACATCTCTCCATTATTGGCAGATACTATATTGTTATAAAAGAGAAATTGATCTCATTGCAGTATTTTCATCTATGATTTCATTCAATCCTATTCCTTCAATCAAGCCATAGGTATTATTCAACCCATCAAAGATGAGTTCTTGACACTTTCTGCTAATTATTGCATATCTCAAGCACTTACATCAGCCTAAACTCCTGTTCATCCCACATCCTTGTTCTTAAGTTTCCCATACCTTTTTTCATCCTTCTTCATTTCCCAAAATTATATTCTCTGCCTCTCTCTTTCCTACTAGTCTATGAGTTCCCCTTCTTAATGACCATCAGTATCCAATTGCTTCACTATCTACCCTATCTGCATTTGTCGAATTTCACCCAGTACCTACCTTTCTCACATCCCTTAAAATATTTCAAACTTTGTTGCCAATGTACCACTCCATTCATTTTATTTCCTTCATTCTCTTACACACTCACATCCTAAAATCCTTTCATCTACACACATTCTCCAGTCTCATCTATGAGTGACCCCTTTTCCAATGCACATGGCATTACAGCCCATATTCAAGATTTTGCAATCATTTCCTTCTCATCCTAACTTGTCATTAATCACCTTCTCCATTTGCTTTCCATCCGTGTAATTTTGCTTCTAATGCCTGTACTATTATGTCATTTTTCCTCCAGAATGCTGCCCAAACATGGGTGCTGCTTCACCTCTCATGTATTACTCCCTCCTTCTTTCAATATTTAACTTCACTGTACTTATTCTCGAGAATTTCAGTAGTAATTACTTTAACTTTCTTGTTATTTTATCACCTCAGATACCTAAAGACCTTTCAATTATAACCTCTCTAGAAATTGAACAGTAGTTTTCAATGTAAGATTTATCCTAGTGGTTATGTAAGGATGACACTCAGGTTTCTTTCTATAAGGATACTATCATTTTTCCTTTTTAACTTCCAGTTAATATTAGTGCTCAAGTCATGGTATTTGAATACCCACAATGAACTGATAATCACACATCATGTAATGATAATGACATTTAAAAATTAAGAAAATAAACCTAGGACTTGTGCTCAAGAATATATGCTCAATTATTTATCTGTATAAAATTGAAAACTTCTTATATTTTATGCTTGATTTTATTAGAATTTAAAGTCATTAATGAATTCATTGCCTTTATTATTTTGTTTCATTATCTCAAAAAAAGGCAACCAATTTTTTAATATAATTCTTATTGTTACATTCTATCATGAAGTTTGGTGAGCTGTATATTTCTCCTCTTTTGCTGGATTATATCTTTTTAAATGAATATCAATCTAGGAATAATGAAATGTTCAAATATTCATCATTTATTTACCAAAATTAATTTTTTTAATTATATCAGTCATTATATGCTTGTCTAAAATTTGAAAAAAAGTATAAAAATGTAAGTTCTATATGAAAAAAACTGTACTTTCACTGGCCTAAATGAAGCCTAACTAATATTGAATCAAGATCTGCATTCTGAAAACAAATTAACAGAAATGTGAATGAAACTTTGAAAACTATAATAGTAAATGGCTTGTTTTACGTGAAAATTTTGAGAATATGATGTCATGCATGCATTTTCTAAGAAAGCAATTTCATTTTCTAAAATACTCACTCTCATATTTTCCTCCAGGACATCAATCCCCGAACAGGCACTCGGTTAGATTCACAGCGGAGTGACAAGTGGGTCACACCTGAGGATCTTGGAGTCATAGGGTCGGCTACTGGTGGCACAGAATTCCTGGAGCCCCAGCAAAGATCTCCTCGTTTTGTGCCAAGAAGGAATCTAGTTAGAGCAGACTCGAATCCAGGTGAAGTCGACTTTTCCCCCAGTGCGTTCTATTCACTCTTACTTCTACCATAAAAATTATAAATCATAGAAATATAGTAAACCTTCTTCCACTATCTTCTTCTTTCAAGTATATAAAAACTCTTAGAATATAAAGTATTTTTTAAGGTTTTTTGATGTGTGTGAGGTGATGGCATCCATATTAAGAATAATTACTCTAATAAGATACTTATGATTAAAAAATAATTTTCCAGAAAAGCTTTTATTTTTTCAATTGATTTAGGCATCATAGGAATATTGTCTGCCAAGGAATGATCATTTCATTCATTTAGTTGTACCTTGGCAATCATGGTGTGATTACAAAATCAATTGGAAAAATAAAACTTGAGCAGAGAATTATAATTCCTAATTACCAGCAATGGATAACCCTGAAAATGCCTGGGGTAATTAATAAACTCCCCTATGCATCTCTCTGTATGCCATGAAAATTGCTATATTGGTTACCCTTTCTCTCTTCCTCATATTTATTTATCTAATAAATTGAATGGGAAGCATCATGCTATTGGGTACATTTGCATTTCGTAAGTGTGCAATTTTATCACCAAGGATATCATATTTAGTTTGTCATTATGGCTAAAAACCCTTGAAATTGGGAAATGAAATGTGCAATGATAATAATCATAATGACAAAAATAATGAAATGATAAATGAAAGGAGTAAATTTTAATTACTTGTGCATTGAATTAATAAAAGCAGATGAGCTACAATTGCATATCATGGTTGTGCTTACACCATAATTTCCCGGTTGTTTGTGAAATGTTCACTCTTGTCATTACTCTCGATAGTTCTCTCGTTAGTACAGTCCAGGAGCTATCAGAACAGAAAAATAATACTTAAGTATACCAATTTACAATGTGTAATGAATCGAAATTAGAAGTTTATCACAGTCACGAAAAGGATTTTATTTTAGGAAAGCAAGAGACAACTTCTCTCATAATGGTATAAAAAACCATAAACACAGTAATCAACCCTAAGGTGGGTTTGGCAGGCGTTGATTAAGTTCACCCACTAATAAGCCTACGATGTATGAAATGCCCTGCACTGTTTATGGTTTCCCTGAAGATCTGGTACCTAAAAAATCACATAGCTTGGGTGGAGCTGCAGGTGCCTATAGAGGCTTGCCTGGGAATCACAACTGGGCCCTCCGGTCAGTAGTCCAATGCTCTAACCCTGGCCTAACACTACTCACCATAATGTTAGAGATAACTTGAAATACCACTTCAATATTTTAAATACTCTTAGTTAATTGGTAATTCTAATTTATGGAGTACTATTGAAAAAATGAAAACATAAAGGCAACAGCTTAGAAGAGAATTGCTCAATCTGATCCAGGCAATGAAATTGAAAACAGATATAAAAACTATTGATCCCCAAACCCTTATGAGTGTCTTTTTTCAGAATATGATGGAAAAAATAAATAATTATAGCATTTAAAATGACTGATACAGTACCAAAATTATGTAACACAAAAGTGTGCCATTTTGGAAACTTGAATGTAATGCCACCTCAAAGGTATTCAATTTTGATTCAAAAGTTACATGTACCCCTTGAAAAATTGGCCCTATATTATTCTATGTACCTTATCTTAAAATGATGAAGTACTGTAATCTTTTAAATGGTTAGAACCTCCCCTTTCATACACTATACACTCAATATGGGCAATGCTAATGCTGGGATTCTATGATAATTATATTTACTTATATATAATACTTACTCCCTCCCATGGACTACAACCTTGTGGAAGGGGTTACACATTCTGATGACCCCTAGAGCTTTGCTGGTGGGAGTAATGATAATTGCTCCTGGTAGGGTCACCCATGCCAAATAGGTTGAAGGTAAGGAGCCAGACGAAAGGTAGTCCACGCAGCATCTGTTCCTCAGTGAGGCGGCTGCAAAGGCGTCTGACCCAAGTAGAGTGGCCATTGAGCGATGGTGTCTCTTTAAAAACATTATTGAGGAAGGCAATGGGAAACCACCTCAATTATCATTCTCAAGAGCATAATGATGGACAAAATAGAGAATATGAGTCCTGGCAACTATGGGGCTCGGCCCAGATAGCCATGTGACCTGCCCGGCATCAGGAGAGGCAAGGCCTCTGTGGTCGTCATCCCGTGAAACCATTGTAAGGAAAGACCAACAGCACCAGAACAGAAGACGCAGGAGAAGAAGACCAAATTAGTAAGAATAGGAGCCTGGAATGTTGGCATAATGTTGGGGACAGGAAAATTAAAGAATATTAAGCGAGAGATGGGAAGAGGAAATACAGATATTTTAGGTTTATACAAGGTGAGATGGAAGGATAGCGGGGATTACTGAAGTGATAGCTATAGAATAATATACAGCAGCGTGGATGAGAGCCAATGAGAGGTTGCCATAATATTAAATGAAGATGTAGGAAGAAGCGTAGTCAATATAGAACGAGCAATGGATAGAATATTTCTGGTAGAGATAAAAGCAGAACCAACCAACTTGGTCATTGTTCAGGTATACATACCACTGAGAAACTATAAGGAGGTAACGGCCGATAGGATATATGAACAGTTATAGGACATAATCGAGTGTGTTGCTGCAGGGAAACATTTGATAGTGATGGGTGATTGGAATTCAACGGTAGGCAAAGGAAGAGTTGGTGATGAGCTGGGGACTACGGTTTAGGCACGAGGAATGACCGCAGGGAGAAAGCAATTGAGTTCATCAGGAGACAGGGGTTAGTCACCACCAACACTTTGTTTAGACACCGCAAAAGATGCAGGTATACATGGAAAATGCCAGGTGACTCAGAAAGGTATCAGCTAGATTATATCCTGGTTAGACACAGGTTTAGGAACAGTTTGATAAATTTGCAGAGCTTCCCGGGAGCGGATGTGGACTCTGACCACAATTTAGTTGCTATGAAATGTAGCGTTAGTTTCAAAAAGATAAGGCAGGGGTGGCGGGTTAGAAAATGAAATGTAGAAGCATTAAATGATTTGAAAAGGAATGGAAAAGGAAGGGGTATCGAAAGCCCCAAAAGACACCATAGGAACTGTTTTTGGTAATAGGAAAAAGAAAACAGAAAACATGGATCATGTATGAGATGATTACCAAGATGGATGAGAGAAGAAAATAGAAAAATATAGACACAGAGTCAGGCAAAATGAAGTACAAAAAGTTGGATGATAAATTGAGACGGGCAACAAATTAAGCAAATGAAGCACCGTGGAAGACTCATTGTGGGGATATGGTAGGTTTGCAGAAGAAGGGTGAAATTGGGGCTCTCTACAGCAACTTTAAATCACTATTGGGAAGTAGGAAGGGAGGATCTGTGCTAACAGTGAGAGATAATTTGGGTGAGATAATAGTTGACCCATAAAAGATCCAAGAGCTCTGGAAGGAATATATAGAAGCACTGTATGGTAAAGAACTTAGGCCAAAAACGTTAGACATAGAAAAGGAACATGACATAGGGAAAGATAGCTGAGGTCCAGACATACTCGACGATGAGATAGAAAGGCCATTAAGGGAGATGAAGCTAAATAAGGCCATGGGGGTGGATAACATTCCTGCGGAACTACTGAAATGTTTAGGAAAATGTGTATGGAAGAGGCTATATGGACTGACTCATAGTATCTATGAGGAAGGAATCTGGCCGGAAGACTGAGAGATCAGTGTCAGTAGTTCCTATTCCAAAAAAGGTTAAGGCCACATCATGTGAGGAATACAGATCATTAAGTTTGATATCCTACGCCATTACCTGCAGCCAATAGTCCACTCGCTACCGTCATTTACTAAAGGTTCATACCATTTCCTGGTAAGGTTAAAACCAACCTCCCTCCCTCCAGATACCAAGATTACCATGACCATCATTGATGCCACATCCCTTTATAAATCCATTGCCCACTCATAAAGTCTCTCTGCTCTTACATACTAGCTCTCCCAATGCCCTAAGCCACACATACCCAGCACTGAATTTCTCCTTAGCCTTTCTGACTTTATCCTCACCAGTAATTCCTTCTCCTTTACAATTAATTCTAATTGCAGATCAAGGGTTGTGCCATAGGCAGCAGGTTCAGCCCTTCCTATACAAACCTCTTTCTTGGTCTCCCAGGGAAAGAATTCCTGATAAACAACCCCTGAAACCTCTATTGTGGCTCAGATATATCAATGATATTTTCCTTCTTAGGCCACATAGTACTGATTCCCTGAAAATGTTCATTTCCAACCTCAATGCATAGTGCTCTGTCTACTTTAATTCTACCATTTCTTCCTTCCAAATCACCCTCCTAGATGTAAATGTATCATTAATAGACAAAAAATTCCACCCTTCTGTACATATAAAACCTTCTTCCAAACCAATCCTTGAACCAAAGTAATCTTTGATAAATGCTGTAGTGTCGCCATTTTAGTATCCCTCCAACCCTCTGACCCTCCACTCAAACTCAAAACAAAAGAACAAGCTTATATCAGGCTCCTTGATTCCTGGAATGAACCAGGTATTAATATTAGACATTAATTACCTCAATCTTCAGATACTTTCATCACCCCTCCTCTCCCAACACCTTCCATATTTTTCCCACACTTCTAAAAATTTCCCTCCCAACTCTTTCCCTTGCAAATCTTTCCCCTATTTACTCTTTCATCCAGCACCTCAAGCCCCGAAAACGTGCAAGTTTCTTTTCTTTTTTGTGTTTTTCTGTGTTTTTGTTTGCTAGTGCTATACGTAGTGATATTCACATAAGTTATATACATAAATATATTACACTGGATACTCAACCATTGTAATAAAATGTTTATCCCATAGATATAGTTACAGTCATTGATTGGGTATGTGTTGTATATTGTTGATATCCAATGGGCATTTTATACTGTGTGGGTATAGTATAGAAGCCATGCTGAAAGAGGTAGGTGGTGCTTCAGGAATTCCACATTTGATGTAGGACATTATCTAATCCATGATATTTCTTTTAACTTTATACATGTATAGTGGTTTTATGTGAACAATTTTACTGAAAAATCATTATTTTTCAAAGACTAATCTATCAGCTTGGTTTGCATTTCGAATGCTTGATTAATAGCTTATTTTTCATTTTCTCACATGGCAGAGAGTTTTGAATCCCAGTTTCTGAGAGTACTTCATCGAGTTAACAATGCATTGGAAAGAAATGAAGCAAGAATCAGTGAACAGGAGAGAGAAGAGAATGCTGCAGTAGAATGGAAACAAGTGGCCCTGGTTTGTGATCGTATTCTGTTGGCAGCATTCATGCTTACCACAGCTATTGCAACAGGGGTGATTTTGTGCTCATCACCTTATGGACCTTAATTAAAAGAGAACCATTGATGAAGTCCTTAAAACACTGCCACAGCACTATGAATTAAGAGGAGCAATGAATCTGGCCATGAGGCTTTTGAAATTCAAGTTACCCAGGTACATTTAATTTGTGAATTTATCCATAAATTGCTTGTTTAAATTACATTAAACTTGTTCATATATTGTGTTAATAAGTGCAGTTTGGAAACTGGTTTCTGTGAAAAAAAATCAGGACACAATACAGTCTCAGAAATGCGCACTTAGATATGTGTGTGTTAATGAAATATTATTATGGGGATGTTTTTTAATTAATTTTATTTTGAAGTAGACATATTCATGCAAAGGTTTTTACTAGGTGTCTTAATTTTATTAATTGTAATATGAAGAGATATTGAGTAAATTATGAATCATTGAAGACATGCTCAAAGGTGTAGAAGATGCCTCAAAAATCCCTTCATTTAATATTAGACTCTGTCCAATCTATGATATTTGTTGTAACTACACACAGTTGATTAAATGAAAGATTAACTCAGAAAAACTGTATAAAAGCATATTAAGATGGCTGAGTTGTCAGCCACTTTGATGGTATTGATCCATTTTCTTTGATATTTTAAAACTAAACTCATAAAATTTTAAGCATCATGAAACTGGGTTTGTATCTCACCCCATGCTTATAGAGTGAGAATTAGCACTCTTTGTGGTAGACTTTTCAAGTAGAGATTCTCTCACTTATTAAACCTTTAGTAAGCCTTCTGTCTTCTTCAAGAAAAGAGATTCATTCCCACATCATTTCAGTGAAGATAAGCTTTTGTGAGTAGCAACGTTCTCACGTAATGTTTTTAAAATATTTGGTCAAGTCTATGTTGATATTTTTGGTGTCCATTAAAAGTTTCCACTAAAAAGTTATGTGTGGTTGATATTGATATAAAATGTACCAATTGTATTAATTATTTCAAAATTGAGTTCTACTATCAGAAAGCATTCAGAGATAATGGCATGCACTAAGTAAGTCATTGCCCCTGTTTTTATTAACTGTAATAGTTTGATAGCCCAAGTAATTATCATACATATTTTCAGGCTGTGTGTGCAGAGATTTTTATTTCAAAATATGTACCATAATCTTTTTTAAACCTTTTATATCAGCAAATAACCCATAATATTCTCACAAAAGTAAATATGAGAATATTTGCACATTCAATGCTAGCATTTTAGCATATTATTGGGTTGGTAATGATAATTCTTGCTTCAGAGAAATACAAATGATGGGAACAGTTTTGGATACTGTCGTTATTGCATTTCTTGCAGACTTGCCTTACTTATTAACTTTCACATAGAGCATTCACTCATCTAATAATGGTGCCAGTCACACACTGAGCACTTGCCTCTGCTAAACACTTAATATTTACCACTGAGGGGATCTGTAAGAACTGAAGATGTTTTCAGAACAGCATTTGACGCACAATATTGTTAGAACAGTATCAAGTACCCACTTTCTTTTACCAGCTTCCAAACAAATTAAAAAGAAACTGTGGCATTAAGAGCTAGCTATTTAAAACTCTCCTTATAAATTTCATGCCTAAATAAAATCTATTTTAAAATGAATCAAAATTGGAGAAACTTGTAAAAAGTTACCAGTTGTCCATTTGCCAATGCCCTTCTTTCCATAGTTGAAGCATTTGATTTATATTATTGAAGAATGGAAATTTCAATGAGCACATGCGTTGAATCTAAAATGTATATACCAATAAGGGTCTATGAAATAATGAATTTATCAAAATCATTCGTGGAACTAGGGTAAATCTATAAATGCTGGATGAATTCCTATCATTGAATAAAAAATTGCAATGATCTCTAGATACCATGCATGATAATCATCATTAATTGAACCAACCGAGTTAAGTAGAGTATGACACAAGTCATCTTTTAATTTGTGATAGGGATGAAAAACATTTTTGTTAACATTGTTTTCTTAATTTTTTCCTTTGAAGGCACTAATAGGTCAAGTTTCCTTTTCATGTAGTAGGTTTCTAGGATGTAATTGATAACCATCAGACTTCACGTTAGTACAGTAATTTAGAAATAGGATAAAATAAAAAGATTGGTAGAGTAAGCAGGAATAGGCTTGCCTGTCTGACAAATTACTGTCTCATCCATTTGATCCCCATCGCCTCATCTCAGAAGTCATTATTTCAGCAATATGACATTAAAACTCTTGAGGGATATACTTTTAATAAATGGTCTTCCCCCTTTCTTGTTCTGAATTCTGAATTTAATTTGAGCATTTGTAATATCCTAAAACTATCTTTCCACGACTTTATCATGATTTAATGTCTTTTGTCAGAGTTAATAGCTAAAACATCCTTTGAAAGTTTTCATTTTCCATCCCTTTATGTATTCCATTCATTTGACTGTTCTTTTTTTAATTTGGGCACAAAACCTGGTGATATATGAAATATTATTTACATACATTTTGTGGCTTTAAATGCTCCATCTCTGAGTGAAACGGTTAAAAACATCACTGGTTTAATAATATGCAGTGACAAAATATGATGAACAACATTAATTGTTCATCAATTAAACAGTTGAAAGTCATCAGTGGTATCAGTGGTTACTCCTTCCTCATGTCATGCCTTGAGCCCATGGTTGAAAATTTAACTGATTTTTCATAGCTAAGAAAAGTCTTCATTTCATTCTGAATTGTGATTGAAACAGAAATGCATTCAAATTTCCTACCAAACAGCTTTGACCTTAGAACATTTTACATAGGAATGAATTTCATTATTCAAGGAGAAATACAATAAAACTTTCAGTAGTACTATCCGTAAATGATTCACGTAATTCCAATGGGAACTGCTGTTTTCGAAAACATGTAGGAGTGCTTCTCATAATGCTTGTTAAATGTATGTACTCACTTAAAGCTTTATTGCTAAAGATAAAGTCTGGTTGAAAAAAGTATCCTTGAAAATTGAATGTAAATACTGCACTATAATTATCAGAAAATTCTTGTGGTGACATTCTATCAGTGGTAACAGAGTTGCTGTGACAGTGATATCTTATCTCCTATTCCCATGAAATTTTCAGAGGGTGTTTGTAAATGCACTTTGGTAAAATAAGGAATTGACACTATATGATGGAAGACATTTTCTCATTTGTGGAATACAGTGTAGTTTGCATGCATTGAGCAACCAAATTATTTTTCCAGTGTGTATATATAATCCATACACAAATTGGTTATGGCTGATGGATTTTGTTGCAATCGGAAGAAACACAATGATAACAAATTATGCCATTGTTTTATGACTATAGCAGTCTTGATTTATGGAAAATTGATGGAAAATAATGGAAATGTTTGCAAATGATGGTACCTAACCCTTGTCATTTCCTGTGATTGTCATTGGCTGTTTGAAAAAATGAACCATGTTCTATGCCAAATAATGTATGCTGTAGATTTTAGAATATGTTTAGAGGAAATGTATAGCATATTATATAAGCTATGTAAGAGTGATGCTATGAATTTTATATGTGAGCCTAACATTTCACAAACTTTGGTGAAGATAGAGTGAAACTGTAGTAGGTATGTCTAGTGTTTCAGCTTCCTTAAACTGATAATCCTTCCTTGGGGTTGTTAAGTAACTTTGTTGAGTTCCTGTAATTTATTAAGTGGGTGACATTTTACTGTGGTGTTCTCAGACTCTGTTTTGTGCCAAAGGTGTTAATGATAGTGATGATGATCGGACCATATGAATGCGGAGTTTACAGGGTGAAATTTTTCCTTCACTTAATAAAAGTACTTGAATCATCAGCTGAAGGGAAAACTCAAGTGAGAGATGAGGATTTATAATTGCATTAGAGAGGAAAGATGTGACTTCTAATTGAATTCTGTTGAGAGATCGTGATACCAGTGATTTTTAGAGTAACACTACAGGTTTATTGAAAAAATTACAAAATTTGCCAGTGAAATTCAGTGTTAAATGGCAGTATGCCACTGCCTTTTGATTTATCTATATAAACATATTGTTTCTGAAAAACCGTCTTCAATTGTTATGAAGTGAAATATTTCTATTAAATAATGTTGTAGATCTATTGTAATATGTTTCTTGCTTTTCATAAGTAGTTACCCGATAAATTTGCATTGTTTTCTTTTGAATTTTATTTAGATCACATTGTAATTTCATTATTTGATATTACAATCTAGTGAGACCAAGGTTCTATATTAAAAGGCAAAAAGAACAATATGCTTTCACAGGAAGGATTGAGCAAAATCGGGATATGTATCAATGCATATAAGAGGATATGGTGGAGCATTGTAAAATGAAAAGATATCCCATGAAGAAAGGATGTTATAACTACACTGACAGAAAAATGAAAGACAGGTTAACTTTTATATATTTTGTTCAAAATAGCTATAAAAATGGTTATAAAGGTATTAATTTCCATTGTCGAAATTAGTTTTGTTGGTGTCTGACAAAAGGCAAAGAGCGTAAAGGATTCTTGATGCCAAATATTAAGAATTTGTTATTTTGGCTAAATCAATATTAATAAGTAAAAATCATCCTCCATCTGCCCATTAGCCATTTATACATGTGTTGACCACAGGTGCTCCATATTAACTGCTTAGAATGACAGCCAATGTAAAGTTAAGATTAAATTCATTAAGCTCAGCCAAATAGTGTTTCCAACTTTTGTTTTTTTTTAAGTGCTTGTGAAATTTAGCATAGCGGACCCCACAGTATTCAAGTTGAAGTGATCGGGTGAGTAGAGAAGTGCATTTTATCAAACAAAAGAGTTTCATAACAAATGGAAAATCATTTTTTTTCCAACAAATTTATGCAAAAAATATCTAAACATAAATAAAATAGAAAAACATTTTCAAAGTTATCTCAAGCTTTGAGTAGGTTTTAGATGAACCAAGGAATACACAGTACAGTACCCCTAACCTTTACTTACATGGCACAGCACATCTTTTAACTGTATACCTTATAACACAATAACTCTTTCTTTAGCTCTGCATACTTTCTACTTCCCTCTTTTCCATTAAAATGCCATTTCTTTTACTCCCTCACCTTGATTTCCCAGGATTATCCCATCCATTATCATCTGCTGCATCCCCATATCATGCCTTTTTAAATTTCTATCAACAAATTCTCTCATCCATCACTATGTCCAGAACTTATTCATTTGTTTTCCTATCTGTTAATTTTATTTTTCTCTGTTTGCTAATTATGCCCACATCACAAAAGGCTTACACCTACTATCTATTCATATCCTCTTGCCTTATCAACTAATTTCCTAGCCATCCAAAAATACACTTCATATTAAATTCTAAAATCATGGCTCCATATCAAACCTTAAAAGTTATAAAAATTATGTTATAATAAGTAAATAAAAAAGTAAATCTTTCACATTTCCTTCAATTCTTATAATCTTTATGTTGTATGTGTAATCACTGTTCATGCTCTGATACTAACTGGTTTAGAATTTTCCTGGTTGTCTTCTTGGCTCCTGGTGCATATACTCTCGTATTTCTTCTCTTCTTCTTCATTGGTTTGATTATTTCTTTCTTGTCTTCTTGGTTGCTTCTCCTCTTCTTTGATGACTCCTTCAATCCCTACGTTTTTAGCAGTCCCAGTCATGTAAACTCTTTGCTGCTTCTTGCCTAGCCCCTCCTCCTGTTCTAGAATGTCCATTTTTGTTTCTGATTTCGGTCCACTATTTGTCAATTAAGAATGGAGTACCAGCAGAGTGGGTCTAGTCCACATCATGACACATTTCAAAATTCCATGCAGGTTGAGTATGATATGGAATGAATTATTACTTGGTGGTCACCCTAAATCAGGCTCCAACCTGGAGGTCAATTTCAGTTTTGATGGTTAAGATAAGAGTTCACTTAGCATCCATCTTAAGTCAACCTTGCAGAGTCTGCAATTCATTAATTCAGAATAGAGGGAGCAGTTATTTTTCCTATCCAGCACGCAGTTCATATTAAAGTTTAAGTGACCATGAAATTATACTTCTTGAATTTAGATCTGAGTTCCCAGAGGCATCAAATGGATTTGAATCTGCAACACTCAGATCATGAACAGAATATTCTGCCATCTGTAATATCATGGCATCAATTTCTCCCCAGTTTCCAGATGAATCTTAGGACTGATGTCCATCATTGATGATTGAGGATGCTGTGACCCAGCTGGTGTGCCAAACCATGTCCTTAATATGCAGTTCATATACCTAATCATTGCTGTATACCCTCCATATATGTATTACCATTAACACAAGGTCGGGGATGTACATTTTAAGGTACGTACTTTAAGTAAATGATCCAGACCCTCTTTCCATTCCCGACTTCCTTCTGGCATCATTCGGAGGAGGATTGAAAAAGTAAATGAGAATGAAGGAAAAAAAATAAATTAGTTCTGGAGAAGAAGTTTGCCAGGAAAATTTCAAATAATATGGGTAATGAATTTGCAGGGCTAATTGAGGAACAATGGAGTGTTTACGACCATGAAGCATATGAGGTTTTAGCAAGGTAAATATTAATGCAGGGTATTAGAATACTCACAGTAATGTAAGGCATGGCTTAGAATTACAGCAATGGTTATTCTCTGGATCCATCAGTACCCCGCCTTGGTTGGAAGAGCGTCCTTAATTATTTCATAATGTGGTTCATGCTCAGTGGGTTATTGATTCGGTGCCTGCATCAAGGGGCAAAGTCATGGTAACATATTAAGGGAAAGAGAAAGACAAACTACATGATAGCCTGTAAAGTTCACTTTCACTACTGGTGAAACTAGAGAAATTAGTATAACAACACATATAGCTGAGTATGGTGACATTGTATGAAATTGGTTCAGCAAGCCTACGTGAATTTTATATAGAATACACTGATGTAAATGAGTTCAGCTCATGGAATTTTAACTTATACTTGAGGAAATGGCATGTAGAAGTATTACAACAGGGTTTAGGAAAGCAGAGAAAAGAGTAGTTTTTATGCTCAAATTCATGGCATTTATGGAGGAGGAAATTGACCATAAGATTTCATCAGATCAGTGTTAGCTCCCATTATAAAAATTGGAAAGGCAGTCATATGTGGGGACTACAGAGCAATAAGTTTGATTTCACACACAGCTGAAGCGATACTCAGGATTGTCGATAAGAGGATGGAGTGGGGTGCCCATTATCACCTGTGCTTTTCCACCTATATGTGGAGGATATATCAAAACAGGCATTGAAAGACTTGGAGATAAGAATGAAAGTCAGTGGAGAATTCATAAAATCAGTTTTGCAGATGATCCAGTTTTAGCAAACAGCCAGCTAAGGGTTTGCAAAGGTTGCTGAGTGCATTGGAAAGCCAGCTATGAGATCAGAGAAAATATAAACAAAGAAAAGGTTACGCAGTTTTGAGAAAGAGAAAGGCGAAGTTAAATATTGAAATAGGAGTTTATAAACTGAATCAGGTGGAACAGTGTTTTCGAAGTGTTTTGTACCAAAATGGTCAAAGTAGGAGGGACATAAGTTGAAGAATTGCATTAGGCAAACAATCACTCACAGTGAGAGGGAAATTAATGATAGGGAAGCTGAGTAAGAATGTTAGGAAATGGCTCATGAAAACTTTGATATGGAGTATAATTTGGTACAATGTAAAGAGATGGTCGTTGAAGCTGGATGATAGGCATAGATTGGAGTTTTTGAAATATGGAAAAGGGTGGAAAAGGTTAAGTGGACAGAAATAAATTGAATAAGGATGTGCAAGGCATGGTGTGGAAGGAGGGAACATTTTTGGAAGAAATCCAAAGAAGGCAGGATGAATCCAGAGAATTTTGTTTAGCCATAGGATATTGAAGACCGTGATAGGTAGAAGAATGTTGGACAAACACGGAAGGGGCCAGGCGAGGGAACAGTATAGCCCTGTTGAATGGCATGAAGGGAGGAAAAATATATGAGGTATTGAAGAGGGGATTATTGCAATGACGGATTCAGGCAGTGTTTTGTAGGAAGGTACAAGGAAATGTATAGTTATGTAATTGTATGTATAGGCATTGTCCATGGAAAACGTACAATAATCTCTAGAGTGCTAATAATAATAATTTGTTGTTAAAGTTGACATGATGACTACTTTTATGTTGATTTCTTAATTTGTACTAAGTGCTAGGTCTAAGAAAATCTGCATTCATAGGACAAGGAAGGACAGTTTCCTTTAAAAAAATTGCACCAAGTTTGAGGATCAATCATGAAAGATTATGTTAGCCATAGGATTAGTTGGCAGTGTTGCTCCCTCAAATGGAAATATTAATCATGGATGATAATATTTTTATCATAATGTTTACAAAATGGTGAATCATGACATCATTAACATGATAATACATAATAGAAATAACCAGGAGAATGTATCCACCACTAATGAATGTGCGCATAACAGAAGTTTATTCGAGGGTCATCCGGAAAGTAGTACCCGTTCGTGCCGCATGAAGTGCTGACGACGCGAGTAGCCGCTGGACGAGGTCAGATAGCTTCAGTGGCTTGTATGCCTTCTCTGAGCCAAGTTGCGTGACGCTAGCATTGCCTGTGTTGTTTCTGTGATTGTTTACAATGTTTAAAAAAATTGAGAACGCCGCCAGTTGTGAAGTGAGGGCAGTGATTAAATTCCTCAATACAAGAAACGTTCGCCCATGTGATATTCATCGCCAATTAAAGGAGGTGTATGGAGACAATGTAATGGACGAGTCGTCTGTTCGGCGGTGGTGTCGCAACTTCAACATGGGGAGGGGGAACACACACGACGATGAGCGTTCGGAGAGACCGTCTGTCATTACAGACCAACTGGTGAGCTCAGTTGACGAATTCGTGAGGAACGATCGGCGCGTCACAATTGATGACATCTGTGAGCATTTTCCCAATGTTTCTCGAACAATTGTTCATGAAATTGTTAAACACCATCTGCATTATGCAAAAATTTGTGCAAGATGGGTCCCTCGCGTATCTCAATGAGCTGGCGGCGAAGGACTATGCAGCAGGAATACAGAAACTTGTCACACGTTATGACAAATGCCTTAATTTGCTTGGAGATTATGTTGAGAAGTAGTTTAAAGTATCCTCTTTCAAATAAAATTTTTTATGTTTGTTAATATTTACTTTTGTGTCTTTATTTCACGAACGGGTACTACTTTCCGGATGACCCTCGTATTAATAACAGTAGTAGATGAAGCTGCTGGCATTAAAGATGAGAATTAATAAACCATATGTTTCATAAATATACATTACACAACTATTAAATATAGATAAATAGGGAAGCATTAAGATTGGGTGGACAGATTGTCAATGGTCATTAGTTGTGAAGTGAGGTGAGACAAGGAGGGGGTCGAGGGAAAGATGAGCATTGAAGAGGAAAACAGTAACTCAAAGCACTTGAATACTTGAATGCATTGATAATGGAAGACTACAGAATCAGGTGGATGTTAGTAGCTCAATCAATTATATCTGAGCAGCAGGAAGTAAAGGAGTGGTCGCTGGAGTAGATTTCTGTATTAATTAAAGATTAGAGCATGTTGTGAGGGAGAAGAATCAAAGTAAATGGAGAGAAAAAAGTGAAAGTAACAGTGAAGTTTTGATCGTAAAGTGTCACCTGAATATGTTAAAAAAGAGAAACTTTAGTCCACAACTATTTTTAGGGATTGCAGTAAGGAGGGGAGGTACACTGGGATTAAGCCCATGGCTCAGTTACACTGATGTATGAGGATACCCCAAAGGAATTTATGATGCATTTGAAAAGAAGATGTAAAGGGAAGAGGAATGCATGATGAATTGTGCCTATATCATCAATACCAGACAATGCCCTACTAAATGAATTTTATAAATCCATTTTTTTCTACCACTTACTGCTACTTACACTGATTTAATAAAGTAGGATTTAAAATCACCTCAACCCTTTCTCTGAGGTTCACTCTCTAGAATTCTACTTCTCACTTGGAAAAAATGAACGGTATTATGTCTCTGTAACATTTATTTCTTCCAAAATAATAAATTAATCTAAATAATAAAAGCATGGAAACAATAACAATAATCTAGATTGACTGTTTATTTAATGGAAAATTTTAATCAATTTATTTGGATGAATGTAATTTTTATAAAATCTCTAAGTAAGATACTACGGAGAGGGTGGAAAGGTATGTTCACAGCAGTAGAAGTGTTAAAAATACAGTCTGCAAAAAATGTATTCAGGAGCCATGAAAAGGAAAATTTGTATAAATATTGTAATACTACATTTATTATGACCTCTATTGATGGTCAAAAAAACCACAAAGGGTGTTCAAAGTGGTGGTTTTTACCTTCTAGGCCATGATTAGAATGATACACTACTGCTTGGGAAATTTTGGCTGGTGATCATTGGACCTACTGCGCATGAATTTTCAATTTCTTTGTAAATATAGTTAGTTTCCTGTGATATACAACAGCCATTAGGGGTTCTTATAGGTAAAATACTCCAGATGCTTAACCCATAGAATGTATAGCAAACTCAACTGCCTCTCTTTGGCCTAGCCAGTGCCCTTGGCTTTCCCATTTCCCAGACTCTTCAATCCATATTGTTTTCATTTTATTTGTATTTGATAACTTCGGGATGTCAACTTTAAACTTAGCTCTTTTAAGAATGCATCACATACTTTTACAACTTACTCCAATTTTACTTCCACATTGTGTTAGACTTCTGTGATGAATGAAAAGTTCCAGTACCATAGCTAAGGAAGCAGCTCTTGTTGCTCTATGGTTTCTGATGAATTTTTCCTTGCACATATCTCTCACCATACTGTTTGTTTTCAACTTATCTTAAATCTATGAAATTGTCAAGAACATTGGAGGTCCTGATACAAATCTACCTGTATGCCACCATTATCATTATAACTCAAAGACATAATGAGATATAAAATGCCCCTAACTCTGATCTCATGTTTCTCTTTAAACAGCCATACTTACACCATCTCATTACTATAGTAGACATCACTTATATATGATACAGCCATGAGGGTAATGCTGCTTGAAAAAAGACAACAGTATACTATCGCAGATAATGTTTGATTAAACTCAGAAAAAGATGCTTATACTTGTAGAAGTATTTATGCGAGTGAAATATTTATAAAAAATTTTCTTTTCCTAATGTGCATACCTTTTCTTTTGTAAAATAATATGGTAGTTTATGAAACTAATAAACTCAAATTTTTATGTATGATGTTATATCAACATTTTAAAAAATTCAGAAAAACATTTTTAGTATGTGCACAAAAAATTGATCTAAATTTTATTCCAAGAATATTGCATGGTGTATTTAGTCTGAGGAGTAAAGTCCATATTTACAATGATTTTTTTTCTTTTTTATCACTTTGTGCTGCATTCATTGTGAACATTGATAACTGTTGGAACCAGAATGACCATGGCTGCATTTTGAGTTACTTAATGTTTCATTGCATTCCCTTCATTTAAAGTGGTTTATACGCTAAATTATGTAATAACTTTAAATAGTCTACACAAGATAAGTTGTCCATTAAATAATTATTCTATTTACCATTTACAGTGGCTGATAAAATTCATGAAAAACACATTTTACATATATAACCTTGTAAAATACTGTATTAGTTTAATTAATGGTGAAATTTGTATAAAGAGTGCTTACTTTTACCATCACACACACATTTTCAAAGTTAAATTATGGTCAGTCTAATGCGAAGCTTCATATAAGATACTCTTTCATGCTTATCAGAGATTGGCTTTATTTTTTTCTTGCATAAAAATTTTAGGGTTTGTTTGCAAAATTATTTTTGGGTTTTCTATTTTGAAACATTTTTGCCAATTAGCCAAGCTCATTAGGAAATGATCCTTCAAAATAAACTTTGGGATGTAGGCATTTGTTTAAAGATAAAAATCTTATTCACTGTAACTGAAATTCACATTCATTAATAATAATATCAAACAGCAATGATCAATGAAAATGTGTAAAGTGCATGGTAAGAATGCCTGAAATTTTTACAGGAAATGAAAAAAATCACTCCGGTGATGTCCAGCCTAGCAATTAATGGAGATCCTATGCATGAAAATGAGCTCTATCTATACTGCTCTCTAAAGAAGAAAATCCAGCCATGCACATTGATGACATTAAGAACGAGATATGAGTGAAGTGAATTATAAGCAAGTGATGAAGTTTGAGTTGCTCTGAGCTATTATAGATGGGAGTAGTTCCTCTTAAATTTTAAAGGCTTGGATAGATGGAAAATTTCAAATCTGATCCACTCATATATGGTGCTGAAGACTTAACAAATTTTAGCTATCCAAATGAGTCACTGGAATGGGCATAAGGCTCTAAGGAGGGAGACAATAAATTAGTCAATTTCCCAATTACAACCCTATGTATTATATTAAGAATGGCCAAGGTGTGACAATCAAGAAAATTGAATGAATGCCTAAAAAAGTATGACAAACATAGGGAGAAAACAGAATGTATGGTAATAAGTGATGCTAATGACTGAATTGTTGGTGTGACATATAGTAAGCATAGTTTGGGATCTGGTCTCATCACAGCCAGGTCAGTCAGTATAGAGAAAGGGAATTTTGCAGGGACCTACTCTGGGGCCTGGGAACATGTTTTAGAATTTCCTAAAAATAATTCTAGAATAACCTAAGGATTGTGTTATATTTTGATTTATGTTTTTATGGGTTATCAGGGGTTGAAAAAGACATTATCTAGGGAAAGATAAATAGCAATCCACGATTCTCACTTCTTAAACTCCCTTAATTGTACATGCCGATAGGATTTAATACGAATTGAAACCTCTCCTCCATTTCTGATTAACCTTCCCGTCTGAAGATTTTTATTGCCGCGTCCCCGGCAGGTGTTTGTTATCTTTTCGGGAGGTATCAGAATAGAGTTCCCAGGATGACCTTTCCACAGCTCATCCACATTCGACGAAACAAATGCAGTCAATAAACTAATTGCTATACGGGCCACAACATTAGCCACAAAAACTGTAATAATTCCGGAAAATCATCCGTCGTCCGCATTCCAAATGGATAAACCCTGAAAAAGAAAGCTGGGGAAATGGTGCGTGCGTCTTGACCACCAATCCCGCATTTCAGTCGTGTGATCACTTCCTGAGATTCAAAATAAGACGCGCCCGCCCATCGCTGATATAGTATTGGACGACGCCACGTAGGGGTCGTCGCTTGGGGTAACCGGAATCGAAGAGGAAGTTGCAAACCCCGACGCTCGGCGGCGCTGTCCGCAGAGATCCGCGACGAGAGCATTCAGGAATGGAGAGAGAGCGAAAGAAAAAAGATCGCAAAAGGGGTTTTTTTGAGGGGGTGGAGTCGAAGGCATGGAGGAGGGAGGGTCCGGGGGGGGACGCGGGTAGGTTCGAGGGACTTGAGGGGAGGGTTGAAAAGGGTCGTTGCGGGGGTGGGGTGTGTGTGTGTATGTAGTTTTAAGGGGAGGACGAGGGTTTGAGAGGAGAGGGGAGGAGAGTTAAGAGAATCGACGGGGTAGACTGCAGAGTGTGGAGGGAGGGGGGGTGGGAGGGCTGTCAGCCGCGTGGAGAGAGGGAGGTTTTCCGAGAGGAGAGTGGGAGATGGACGGAGGGGTGTGGGAGGAGGGGAGAGAGAGAGGGTTCGGTAAGGGTGCGGTAAAAAGGGATCGCGGCACGCAGAGTCTCTCGGCTTCCCGTGGCGCTGAGGTGTTTGAATCTCTCTTGCGTCCCTCTTCTCATCATCTAGAAGGGGGGGATCCGAATAAGGGTAGGGGAGAATTCGAGGTGGAGCTTTAGTACTCGTCCTTTAGTCACTCTTGTCCGCCCCTCGCATATACACGCATATCACCCGCACGCACTCGACGTTATCACGAAGAAACGCGCGCGCCGACGCGTTCTTCATACCTGGCCACCGATCCCTTCTCGCTCTCTCCGGGCGCAGTTTGTTGTCCGAAGTTGTGGTGAAGTGACCAAAGGAAAAGAGGGAGAGACTGAAGGAAAGAATAATCTAATCATTCAGGTAGCGAGAGAGCTTGGAGGAAAGTAAATCTGTTTCGTAGCGTAGGGGGATTCGTCCCTTTATGGGAAAAAAATCGTCCTTAACATAAGAAGGTGGGAAAATATCAATTCCGAAAGGTTGAAAAGTAAGAAAGACGCACCCAAAGACCCAAAGCCAAGATGATACATTCCGGGGAGGATCGAAGACAATGAAGGAGACTCGAGATATTCGGGCTGGAGAAGAGTAAGGGATAAAAGGTCGAGTGGAGCAGAGAAGTGAGGAAGAAAGAGGAAGGGTAAAGAAAACGAAGGTCGTGTTATCTCGCGGGGGCGTTGGCCAGGAAGTGACGAGTGAAAAGAGAGAAATATTGGAAGGTGGTGGTTTAACGTTCCCACCGGGGAGAAAGTTGAACCTTCACCAGAGTGAAAAAAGGGGCTGGAAGCGAGAGGTCTGTTGTTTCGAGAAATCCATTCGATTCCGTACACCTCCACCCCCACTCCTGTCCTCTTCGGTTCCGCTCCAAGCTTTCGACGGCCCTGACTTCGATCCTGTCCCACGACGTGAGTGCAGCAGCAATTTGACCGTCCTCCATAGTATTCCACGTCGGTGCTGCGGCCGGTGAAGAGGAGTAAGGCTTCCTTGATTTGGTCTCACTGATCCGGAGTGGAAGACAGGGTTGAAAGGAAAGGCACACGCCAAGGATTTCTCCCGATTGCTGACCGATGTGTGATTGACCCCATCTGGCTCCGTCATCTTCCTTATCCAAATCCGTCACCTATCTCCCTCTTTTAACACGCTTCTCTCCCTGCACTGCACATCCTTTAACCCCTACCTCCGGGTGTGCTCCTCATTCCCCTGTTCGGTGGCGTTCCTTTGAGTGAACGCGGAGGAGCGTCGTCGAGGAACAACAGCGACCAGCATGGATTCCGCGGCAGCCGCAGCGGCGCCGGCCGACGGGGGAGGCGGGGACTCTGCCGCCGGTGGAGGAATAGCGGCCGGACTGAGACAAAGGTCGGTGAAAGGCACCCACATGCATGGATGCCTAAATATAAAATTGTATATCTTCTGCGTTGTGTGTATGTACATATATATATATATATATATATATATATATATATATATATATATATATATATATATATATATATATATATATATATGCGTGTGTGTGTGTATAATGTTGTCTTACACATACTGTATGAATTTCCACTATTTAAAAGGTGGCGTCCGCCTCATCTTTTTTCTATGTTCTACTAAATATATGTCGCCTGATGTTTTCGTTTTCATATATGTATGTACATACATATCTCATTTTTTTAATTGATCCAATAGTATGTGATACTTTGGAGGGAAAATTAGCTTCCGCATGGGAGGAATATGAAAGAAACTTCGATCCATTAAGCGATGTAACTCCGCGGAGAAATCTGCGCGCGTTAAACAATCTTTGGAAAAGGGAGGGGGTTGAGGAAGGTGGAAGGAGGCAATGTTCTTCGTAAAACGAAGGCGTTTCCATTCAGTGGTGTTGCATGCCTGATATCATTCCGCGATCGTGTGCTAGTGATCACTTGGTTGGGGGAGATTAGGTGTGTAAACAGGTAGTTACTCTTATTATGTATCGCGTTCTCATTAGATCTTGGCAGATTGGACGAGAATCGAATCGGGGTGAGAGCTGGAGGGTGGGAGGACGGGTGATGAATCATCGGGAGCGGATGGTTGCTCTTTGTGGGGGTGAGAGGGCGTTGGGATAGGTGGTGGTGTACATCCTCTTTTACCCACGGTCGACACCCTCGTGTTATTTTTACCATCCTAACTAGCTTTCGGGTGAATATTCGTGTGTCGACCACATAATTATGTAAAATGATATAACACCCCTGAACCAGTTCATACCTTTTCACAAATCCGGAAATATTAAAAAAATCGCGACCTTAAACTCTTTAAAGATGGTGGGATGAACGGTATGAAGAGGAGTAATATTCTTAATTCTGCAAATGTAATGAAAGGTTTTAGGAGTCGTAATTTGGTGGTAATTCATTTAAAAAAAATATTATTTTTTTGTGTTTTAAGAACAGACGTTTTTTTAAAAAATCGAAAATATTAAAACATTTAAATCGCACAAAAACGTTTTTACAATGACAAAGTGGTGAGAAATCAAGTTCTAATCTTCATATTTGATCCGTAAATTAAAAAAAAAATGGAAATCAATCTGTTTTCTATTCACCAATAATGATAGAATAACAGTGGTAGGGTCGTAGGAAAAATAACATTTCAAAGAAACCCTCATTCGATTCTATCTACTTAGGCTCTAGTAATCATATACGTATACATAATCTCTCGGTTGTGGGAACGTTCAGTATATTCAGTTCTTCTTCAACGGTATTGGATGCCGAAATTTAATAATATCTACCGAATCACTTCACAAAACAGCACGATAAATTAGATCACTTCTTTTTTCATAAATTTGACACTTCGCGCACGCCATTTATGTCCACCTCTGTTTAATTTTACATTATACAGTTTTTTTATTAGCATGCCTTTGGTTATTGTGTATTTCGTTCGTCCATTGATTCATAAAATCAGAAATTTATAATAGTATTAATCCTATTTTTCAATGATATACAGATGAATGTTTATGTTTAAAAGATTTTTACCTGCTTGATATCAATATTAAGTTTTTCACCGTGACGAGGAAAATCGTACTACCTTGTGTATTTTTCACTAAAGCATTAATTCAACTCCCATGTAATTATCAGTGAAGCATCAATCGCTGGTATTATTTTATTATTTCCATCTTTAAAACTCTAAATATTCCTAAATTCTAGGTAAATACGGCAATAAATAATATTCCAGAACCAAAACCACAGTTTTCAACCCGAGAGTCGGTTAGATTCGTGAGGGTAGAGCTCATCAAGTACTTGGCTCTAAGGCGTGTGAAATTCACACATCAGGATCAGGGTATTAGGGGGGCTACTGCCGCAATTGGTTTTACTGGAGGATCTTGTTACAGAAAATTCTGGCTTTGGTGAAACTGAGGGTGTCCAGAGACAAACTCATGAATCGACCCCGGGTACTCCTGTCAGTAGCTTAGCGCTCTACCTACTAAGCTACCTCCTTCCCTTTAATAAATGATTCAATAAATTAAATTATCTATCAGGTAAAAGCGAGAATGAAATGAAATAAGATACCTTTGAAATATTTGACTTCTTCTAGCATGAACTTGAATCAGTATTCTAAGTTTGTGATTTTGAAACGTTGTATTTTTTATTGAGGCATCGGACATCAATAATATAACATGACGAGCTGCAAATGTTGTGCTTGAATGAAATTCCCTTCGAACACATCGAGTTTTCGTAGTGTCGATAAAGAGACATCGTACTCTAACGATATCTCGACCTTTTCCATTAAATCTGCTACATCAGAAGAACTATTTTTTGGAACACCAGCATTATTGATTTATATTATTAATTAATATATCCATCGAATGAAAAAAGCATACTTTCGCAACTTACGCAACTCTCAACTGAATGAATTGTAATTTAATGAATAATTAGTAAATAATTTACGATGAACACTAACAGAAATGAGTTTATTTTAAAACGGCAAAATTTTTTCCAAAGTCAAAAATTGTCGCTGCATGGAAGATGAGAGCCCTTTGTACGAGAAAAAATGGCGTTGATTCATGAAAGTTGAAGGCAGATGTTGTCCAGTTTTAATGATTAGCCTTCACCCCATGTAGCAGCTAATAGACTATTGGTGATTTTTCCATACCGTTATACCAAGAATTAAGAACTCCCAACTGAAATTGTCACTGCTGGAAGCTTTAGTTCGGGTTGATGGACATTTTTGACTAAATTATTGGAGTTTACTGACTAACTAACCAGAAGGCTTTAAAAGAGTGAGGAACCAAAAAAAATCTCTGTAGTCGGAATGATTTAAATTCAAAAAAGGAAGCATTTACTTATGCTACAATAGGAATGGGAGAAGAGACTGAGAAAGGAAAAACACTCGGCAGGGTAGACGGCACCAAGTGCATCCACATCCTCATCGTGCCCTTAAATTCTCCTCGAGGGTGCGTGAGAAGGGCTGCTAAAATACCGGCTTTAGTTTTGTATGTATCCTTGAGAGGAATTTTGGGGTATTCATAAAATGTGCGATGAAAGAAAAAAAACCACGTCAGGTGTGATGGAGCTGCGTTGCATTGAGACTAAGGTCAATGTTAATCAAAGAGTCAATGTAGAATTCTGTCTTTTGAATTTGCCTAGCTTTCACTCGGAAAGAATATCCTCCTGGTACAGATAACCTTGTATGGTAGATGAAGATAGTCTCCTCATCTGAATTGTTGATTTTTTTAGCATTTTGTCATTATCCAAAATCTTTTGAGGAGAAAAGCAATAAGTCAATCTATCAATATCAATAGTTGCCTAGGTGTCATAAGTGAATTAGAACTATTTATTCCTTACGAGAATTATTGCATTAGTCCGGCTTAATCTTTTTGTGACTGTGGTGTATTTTTGAAAATCGTTTTATCAGTTGACTTCTTCCCTGAGTAAATTTTCTGCAGATATTGTGGAACTTGTTTCTGACGAAGATTTTCGCAGAGTTCAGATGAATTGGATAGGTTGACGAGTTTCCCCCGTTTGACATCATTTTGATGGTGACGCTCCTCCTACTCTACTGCATGCGTCCTTCAGTCCAGCTTAATTCACTTAGAACCACAGTTATTTCCCAATTGATATTTTACTCCGGAGGATTTAACCGCAAACAATCCTCAATTGATGTCAACAGTCATTATTGCTACAGGAACTGGCGCTTTAAACAGATCTTTATAAAAAAATTCGATCAAAGTTCTCTGTAAAAAATATTAATTTTTATGGCAAACATTCTTGCTCGAGGGAAGAAAAAAATTGCAATCTTATAGGACGAGCCCTTTTTTCAGAACAGCAATAGTGACTTGGTCCGCTTAGCTATCGCATATTTCTATCGTTGACACGGAAGAAAAACCTCATGAGAAATCATTTTGATTTTTAGTTTTTCAGTTTAAATATTATGGTTTTGCGAAATAAATGAATAATTTGGAATTAAAAGGAATAATTTTGAAATAAAATTGATGGTTTGAGGCTCTGCTTTGTGAGAATTATGATCCATGAATAAAAAGAATTGGTATTTTTTCACACAAAAAACTTTATCACAATAACGGTTTGATGTCGCCTATGGGTCAAAACTGGAATTATTTTGAAGTTGTTTGTGTGAAAATATACCAAGTTTATTTTTTCAGTGAGGAATAATTATATTGATTTCTGAAGAGTATTCGATGTGTACAGTGTAACCGCAGCCTAACGATTAGCATTACACCAAAGGTTAGTTCAAATTGACATCCTTACCCAGCATCCCAGAAGATTCAACGTGGGCAGTTTTCTGACTGTCCTCACCTGGTGGTTATCATTGCTAATACTAACTCTTGAATTTTGGATTAATTGTAATCTTTCCCAACGCGATCACAACTCAAGATTACCCTAGTGGCCGATGACCTAACACCTTGTAGTTCCACACCTCTTAGAGGCGAGAGTCCATCAGGACAAGATTTTGCCGAAGATAAACTTTTATTTACATTTATTAATGAAGTGGGAAGCCAACTCGTTTAATTTAGGTCAGCGATCTAACCGTCGGTCTATCAATGTTGCCCTCGCTATGCTAATGAGCACATGCATACTTTCTACGCTCTTACCTCTCGAGGTGGGTTTTGAAAAGATCTGAATGTCTGACCTAAGGCTTGACCATTCTTAGCACTTACTCTCTTTTACTCTTTCATCATTTTTTCACATTTAGCATTTTTTTCTAACGTTTTATTTTGCTTCTTAGTCTAATAATTCTATCCTTTAGTCTTTTCGACCACATTTGCCGGTAAATTTCACGATCTACCCTTTGCTATCTCAAACCATTCAGTGTTTCAGTTTCAGTCACTTATCATGTTCGCTGATTCGACTCTCATCAATTTTCTCAACATGATCAAAATAGCGCGTAACTCTTTCTTTTTGCATTTGTATAGTTGGCTCATACAATTTTTCGTATTTTAATTATCCACTAATTCCGCAGCATTTCTAGGAGTATTTTTATCGCAAAACGTCCATAAACTACTCCATATTCACCGAATTCCGTCGAAACTTGATCATAGAAAGGCGATAGCTAATCGCAAAGTGATCGCAATATTTGCAAGCCATAGGCATATTTCCCGAATCGCGATGAATCATCATCGCAATATGGGAAAGCAAGTTGAACTTGGGGCGCATACCCACATAGATATATTCTTCGTAAAAGAGGATTGTTTCATACTCAACTTTCAGAGACCTTCTCCTTTAACCCCTCCTTCCCCTGCTTTCCCACATATACCGCAGCACTCTCAAAATGTGGGCGCCAACAGGTTTACGCGGGACTGGCACGAAAAACAGTCGTTAATACCGTTTAGTTGCGCGGGTGCTCGCGTGCAGGAAAGAGGGTTTTCTCCCAATGACCTCGACAGTGAACCCTGCGATCGCTCCAAATGGGTGTGATTTGCACGCTCATGCATGAGTATAATTCCGCGGAAGTCTCCGGCTATAACGACCGGAGTAAATTAAAATGCGTCCCTCTCCGTCTCAGCCACACACACAGTAAGCACATCCATGCGTCTTCGTATGAGAGCCCTCCTGATGATGGACACTCTTGGAGCAATAAAAACTCTCCGCTATTTGGGAGGGAGACATTAAGCACATGCCCCAAACTTTTCCAGTAGTGAAAGTGCATTAACCGATAACTTTTTCAATGATAACCTCTGAAAGGGAGCAGCCATTCCTGGTTTAAACAACTCTATGGCCGAACGTTAGAGACGATTTTTATCAAGAAAATTCATGTATTTCGAATGAATTGTCAATTTTTTGTCGGTTTTCGTTTTAAGAGGTTTAATTTCCTTGAAGAAAAGTTATAATGAGTCTCGAACGACGCCCGTTATTCAGATTACCCGCAACTTAAGAGGTCTTAGTTCCAAACCATGCTTCCCGGAAACTGTAAACTGCCATTTATCGGGACGGGTCGACTATACGACGTGTAGTCGTGAACGCGACGTGTTAAGAGGATTCTCTTGACTGTAGTTACACTGGCTCGTAATTATCCCTTCATTTCGAAGATTGGCCGATTACATCCCGCCGTCATTCCTAATCAAGTAGACGATGATACCCATTCACTCTGATAACGCTTTAGTCTTGCATCTCACTTGATTTGGTGCACGTGTTTTGTCCCTTAGCCCTAATCTAACCATTCTGACGTATTCCGAGCTCATTAGAAGAAATGGAGGTTTGTACCAAAATGCTCTTTTTGGAAAACCAGTCATTAATAGACACATCTGCCTCCTGTGGTAGTCCAAGATGGGCAGGGATCAATTATATTTCTTGAGTTCCGAGGATGACGAAAATGAACGTTTTCATTGGGCGAGTTAGTGTGGCATAGAATTTTCACCAGCCCTCCATCCTTACTATACTCCTGGCACTTTACTCATAATGAGACGATGTTAGCGACGTGATGGCAAACAATATTTTTGGGTAATTATATATGTAATATTCACCAAAATTGCAAAATCCTAACCTCCAAAAGTCAACAAGGAGAGGGACGACATGTATACAATTAATAGTCGCGTTTGCGTAATCAAATGATTATTGAAATCCCGAAATAAGTTTAAATACAAGGTGCTTAAATGCGTTTAAACTGTACCATAAGTGTGACTGTCAAATATTTTACCGCTGCATAACTATTCAATTGAAAGAGAGTAAATTTTCTGAAAAACGGGAGAGACATTGTCAGTGTGTGAGCTTTTAAAATGGACAATTTAGATAAAAACGCTGAGTTGGTTTCTCGCTGGTGTATTTCATACGCTTTCAGCGCATGAAACACACAAGAGAGAATTTTATTGTGAATAAATTAGTTGTTCAATCATTATAATAAATCAAATATGCTATAAATTGGGATCTCACTAAAATCGCTGTAATACTAAAACAACGTTTGGATATAACGACTCCACGTCTTTTATTTGGCACAAAGTGGCATAATTAATTTAAATTTGAACTTAAATGAACCGTATTCATGGAGTCACGTGAATATATTTGCATCATTACATACACATTCATGGAAAGTAATTAATAAAATTTTGACGTGCCGTATTATTACTTGTTAAAGTTCATTATTTCGAACAGTAATGCCATTCGCAGTTGAATCGAATGAAGATGATACGGAAAACATATCGGAAAGAACAAAAAGGGAGAGATAAAAGTGTTTTGTGGTATAATTAAATTTAGCACTTAAATACTGAGCAAAATATCCTCTTAGAGAGATTCACTGGTTTCACATTGACCTTCTGCCTTCCCTCTCCATCAGCACCCTGCTTTTTATCATATCCGCCAGGATTATTTTATTTTTCTTTCGGTTGGTTCTCTTTCAAAGTTCTGCACCTCAGGGTCTCCATAAAACACGCTCATCCGAAAACCAGACGCTTCATTAAATTTTCAATTCGCGTCCCCGCTATATTAAATGGAAATTTTCCTGCAGGAATGTGCCCTCCGGTTCTAGAAAAAAGTTCTTTGATGAGCGCCATTGTCTTTCTATTAGCCGTGAGTTGAAAGAAAATTGAATATTCGGAAAAACGGAACAATGAGCAGACAGAGGTTAAAAAAAGGCAGAATACTATTCCGTTTTATTTCATCATCTCCGATGAGCTCGATGGTACATTACACTATTTTGGTAGAGATATATTACGCTGAAGGCTCCGTTTATATTATGCAACGCCCGATCATATTGCAGATCATACATTTTTACAAAAACTGGATTGAGGTGTAGATTTGACAAAGGTCACTTACGCGATATTCTTGTAAGTGTGGTCGTAGGCCGTGAAAGATTCCCTTTGGCCCAGGAAAGATTCTCATGGAAAATATATGTTCTTCCCTATTGCAAATGTTTGAGTACAAAATTGAATGTATTTCTTTAAAAATTAGTAGTACAATTTTATCACAATTTGGCGTAGGAATTCCATCTACTCTCATACTTAACAGCGCAAATACAACCAATTTTTATTTTAAACGATATTATGATAGACCTTGACATCTATTGTGAGTAAACGGACTTATCTTTGGAAAATGTTAATTTTTAACAATGAACCAAGGGATGAAGTCCGAAACGCTTCGAGAAGAAAATTAACTCAATGAGTTGATCAGTTTCTGAGATATGATTATTGAAATATGCACAGAATATGTAGGCTCAAGTCAGCTTTGTGTTTTTTATTCAGAATTACGTGTTTTTTAAATTACCTGAAATCTTTATTAAATATTAAACTATTCAATCTTATCCAATGGATCGGAATAGCTCTATTAGCGAATAGCGTACTCTATTATTGGTGAAATAATAGAGTGAGTATTTTTTCGACAAGTACCGCGAAATTTACCTTAAATATTTTGTCTGTTAAACAACTTCTCCACTGTGTTTTTAATTTTCATAAGTGTTTCCTTATGAAAATTAGTCACTTTGCTTCATGGAATATAAAACATTTTCAAATAATGACCAATGAACAATACTGTTAGGAAATACCAATAAGTAGAGAAAGATAGAAATTGAGAGAAAGATTGATTATAGAGAAAGGTTGAAATTTTCTCTTACAACGAGTAAAAATTATCGGATTCCCTTGGTTTTTGCTAGCATACAAAAGTAATAATAATAACATAATAACAGTAACAATATTATCTGTTATATATATTATATCTATTATATTATAGTTATATATATTATATATATATATATATATATATATACACACACACACACACACACGAGGGTCATCCGGAAAGTAGTACCCGTTCGTGAAATAAAGACACAAAAGTAAATATTAACAAACATAAAAAATTTTATTTGAAAGAGGATACTTTAAACTACTTCTCAACATAATCTCCAAGCAAATTAAGGCATTTGTCATAACGTGTGACAAGTTTCTGTATTCCTGCTGCATAGTCCTTCGCCGCCAGCTCATTGAGATACGCGAGGGACCCATCTTGCACAAATTTTTGCATAATGCAGATGGTGTTTAACAATTTCATGAACAATTGTTCGAGAAACATTGGGAAAATGCTCACAGATGTCATCAATTGTGACGCGCCGATCGTTCCTCACGAATTCGTCAACTGAGCTCACCAGTTGGTCTGTAATGACAGACGGTCTCCCCGAACGCTCATCGTCGTGTGTGTTCCCCCTCCCCATGTTGAAGTTGCGACACCACCGCTGAACAGACGACTCGTCCATTACATTGTCTCCATACACCTCCTTTAATTGGCGATGAATATCACATGGGCGAACGTTTCTTGCATTGAGGAATTTAATCACTGCCCTCACTTCACAACTGGCGGCGTTCTCAATTTTTTTAAACATTGTAAACAATCACAGAAACAACACAGGCAATGCTAGCGTCACGCAACTTGGCTCAGAGAAGGCAGACAAGCCACTGAAGCTATCTGACCTCGTCCAGCGGCTACTCGCGTCGTCAGCACTTCATGCGGCACGAACGGGTAATACTTTCCGGATGACCCTCGTATGTATATATATATATATATATATATATATATATATATATATATATATATATATATATAAACACAGTAATCAACCCGAAGGTCGGTTTAGTAGGTGATGGTAAAGATCACCCAGTACTAAGCCCTGTACGGCGTGTGAAAATTCACACATCAGGCTAGGGGGGCAAGTTCCTTTCCCTGTGCCGGTTATGGTTTCCCAGGAAGACCTGGTACCCGAAAAATCACATAGCTTGGGTGGAGCTGCAGGTGCCCAGAGTGCCTTGCCCAGGAATCGAACCCGGGACCCTCCGGTAAGCAGTCCAACGCTCTGCCCACTGGAACACCGCGACCCACACACACACACACACACACACACACACACATATATATATATATATATATATATATATATATATATATATATATATATATATATATATATATATATATATATATATATATATATATATATATGCTATTTAGCGAAGAATATATACACTTCTTAAACTCTCCATTACCGTTGTTATCTTCGTACACGTATCGCCAATTATGTTGCAGAATTGCGTCGAAGTCTGATGCCACGATTTTTATATTGTTTCGAGCGTATTTCGTTTATCTCTTTTTCCTTGTTTGTTAATGAAATTTTGTTTGAGACGTTAAATACTCTTCTGAGAATGTAGTGTCATCTCTCATCAGTATCAGCTGTATCCACTTCATATAACGATCTTGAGTGCATTTATTCCCCACGAATAGGTTGTCAGTAATATGGTTTTTACTTTTTCATTTTATCTTCATCTTCAAAAAGAGCTTCATCATTGCCATTTCGACTGTCATGCATGCTTTGTCTGTGTTTGCTTAGGAGTATCCAACAACTATTTTGGTAGCTTCAATTTTTTTCACATGATCACTTTCCTCATGTTTTATTTGACTGGATTTTACTCGTAAGCAAACCTAGAATGAGATAATGTAACCAGCGGAATTAGTTTTTCGAGTCTTAATATCTTTTTAATCTCCATTCTACAGTTGTCCAAAAACTCGAGCCATACCGTTGGATGTTCCTTGGCTCTTATGAACTCTCTTGTACTGTCGAGGCTGGATAGATTTTTTCTCTGTCGTGAACGTTCTTTTGGGTGAGGGCTAATGGCAAGCACTCAATTTCTCCCTCGAGATGGGAAAAACCTCTTTGAGGCTCTCCTTGAAGAAAGACAGAGGGGAGACAAACCACAGGGCGGTGATGAACGGGTAACAAGATTCCGCACCTCTTTCGAAAATGTAAGCGGATCAGATCATATCAGGAATATCCTCACTGCTGAGAGCAGCATTCAAGGCTCTCTAGTTGTAAGGCAAACCAAACAAAATTTTGATATCTTTCATATCGGTGTTTCTGTATTTTTATTTATTTATCGACTGTAATGTCCCCTTAATATAATGTAAATTAGAACCGTTCATTAATGTGTCAACTTTAAGTATAACCTAGAAATCTCGGTACATGCACAATCACTAAGCATTTATTATATACGCAATTCTATTTCTAATCTTTGGCAGAATCATTGTGATACGTACGGGATGAAAATTGATCGTAAAAAACGAAAGTAAAGAGTTTCTCATGGCATCGGAAGGCATTGATGAACATTAAAGTTGGATGACATTACTACAATAGGAACAAGAGTTCACCTAATTGAGAAGGATTTTGAATGAGGATGATCACAGTGGATGGAATATTAAAAGAAAAATTGTTTTAACTAAAGGCACGTTAACCAAGAAGCGGGAGTCGATGACAGACGCCTTAAGTAAAGATGTCTAGAAGAGACCAGCAAAAACGTTTACTTGGAGTTTTTGTATGGTCAATAAACTTAGTCGTTGAGGCAGGAGGACAAGCATAAATTGGAAACCTTTGATATATGGATGTGGAGAAGAATGCCAAAATTCAATGGAAAGGAAAGCAAAAGAATAAGTTTTAGGCACAGTAGGGGTAGAAAGGAGGTTGTTGGTAGAAATTCGAAAAAGGCTGGACAAGTGGAAACGAGGGATATTGATAGGCAATAAGATATTGAAGATGGCATAGTGGAGGGGAAAACGCTGGGAAAGCGACGTAGAGGGAGGTAAAAAATGAGCGTTTTGGAATTAAGTGAGTTAGAGAGTACGTAGTTTGTAAAGAATGAGTTGATTTAATATGCAGTATGGGTTGTATGCATATCGTGTATCATGTTAGTTAGAACTAAGGTGAACAATCGTTATTAGTCTCAGAGTACATCAAAAACCAAATTTATAAAGGTAGACTACTACTACTGATAATACTTTTTCAAAACATACGGAAGAAACATTCATATTGAAATAAAATGTAATGCCCTCTTATCACAGCTGTGAGCGCAGTGGCAATATCTCTCGTACCTATTGCTGATATAAAGGAAAAACCTTTAATGCTGGGAATGCCTCAATTGGGTAGTAGTAGTAGTAGTAGTATTTAGGGGAGGCGACCGACTGCGCCATAGGGGATGGACAGGAAAGGATGAAGGGTGGAGAGAAACCCGGCGTCGGCATTAGCCTACTCTTAACGAAAGGCGCCAAGGGGTCCGCAGCTTAACGTCCCATCCGACGGACGGCGTACTCACTCAAATTGCCCTACACATAGCATCTCAAGTAGGGATCGAGATACCTCTGAAAAATATTCAACACTGCCGGGATTTGAACCCGGGCTTGCTTTAGTGAAAAGAAGTTGTGATTTGGAATTGTTATGGAAATATTTTTAATTACTTTTCATATTAATTCTAACTCTAGGATAACTCTTCGAAGGTAAGCATTTAAAACTACGGATTAACAAATTAACAAATACTTGAAAATATATTAAATATGTAGATATGATAATTCATGTAGCGTGCATAAGTGCATGAAATATAATAGTAAAAGATGCCTCTCCCGTGTTGAAATTGTGCAGCAGGCTTGCCAGCAATTCAGTTTCATTCTGAACCAACATAATATACGAGTAAAATACAGAAATACAAGTTCAATAATAATATCATGAATATATCCTAGAAAATCAAAATAAGTATCTAAGCGATTAAAAATTTAAGGTATATTTCCCGAGTGGGATTTGATCAATGTGAAAGATGAATGAAAATTCATCTGCAGAACAAAAATTTATAAATTTTAATTTGCATTTAAAAAGTGAGCCTTAGAATACGGGACGGCACTTTGGGATAGACTGATGAGATGACTAGTAAATATTTTAATACCGATCTTTTGGCTTATTAACGTGTTTGTTGGCACCCACCAACGTACTAAAAATAATTTTTTGATAAATATACATTATTTTGTAGGTTATAATATTGCAGTTGAGGGTTGAAGAAGCATCATCTTAAGGCATTGGCGAATAGATAGTGGAAGCAGAAGTATTGGGGAATATTTATTGCTCTAATGAATCTCAACATAAACTAAAATAAAAATCAACATAAATAAAACTAAACAAAAAACTAAAATAAAACTCAACATCAAATAGTTATGTTCTGGAAACTAAATTTGATCTCATTTTGCATGCTGTGCGTAGTACAATAATGTATTTTTCAGTGAATTTTGGTCTCTGAATTAGTGCAATTAATTTCGTATTTAACTCGATTGAACACATTATTTTGAAGGAAAAAAGTTTGCGGCATTACTTTTATCCTTGGAAAAATTCTTAGATTTCCTAGATCCCGCTGCTGATTTTAAACGTCGGACTTTCATGTAGAAAACAAAAGATCGAACTTCTAAATATCGAGAAACAACCGGCATCGATGTTCACCTCCCTCATCCCTAGTACCACTTAAAAAAAACCTTCCTCGACCCATGCTCACGTGTGTGTGTGTCTCACGCCCTTTCGCACCCACTCACCTCTTTTGTTTCGCGTCCTACCATGCGAAGGAAGTGTGGGGAGGGTGGATCCAATCGCAGCGGCGGCTTTCGCCTCGTCTCCCTTTGTTTCTTTCTCCCCCCATTCCCCCCATCCTAAACCCTTCATTGTGTTAATGCGCTGCCTAAAGAGGAGTCGCAAGTCCTCTCTCATCCTCGTCCTTTTCCATCCCAGATGGAAAGGCCCGCGAGAGTGCGTCCTCGCCGGCAGGGAGAGTTGAGTCGGAACACTCGCGGATCGCGTTACGGGACGACTAAAAAGAGCGCCGGGATGGAAACTGGCGAGAGGGAGTCCATTACGGCGCTATTACGTAGTTACGTAGGAACATCATTTTCGGACCCCGAGGCATGCGGGTAATAGTCTATATGGGTGCAAAAAGGGTTAGGGATGTAAGCTACGGTAGTTTAAAGAGTATTATGGGCATTATCACAAATGAGTTGAGCAAGCCGGTTTGTATAGTTTATCGATCCTAGTATCTAGTTCACCTAAACTTTGTAGCAGGTGTGAGTGAGGTAAAGAATTCACCCCTGAGCTATTTGCTGTTTTGGAGTCGTGAAAGAAGTAATTATTAGTTCCAATCTAAACTTTTTCTAAAACTTTTCGCTGTCAGATCTGCAACTTTATCCGTTGTTTTTCTTTCCTATGAATGCTGTTAGTAAAGTATTTGAATAAAAATCTATTTAAAAAAACCTGATTCCTCTTAGGGAGAGGCTCCGAAGATGTGATATCTCTTTCTCTTATGCTCTTATGTATACGTATTATATATATATATATATATATATATATATATATATATATATATATATATATATGTATATGTGGGTCGCGGTAGTCCAGTGGGCAGAGCGTTGGACTGCTTACCGGAGGGTCCCGGATTCGACTCCCGGACACTCTGGGCACCTGCAGCTCCACCCAAGCTACATGATTTTTCGGGTAACAGGTCTTCCTGGGAAACCATAACCGGCACAGGGAAAGGAACTGGCCTCCCTACCCTGATGTGTGAATTTCACACGCCGTATAGGGCTTAGTACTGAGTGATCTCTGCCCACACCTACTAAACCGACCTTCGGGTTGATAATTGTGTTTATGGTTTATATATATATATATATATATATATATATATATATATATATATATATACCTGTATATACATTGAAGGAATGTGAATAATAATTTAAACGGAGAAGCGAGATAGTGCTAGCGAACGAAGATACAGAGAAACACATACAAATGAAAATCACCCGTATTCCGAATTTTCGGTGGCCAAATTACATTCCTCCAAGGAGAGAAGGAACTCTTCCAAAGGAGAAAGAGTTCTTTCCCTTAGGGGGAGGTGGAAGGTAGTTCCTTTTCTCTCTAGGGGAAGGTGGTTTGGCCACCGAAAATCAGGAGTACGGGTAAGTTTTATTTGTATGTTTTCCTCTGTGTTTTTGTTCGCTATCACTATCTCGCTTCTCCGTTTAAATTATATATTTGTATAAACATATATAATGTATATGAAATTAGAATTAGCAGACAACGACAAAAACACATAAACATACAATAAAGAAAAGAACTGAGTTCCTTCTCTTCCTTGAGAAAGATGGCTTGTACCACCGAAAATCCGAAAACTTGAGTTTCTTTTTTTTTTACTTCCTCTGGTAACTGGTACTGGTAACTTCATATACATTATTATTCACATCCGTGAGACTTTCACATCAGTTTTATATAATGTACTGTATGTTTATAAATATATATAATGTATTATATATTTATATTATTTCATCTAATTGAATTCAAGGGTGTCATTTTTTGCGTGCCATAATTCAGCTAGGAAAGGTTTGTCGACAAAGAAAAAGGAACTGCTATTCCTTTGATAAATTTCGTACCTTTCGGGGCTTAAAAGACGATGAACTCCACTCTTAGCTACCGGAAACCAACTTTATGATTGATTAATGTGGGAATAATTTAATCAGATGGCATCTGGGTTTTTAAGCCGCTTTTCAGAGAGTTTCATTTTGAAATATTACTGTGTTCAAATGCAAGGTATCACTGATTTTCATTTAGCTGAAATCATTTTTAAGAATATGAACAAAAAGCAGACCTATAGCTTCTTTTATACATGTACGAGACCTTCATACGCCTCTTTGATACGAGGCGTCTTTGATCTCGTACATCTAAGGTCCACCGCAGTCTGCCATAAGGGCAGATGAAAGAGGTTTAGGGCATTGGTCATTTATAAATAAGTATTCACTTGTAAATTATGAAACTCTCATTTATTTTATCCTGATTCTCTAAGATTCCAATTTATTGAAGAAATTACTTCCTCTCTTTGTCTCTAGGAAAGTAAATTTTTTTTTGTGTCATTCTCAAATTCCTGTCTTGCCTACTCTCCCCGTGATTCAAGGACCTCTCCACTTAATACCTCCGAATAAGCTCCGACCTCCGATTCCGAAATACCTCCTACTTACTCTGCCCTGGTAGAAATGTATCTTAAATCTCGTGGATTTGTTTTGCAAAAATTCCATTTTAGTAATGAAATTTTTTTCCATGAATCCCTGGTACTTTTACGCAAACAACCGCTCACTTAATTGGATTTATTTTCCATAAATATTCCAAAGACAGGGGAAATAAATCGTGTTAATTCATTTTATAAAGGATTCAAATGCCCTAGACCAAATATTCGTTTATTCAATATAATTTTATGATTGAAGCCCTATTTCGATGGGACGCAGTGTTATTCCCCTCTAGGGTGGGAAGTCCACCGATATTAGTATTTTATGGACGCGAATATTCTTAGTCTTCACTCCAGATGCCACGATACAAATATTAGTTTGTGTCAGCTGGTGCTATGCGCGAGAGAATATTAAAGAGATAGCAAAAACCTCCCAAAATGTGGCAAACCTTCAGAATACTCAAAACTGTAGATACGCGTCGCGAATGAGAGAATTGGATTTGGTGCAGTAACTAGTGTACCGACCGACTGGCTTCTCATCTTGAGTTCAAATTTAGGTGATGACAATACTCTCCGAGGTGCAAGGTTGAGGGAACTTCAAAGCGAAATGGGATGGCAAATTTTCAAACCTTTGGTGCCTTTCTTTGATATCAGATCTAGGCCAATGCAAGGGTTTATCTCCCCCCTTCATCCTTTCTCTGAAAATAATTTATATATATATATATATATATATATATATATATATATATATATATATATATATAAACCACTACACAGTAATCAACCCGAAGGTCGGTTTGAGAGGTGATGGTAGAGTTCACCCAGTTCTAAGCCCGATGGCGCGTGAAATTCAAATATCAGGCTAGGGTGGCCAGTTCCTTTCCCTGTGCCGGTTATGGTTTCCCAGGAAGACCTGGTACCCGAAAAACCATGTAGCTTGGGTGGAGCTGCAGGTGCCCAGAGTGCCTTGCCCGGGAGTTAAACCCGGGCCCCTCCGGTCAGCAGTCCAACGCTCTACCCCCTGGACTACCGCGACCTACATATAAATATATATATATATATATATATATATATATATATATATATATATATACACATACATATATATATATATATATATATATATATATATATATATATATATATATATATATATATATATATGTGTGTGTGTGTGTGTGTGTGTATTTTCATTGAGAAAAATGACCTGCGTGGAACAATAAGGTTCCTTCGGAGTACTCCCCATGAGGTGTCACACGCTTATCCCAGCGTCTTTTCCATTTTTTGCCTCCAGTTTACCCATACATACACGGAATTGTGCGAACAAAATTGTATTTCGTACTTGAAGGTGATTCATGCGCATTGAAACGTGTAGTACGTAATAAATTATGTGAAAAATTATGCTTTAATGTTATCAAAATGATATATTTACACAGGATGAAGTTGACCTTAATTACTTGTACCAAATTATCCCACTACCCATAATAGCCCACATGACCTCAGATGTCGGTCGCCTCCCCTCATAACCACTACTGATACTCGCCGTAAATTATTCGGAGGGTTAATGTATTGGAAATAAATTATGCAATCACTTAACTCAGTTTCCATACTTGACTCAATTTGCTTGATGCCCTGAAGATTCGGTAAAACGATCAAATGTCAGATGAAGGAAGATATTATTAGAGATTGGATGAAGTGGCAATGCGCAATATTTTACTATAGGTATAAAGCAGGAATAAGTCAACCTTTAAAAAGGATATTCATTAGCGTAATCTGCAAAGTAAAGAAGTTTCCTTTGAACTTCGAAGTAAAAAGACGCGTCAAATCAGTCGACCTACTTAACAAAAATTTACCCGAAGACATTGACAGTGGAGACTTTTTCATGATAAAGGATAGGATATTTTCGAATTTAACAGCTGTAGCATAGGTGGGCACCAGAATTATGATAAAATATTATCAAGATTTCCGAAGGATATCCAGTAATTTTTCGTGCTTCACTTATGTGTAATCGTATAATGTTATGGATATGTAGGTCGTTATGATACTTACGCGTGAATTTGGATCAATTGCCAAATTATGCCTCGTATATCGATGTTATTAGCGTATTCAGCCATGAGGTCGTACAAGTAACTTCGTATTTCACTGCATCTAAAAATTTAGAGTTTAAAGGTTGATAGTTAAATTGCCTGCCTTTTGTTTTATTCAGAAAATATTTTATTAATATGGGATATTTTTGGCCTAAAATATGGAAGTTAACAGTAGAACACCGGGCTATTTTCGGTAGAAGTAATGCCACCAAATACTACAGCTGACAAAATGAATATTCAAGCAACAAAATTATATTTAAACGATGGAATATACGAAGAGGAGACTCATTTCGCCGCTTCAATCTGGTTTCTGCTGAATTGGTTGGCTTGTATTATATTGGCCTGAATTGGCCTGATTGTTTATAATGGTATTAAAAAAAGTGGATCCTCTATTTATCTGAGAATCCATTTAAAAATTTTGATAGCAGGAAGTTAACCAAGGCGTAATATGATAATATATGTCGTAGATTACTGCTTCTGCACCTCAAATTACTCTAATTATATCTAAATGGCAATATGTAAATCAATTGATATATGTTTCTTTGTCTACAGAGTATGCCGTAAAAAGAAATCACGTTGAGTTAAAGTTTACAAATGATACGTATGCTCATTGTAAAGGTAATATCATTAAATGATCTTTGATCATTATGGTTTTCAAATAATTTATTTTGTAGCTTGGGGGAACTTTCGTAATTGAAAAAAAATACAAAGCAAAAGACAGGTTAATCTAAAATTGGAGCATTCTCGAGGATGTGGCGTATAAAAGTAGAGAAAATGTTTGAATTTAACGTTTTGATCGAAGACTGACTGGAAATCATCGCATTGGTTTTTCTTGAAATAGTCAATTTTCAATAGAGTGAGCCTGGCTTTCCCTTGAGATAATATCCCGAAGCTACTGTAGGACGCTGCCCATATGACGTTGTTGCGTCATTCATATTGGTAATTCATAAAGCCGGGAATGGAAGCTCAAATGCCTCGCAGTGATGAAAGCATGAGGATTTCAAAACATTGTTTCAAAATTGTGTAAAATTTTTGATATAACTGGGGAAAAGGGCGCTATTTTTTTTTTTCGCCCAGTCTTTTATTTGATCCCATGAAAAATTTTCCTGTTCTGAGGATGAGAATATTTTTGTGATAGCATTCATCTCATTTTAATTGGTATATCATGAACATTTTTAAACTTTAATAATTTCGATTATTCACATGATGAAAATGAATGTCATTCACGTGTAAGGTACAAAACTCAGTAAAATGATGAAATTAATTAAGCGATATTATGTTTTTGCGCGCAATTCACCTCATTGAAATTAAATGAGAAATATTATATGAAAATAGCAAATGAGATATAAATACAGATATAAAACTCAGGATGCTTTGAATTGAGGAGGTAATGAGTTATTCTGCAATTAATAAAAGTGACAGTTTTAGTAAATGTGTCACGTGAAATTATATTCAGCTGTACCTTAATTCCTCCACGTTTTTATCATGTTTTTTATTTTTTTATTTTGTGTTAGTCCGAAAACAGCACTTAGGCCTTTACATCGGGCTTTGAACAAAGATATAACAATTGACACGATTACATACACCCAAAATCCTTTTTCTTCAACAGTAAAAATACAAACCTATTTAAAAGGATAAAAGTAGCAAAAATTTTCTATTCTCATCAAGATATATTTTGATGTATTTCACAAAAAACTAGTGATTTCTGTAAAACTTAATTTTGCTAATAAAGTAATCCCAAAAGTAGATTAGGATTCTCAAACATACAACTAAATAAATAAGTTCTAAAGAAAAATACTAATACTATTGCCATTTCCTTGCCTATAGTAGATACACTATTGAATCAAATTTGCCTTGAATCAAATAGATGTACCTGACATGTTTGATGAAAATCACATTTTTTGCTTGTTGGGTTAATGAATATCGCTTATTAACAAACGGTGTATGTATATTAAGTAAAAAATTATAAGAAATCATTATTTATTTTATGATACCAACGGCGAGGAGATCCATACCCTAATTTATTCTCTCAGCGAGTTATTTATGGTAATTAATCTTATTGCGAAGGCTTAATTAATCTCTTTATAGTGTCTGTCATAGAAGTTATTTGTTTTAGCTACCAAAGATATGGAATCTCCAGAAAGAAGGATGGATCCTTGTGGTAGAAATTCAGAATAAAGCCTTTTTATGTTGAGCACGCGGGTAATGCCCGGGCATGTATGTCTACGAGTACACCAACACATACGGCACACCTCGTACATGTAACTTTTATTATGATAAATTCTCATGGAGCTTGACTAAGTATCATTCATGAAAGTAACTAACTCGATGACAGAAAAAGAGGAATATGGAAGAGTGATTCTTTGAAATTTAAATTTCTGGCCAATAGTGTGGCCAATAAAGAGTGATCGTGCATTTTTTGTTTGCAGCAACGGTGGTGAGACGCGACGCTGCAGTGAAATTTTTCTTTCGCCAGAACAAATTGTCAATTGAGGTCTAGGTAATGGCAGAGAAGACTAATGGAGAATGTTCTTTCTTATAGCATAGCTAGAAGATGTTTAAAATATTTATATGGGGTAGATAATTTTTATCGAACGTGAATCTGAAACTCCCGCCACTACGGAAGTAAACATTAACACCGCTGTGCGCGAGAGAAGATTGTAGTATCACGCTAAGGACACTATTAAGAGATATTGAAATTTCAGTTGATGCCACGCACGCGTCGGTAACAGAAAAATTGCACGATCCATGCGTTTGCTCGGTGGGTTCCACGAAATCCCGGTTATCTTAAAAAAATCAATACGAAGTGTGCTATCCATCCTCCCTAGTGTCCATACCTAGTCCCATTTGACTTTTTCCCACCGTCAAGATTTGTGGAAAGCATTCTTTATCATCAGAAGCAGGCATAAGCGAATGGAATATGTTTCCAACTACAACAGTTACTTCTGATGCAATATGGAGTTAAAAATCAATAAAACTTGTAATACATACATACTATAAGAGTATTTAGAGAGCATAATGACGTAATATTAAAATTTTGCACAATAAGTTATTGTGCGAATAAAAATTTTAATATCACTATTTATTGAACTGCTCTCGCACAATATGTAAGGATATGATCCGTAAACGTTTTGCATACCGTTTCACGCCGTAACCTTTTTTTGGAATGGCAGTGTCAAAAGAGGTTCATTTTCAATTATATGAAGAAACTCACTCCCTTTAAACAGTTTGACATAAGTGAAACTAAACGGTACATGCTAACTAAAGGTATTAGTCCCATTCTTACGATTCTATACTATAAATGATCATCTCTAAAGGACTGTGTACACATCCAGCATATCACATTCCACCACTAGAAGGCACATTCATACACTAACTCTACGAATATTACTGTTCACAGACACAGGGAAGCTTTTATGAAATACTATATAAATGTGACTGATGGTGAAGAGGGTTCAGAAAACAGGACAATATCGGTGAAATAAATGGAAAGGATATGGTTTTATGGCAATTTTATTAACATGATACTCTTTTGACTTAGAACACCACGTTAAGGGAACAGTTTCAATGTTACAAATATGAGTAAGGTGTGCTGTCACCCCAGAACGCATAATCGCTCAAAAGATTTCAATTAAACAAATGGCAGAGATTCAACATAGAAAGATGAGGCTCACTCATTCGCACGGAGCGTTATGGAAATAGGAATTCGAGAATGAAAAAAAAATTAGAATGTCTATTTTTTTTGATTTTCATTGTCCTTGGATTTTGATTTTTCGTCGATCTTCCAGACGCAATTCCGCACCCCATCGCGTAGTCTCAACACTCACTTTGAGAATCGCTGTCCCGAGGCATTGGGCTTGAGATTTTTGGAAGGAGACGAGGGGGTTGAGTGAAGAGGGGCGAGATAAAGTTTTCTTTTTACGGGTCCTGGGAGCAGGGAAGATGTAGAGGTAATTACGAAAGTAGAGAGAGAGAGAGGATCGGAGCGAAGAAGGGCTCAGAGGCGAGAGAGGGAGAGAGAGACAGAGAGAGAGAGAGAGAGGGGATGAGGAAAGGGAGAGATGGGTTGATAAGGGTGTGCTGCGACCCAGGATGGGGAATGGAAGTATGTTTCGAAAAAAAAAGGGTTCACTTGCACCGTCAAGGGCCCTCTCCTCTTTTTCCCGGGGTTCAACCCTCTCTCTCCCCCTTACCCCCACCCTAGCCTCTTCCCCTCCATCCGCGCGCGCGGTGTGTGACGTCACGCCGCGTCTCCGGTGGAGGTGGGTCAAGGGGTGGTGAGCCCATTGACCCGACCCATCCCGACACCGTCCCCTTCTTCTACAAAGCCTTCCTCCCACCGTATCCGTTCCCACTCTATCTCCCACTTCCTTTTTGCTCCGCTCCGCCATACCACCGATTACGTTAGCGTTGCCGTTTTAGCGCCTTTCACACGAAGTTCAGCGCTCATGCGGGATAGGCATGCACCCTGTTATTTCAACATGAGCGAAGGTGTTGCTTATTGTCGGCGGACAAATCTCGAAAACTCGAGGTCGATACTTCATGTCGAGGAAGTGCGGCAGCCGATTAAAAAAACGACTCACTTAACCAGGCAATTTTTTATGGGTTCATTTTTGGAGTTTGAGGATATATTGTAAACGTAGAATTAATTAAGTTACATGAAAATTCGATAATAGGTTAACCACGTGGTAACGTATGCTCAAAACAGTTGATAAGTAGCTGAAACGGCAAAATGAAGAAAAAAGCAGATCATGTCTTTAAACTAATCACTATGGCATATGAATAATGATACCAATGAACTCTATATTTAAAAAAAAACTATTATTATTTCTGGGAAAACAAATCCCATCAGTCATTTAAATGATGATGATAAATAAATTCGTTTTATCTTTAATAAATGGGCAAACAACGAATTTTTCCACAGAACTTTACCATTTGCTACAATTTGTTTACCCTTAATATACGGCATCACTCGGTATGATATCATAATGAAAAATAATTTACCAACTCGTAAAATTCTGTGTAAAAATACCCTCTACCACTGTCATTATGCCTAAGTACAACTTTCACAAAGTGGAGTCTGAATCCATGGCTATTATGCATGTTTTGTGAATTACATAATCTAAAATGACCCTTACCATATAGCAGATACTATATTTGCTGGTAGAATTGTAATGAAAATAGCTACAACTATGGCAGCGATGATGGAATATATTTACTCGAGTTTTTTTCGATATATTTAGGGCTCTCGGGTTCGTTCGGAGCGCAATGATTGGCCGTAGGGTACTAAGAGCTGTGCGCTGTGATTGGTCATATTATTAAAAATTGGTTTCCACTTGAGAAGAGATTGTAGCCATCTTCCCCGATGAAGTTGTCTTCGTGATTCCTATTACTTCCCGTATCAGCCAAGGAACGTACTTATTTTCCTTGGTGATGATCCAGCAATCCTCAAAATTGTTGTTCTACGTGCGTGCTGACCGTAGGTACTCTTCAGCGTTGAAGAGGCGGAATTGCTTCTTTCTAGGTGCCCTTTGCTATTCCTGGCATCTACATTTGAAGGATATTCATAGGATTTTGTCCAATGTATGATTTTCAGTAGTTTGCACTACACCTCGTGCACGCCTTCGTGAATATCTTTTAGGCATCGATCTCTTTCGGCTCGAAGGAGGTCATTGATCTTCGCGTCATTTTTAATACTAGTGACGGCGTCGTGCTTGGCAAGAACTGGCGATTTTCTCAGATCTTCCAAAAAGTTGTGATACAAAAGCATATATCTTTGCTGCCTGTTTGATATTAGCCTCAACGGAATTTTTTAGGGCCACGTCGCGTTCAATTTATTCCTTCCGGATGGTCTCTAAAATGAGATCTCGGCCGCAACTATTCTGTTGAAGTGCATTTATGAGATGTCATTTTTTTCCAGCAAGGGAATATGTGTCAGAGATAGCATATGCAACTACATTTAAACCTCTATTTGTACGGATCGAAGATAGGTTGTACCTTGTTTAGAAAGTATTGGTAGATTTGGGGGAGGCGACCGATAGCTGAGATAATTTTCGCCATTAGGGATGGATGGGAAAGGAGGACGGGTGAGGATAAACCCGGCGTTGGCATTAGCCTTCTCTTAACGAAAGGTGCCAAGGGGTCCGCAGAGTAACGCCCCATCCAATGGATGGCGTACTCACTCAAAGTGCTCTCCACGAAGCACCTCTAGTAAGGTTCGGGATACCACTAAAAAAAGATCTAACGTCGCAAGGATTCGAAACGAGGCCTTCTGTGTGGGAAGCCACTATGTTCGCCACCGCACCATCCCGACCCCTACCCCTTGTTCAGAAAGTAAAGATACAATCAAATGCATGAAGTTGTGGCCTTGAAGATGAGAGATTCCGCTATAATTTACACATCACTCAGAAGTTATGAACCTTCCCTGTCGGTGACGATTTTTTTAATACCCTTAAATAAAATACCTGTTGTTCTACCTGACACTGCGTATATAAAGCAATCCCGCATCTCCCAGCAAATGCCTCCATTATTCTGGATACATTTCGACTATATTAGACTTCCGTTGTAAAAAGAAACTCGTCATTTTTTATCGTTGATTCTTTCCTCCTAATTTAAAGTTTTTGGATTCTTCAGTAAGGATTCGCAAAAAGTTCTTAAATGACCTCGTCATTTTACCTTCTTATCACAATTAAGGGTCAAACTCATTTCGTGACCTTGATTACAAAGTCTTCAAGTGTGTATAATGCATTTTCACCGTAGGAAATGGACAGCGTATTGTTCATTTGTGAGTTATCTAATTCATTGAATCGACCACATTACACGCAGTAGAAATCCCGTCAAACATTGAGATGTCAAAGCAAACACTCAAGGCAAACCACACAGACAAAGTTTAACAGAACATTGCCAAAGAAAGAGTGCGAAAGTAAAAAAAAAACAAACAATTGGATACGAAATTAAACAAAGAAACTACTAATGTTTACCGGAATACTGTCAAAGAAAATGTGCAAAAGTAAAACAACAGTTGAAGTAAGAAAATAAATAAGAAAACGAAAAATGTTTGCAAGAAAACACTGTTAAAAAACATTTGGCATCCAATTCCTGGACAAAAACCGCCAGGCTTCTGTATAGAATATGAAATGGTGCTCTAAAACGATATCGTACCGGTAAGTATACATTAATATGTTTTTCTCCTTCAGAGTGAGACAAAGATACGTTGTCGCCGCATGTCAGGGGCTACGTACTTTCCCGTCCCCGAGTCGGGTCCTTTGTCGCACCAGAATATAAGGTCTCCGACCCATTTACTCAGCTTAATAATCAAGGAATGGAATAAGGCACCGCTGGGAGATGGTAGAAGGGGGAAAAATGCAAGAAGGGATTGAGATAAAGAAAAGGAACAGAGATGTTTGAGATGAGACTTCGGATTAGATAATGTGTACGAAACTTTAGCAAGGGTAGGTATTAATAAAGGAACAAACTTTAGGCTTTCTGAAGGTTTCTCTTTGGAAACAATACTGAACGTATTATTTTAACACAGAATGAGTGTATCGTCGTAACTTTAAAGTTTGTCTTGTTGGACATATTCAAATTGGTATCGGCTTTTTAAAAGAATTGGATTTTATCCACATTCCATGAACGCCACCGTGGCCATTATAAGCCAAGAAAATCGAAATAATTTTCTCCTGTCATGGGCCACGTAAAAAGATCGTATTTTAACTCCGACCGGACCGGAATAACATAAAATAAAGAACACATTTTGGTGAACATCCCTTAAAGTTAGATACGATGAACACAGTGATTTATTTTCTAGATGGAGAAGTTGACCTCGTAAGAATACCGTAGATTCATGAGGTCCTGCGTTTAGATCGGCAATCGTGGGACATTCTCCCTTAACTTAAGTTTTTTTTCAATAAAAATGATTCCAAAAATACTTATTTCAGGCTTTGAGTTTTGCCAGACCACGCAAAGGCATCACCTGTTTTTTGCACTCTAGATGTTGGAGGCGGGAGTAAAAGTAAGTAGGATATCCATAAAATGTACTATATTTCCGGATCTTGAAGATTTAATTAGCCAGTCAGCCAAGGGAATACAATCATTGCGGAAAAAGTTGTACGACAGGTATGAGAAAATCAATGTTAAATATGTATGTATATACATATGTATAAGTATGTATGCATATGTATACATATATATAAATATGAATATATATATAAACATGGAATAAATGTAAAAATAATTTAAATCCTCGGTTTTATTCGTGGTTACCACGGTAACTTGACAGATGAAAATATACGTCAAAATGATAACACGGCTGAAAGAGAAAACTTTTCCAAATAAATTCACATTCAGTGCTGTCCCTCATCTTGAATTAATAACGAGTTTGCAGCAGAAGTCGTAATTCCCATTGTTCCGGCGTTTCGGCGAGAGCGTTGCATGTGTAATATCGAGAGTGGGGTAGTGAGAGCGGTGTTTTCACGGGAGCAAACCCCTCTCCCTCACAGCATCCACTCGCTGTAGCCCGTTGCGCAAAGAGCAGATGAAGTGAGCTCCGCTGATCGAACCCACGAGAAGGTTCCTCTCAGGACGCGAGCCCCCGGCAAAGCCCTTTCATGAATGAGAAGTAGGTGAGGGGGGTGAAGAATCCTGGGAATGGAAGGAGAGGGGACGTGGATCAAGGGGAATTGGGAAAAGGAGTCTCGGCTAAAAGGAAACATTATCTCTTCGGTAGAAAAGGAGACATATCATCCACAACCAAGTTCGTTTCCTTTTGATCCCTGCTTGGTGGGATTTTATTCCCCTCAACTCGCCAAGTTTCGTTCTGTCTCATCTTGCCATAGGCCTAGAGGAGAATAAAGGAAAGGAAGGAAAAGAAATGATTTTTATTCTTTTTCAATTCTTTTCCCTCCTACGTTATCTCACTGCTCTTTATTCCAATCTTTATGGGTTCAGAAATGTGTGGCAATTTCCTCGGGAATTCTCTTCAATGCAATAACTTTCTTAGGGCATACCACAGAAATGAGGGGGCTTAGGATCAAATTTATCCATCTCCAGGCAGCTATTTTTGCCCCGATAGTTAGCTCTTCGTAGGATAAAAACTTGAATATCACGTGCCGTTTTCTCCAGACCACATCACCTTACGTCTACATCCCATTGTAAATCATAGCGACGGAGTGTATGGCGGCGGGTGTTATAACAACAGCCGTGGGAATGAAAGGGTAGGGTGTCCACAAAGAGGGATATACGTTTTGTTTTTGTGACACGGAGGTGAATTGTGCAGGTGTTAAGATCAATTCCTTGCGCTAATTTTTCTGAATCTGGCCTAGATGCTACGGTTTAGCGAGACTAATTAATAATAAAAATTCTATTTTGTGGTAACGGAAATTTATTTGACTTTTCCTGGCACATTGCCATTGGAATCTCACAAAACATCGTCTTCAACTATCCCTCAAAATGTCCGAGATATATGGCTATGACTAGATTTTCTAAAATTATATCGATTTATATTAACAACATAACCACAAGCTAATATTTTCTGTTAAGGTAGTCTACATAACTTTTTGGTCCCACAAATTAATTCCAGATAACAATCAAGTATACCTTTAATTATGACATTGTCAAAGGGTCAGTATAAGTAGCTTTATTTGTGAATGGAATCAAGACAAAAAGTTGAAAATTTCGATAAGCGCGAAGATGCTCTCCGGTGCTGTATATTATCTATGAAAGTTGGTTGGAAGAATGATGATGCTTAAGTTAACTTTGATAAAATTTATTTTATATTCATTTTACAATGAAGCATCTTTTCAGAAAGGATACTAGTGTAAAACTTGACAAAAAACCTTTACAAAAGAAAAATACACCTTTTAAATAGCATCCATCAACAGACTTCAGCTCGCATTGTTTCGTGAGCTGAATTTCATGGCCAGAAAATATTTTACTAACCCATGATCCTTCGCACATATACTTGTTTTCTATTCAACTATTCCCATCTTTATCATGTCTACTTGTCGTCTCCTCCACATCATCCCCCATTATCATGACAAGGGTTGTTCAAGGTATTTTTATAAAGATTGATCGTTAACTGTGGTCCCATGTGATTTTATCCTGTTCCACAATTAGAAGAGAGCAATCCTGCGCCAGCTTTAACCTACTCCATTGATTCCAAGGGGCCACGCAATTTAACGTCCCATCTGATGGTCAGTTAACTCTAATTTCTATCCACAAGCAGAGAAAAGTTTCCCCCTGACATATCCTTACCAAAGCCGGTTTTCAAATTATAACCCTTAGTTTGGGTAGCCGGCTTACCATCCACAGCACGCACTCATATAAAATTTGTATCACAATATCTATAGTAAAAATTAGGCCAACAATATGTCATAAAATTGAATTATTGTGCAAAATATTATGAGTATTATGAGAGTAAAAAAGGTATGATCTCTTTATTGGACTGCCATCGTGCTTACGCATATTTCTTCCCCTTTCCGCCTAAATCGCGGCGCGACGTATTAATTTATGTGCTGCGGTGAAGCAGTGGCCTCCTTACCTTGTCTGCAGTATTTGCCTGTCCTCTTCCGTGATTTCGCTCCGGTTTCCGTAGTGGGAAGAGCGTTCGTGAGGGTATGCTAAGGTTAGGGGATTATGGAAACGACTGGAGCAGGAGGATTGAGCGGATTAGCAGAGACCGATTTGGTCTCCGGTACTGACGGTACTAACCCCTGGGACTGGCGGCTTCACGTCAGAATGGAAAGACTCGGAAGGGAGGAGAGATCATGTGATGTTTGCGGTTTGGACTACCTGCAGGAACCAGGATTAATTTTTTTTATCACATTCAGAGTGTGTATATACAGACACACACACACACACACACATATATATATACACACACACACACACATATATATATATATATATATATATATATATATATATATATATATATATATATATATATAACCTTGATCAAAAAGTTCCCGGAATTTATTCAGAAAATTAAAAATACAAGTTTATTCATCTAAATCTATATTGTCCCCTTCAAAGTAATCCCCATCGACTGCAACACACTTATGCCAGCGCTTGATCCAATCCTCGAAACATTTTTTATATTCGGTTTTCGGTATGTCCATCAGTGCTTCCTGCGATTTTTCCATTACTTCCTCTCGGCTGCTAAAACGCGTTCCCCGTAATGGTTTTTTAACTCGATTGAACAGAAAGAAGTCACAGGGAGCCAAATCAGGTGAATTCGGTGGCTGTTGGATGGTATTTGTTGCATTTTTCGTCAAAAAATTACGAATAATGATAGCACTGTGCGACGGTGCGTTATCATGGTGCAAAATCCACGAGTTTTCTGCCCACATTTCTGGTCTCTTTCGGCGAATTGCTTCACGCAAACGTCTCATAACGCCCAAATAATACTCTTTGTTTACTGTCTGGCCTTCTGGCAAAAATTCATGATGCACTACACCGTTGTAATCCATGAAAACCGTCAGCATTGCCTTCTTTTTTGACTGAAAACGACGTGGTTTTTTTGGTCTCGGCTCATTTGGTGAACGCCATTCACTTGCCTGATGTCTGGATTGCGTGTCGTACTCATAAACCCACGTCTCGTCTCCAGTAATGATCCTTTTGATGAATGTGGGATCGGATTCAGCCTCGCAAATCATGTCTTTTGCGACGTCAACACGGTCTCTTTTTTGCATGAAATTGAGGTCTTTTGGAACCAACTTTGCTGCTACACGACGGAAACCCAAATCATTAACCACAATGTCTTGGGCGGATCCATAGGCAATGTTCAAGTCCTCCGCTATTTCTCTGATGGTTAATTTGCGGTTATTGACCAACATTTCTTTTACTTTATCAATTTTTTCACCGACTTTCGATGTCGATGGTCTGCCACTGCGTTCATCATCTTCGATTGACTCACGACCACTTCTGAACCGCTCGTGCCACTGGTAAACGACCGTTTTTTTTAGAGAATCATTGCCGAAACACTTTTCCAACATTTCCAACGTCCGTGCGCCACTAAATCCGTTTTTTACGCAAAATTTAATACAAGTTCTTTGTTGCAAATTTAAATCCATTTCTGCAATTGTAAAAAATCGCCAACACACACAGAGATAGATGTACTCTTGGCTACGTAACTTTTGCAAATGTCAAGTTATGACACTAAGATTTAAAGGGAATATCAACAACAGATGTACCAATTTAACAAAAAAAACAGAACTCAAATCGGAACGATGGGAGCGCCACACGGTGGTTATTCCGGGAACTTTTTGATCAAGGTAATATATATATATAATATATATATATATGTATATATATATATATATATATATATATATATATATATATATATATATATATATACACACACATAAATACACGTATATTCATGTAAATAGGTATACATACCTGTAATTGCTGAGTGGGACAGAATGGACTCCCTTGTTTTAAAAAAATTACTGAAGAGTGCACAGGTCAATTGGCGGAGGGGGAGTAGTGGCATTAGCAGGAACAAACAACATCATTTTTATTTATTGTCATGTAGTGGTTTGGTAAGCATCGAGGCTTTGTCGTACGAACCTTCTTTAAGAACCATAATATTGTGGTGGTGACGCAGAGGGCGCTGTGGTTGAGCGATGAAGCGCATTTTCACCTCTCCGGCGCATTAAATAAGCAAAATTTTCGTTGCTGGTCCACTGAAAACCCTCATGAACTTCACCCAAGACCTCTTCATAGCCCCAAAGTGAAGTTTGTGCGCTGTGTTCTCCATAGGCATTATTGGGCCTTACTTTTTTGAATCTCAAGGTTCAAATGTTACTGCAAACTCAGTGCGCTATTGTGAGATATTGGATAAATTTGTACTCCCCAAAATGGAAGAGTATGTTGAGGAATATAACACAGAAGCCTTTTGGTTTCAACAGGATGGTATCACGGTTGATACCACCCGCTGTTCACGCCAAATCCTCCAAGAATAATTTCCTGACCGCCTGATCTCCTCACGAGGGGATGTTCCATGTTCCCCTCGCTCCATAGATTTGAGCCCAGCCCATGCGATATTTTTCTTTGGGGATATCTCAAAGCTGAGGTTTACAAAGTTCAACCAAGGACCTTGGAAGCTCGAAAGAAGGCAATGACAGATGTCACCGCTGGAATTACGAGAGATATGCTGAGAAGACTTTTCGAAAACTTTTTCGCGCGACTCAACATGTGCATTGCCTACCAAGGTCCTCCATATGGATGAAATAATTTTTAAAACCTAAAAAAATTGGCAAAATATGCAGTTTTCAGGGAAAAAATTTATTTCAATTAACTTCGTTGGTGTTTCACAATTCACCCGCCAAATCAGAGAGCCTATTCTGTCCCACCCTTTTTATCTATACACACCTACGTGTGTGCGTGTAGGTAATGTAATACGAAAACTGAATAGGTACAAGAAATTATGAAATTATAGTATTGTTAAAAGAATAAGTGGCCAATTATGGGTGGGTGGTTCAATAACTTCTTATAAAATCCAAAAAACCAATAGATGGCACTCGTTTTATCGGAAACGTTTTGCTTCTAATAAACCTCATATCTCACTAATCTGCTGTTAGTTTCCGCTATATCCATCGATAGGTTTCATTTTCTTAGTCAGTTGGAACAACGAACTTTTTCTATTTATAAATAAGGAAAAAATGTGTTCCGGGTAATTATTAAACCCCTGTATTTATAAGACTTGGCAACGTAAGAGATGAAAGCTGAATTGAATGAAGTTCAGGGCACACCTGCGGCTGTACTTGCAGAGTTTACAATTGGGTAAAAGAGTGTAAAGTAGCCGTAAATCCACAAATGATGAACATCATGATCTTGAAAAGATGAAGGGAGTAAATATTATTTTATTAACAATATTTCGGACATTATGAGTATTTAAGCGGAGAATGTGGCCGAATGAAGGTCACGTTAGTATGATTGAAAAGTTTTTATTTCCTGCAACGCTGTGCCTACATACACTATTTAAAATCACAAGTCGTACAAAAAGGCGATAATATGTGGTAAGACCTTTCAAAACTGGAATGATACTGGAAATTGAAAGTGTTAGAGTATGTGTTGCGAATAAATTAGGGAAAGCGCTAAGAGATTGTGAAACACAGGGTCCGTACAATAAGTGTCGGGACTTAATTGCAGTTATCATTACAATTACTTAATAATCTTCAAAATACATTCCTCATGCATCGATACACTCAGTTCAGCGCGTCTGCCACTCGTCAAAATCCCGCTGGAAGTCGGTTTTCGGAATACTGTTGAGAGCCTTTGTCGTCGCCGCTTGAACCGGAGTTGGACCGTTATCCTTTGAGCTCCCTTTTTATTCGCGGAAACAAAAAAAGTCAGGTGGAGCCAGGCCGGGGCTGTACGGGGGGGGGGGTGATATGAAACGTTGCCACACCGAATTTCAGTATTCAGAATTGTCAGCAGCTGCCGCAAAACACTCCGTGGCACATTCCTCGCTCAAGACTTTCGGCACCAGCTTCGCGCACACTTTCCTCATCACAAGATCCTCTGTTACAATGGTGTGGACGGTTACGACTGAAAGGCCAGTCTCTTCTCTCTGAAAAGGGCGATGCTTAAACGCCGGTCAGAGTCCAAAACCTTGTTCACTTTGGCTACCTGAGCATCGGTTCGAGCGGTCGTCGGGCGTCCGACGCGGTGCTCGTCTTCGACGAGCTCCCGGCCTTCCTTAAACATTTTGTGCCACTCAAAAACTCTTGTGCGGCTTAAGGCATCATCCATATAAGCCTGTTCAATGAGTTCAAGGGTCTCCAACGTGGATTTTCCGAGTTAAACGCAAAACGTCACAGTGTAGCGTTGCTCGACGGTGCGCTCCATGCTGGCGCGACGACACCACAAACAATCACACGTCACAAAAATCCACCTCCTGTCTCAACTCATGCCCGGAGGACACTGAACTAAATTGCGCCTGAGTGGTGGGGGACCTCTACCGAGCCGACCGTTCGGACCCCCATCCACCGCTCCGTTGAGACTACAGCGAACCAGTGCCGATACTTATTGCACGGACCCTCTATATTCTTGTTCGTAAATTAGAGTATATCTTTTTTTTCCATTGCATATTTACCTTCTGGTATCATTGCCAACATTTTGAAGGAAGATTGGATTATTTTATTTTTGAATTATACAAGTATTTTGTATAGTTTCCGTTTTATTTCTCCTAGCCCTGTACTTATATGTTTGTAGCGTGGAATCAATGTTTTGTAGAAAGTTCCAACCATAAAGTTTTTTCACAGTAATTATTACGCTATAAAAATCAAAAGGAACGAAAAAATATGATTACTAAATGCAGATTCATTTATTAATCCCTCATTTAAACCATGTACTTCAAGAGATTTTCGGAAGAAGCACATTATTCTTAATTAAAATTTTTATAAATCACGCGGCTAGCGATTTCTCCGAGAGTTCGATTCAAAATGCTTTATCATCTAATTTTGATACTTGCTTACATCCTTCGTACGATTTTGATGCTCCATTATCTAATTCTGGTACTTGCTTACAGCCATCGTACGATTTTGTGGGTACAAATAAACTACGGAGACAGGCCGATGACAGCGCGGACAAATCAACCTTTCGTTGTTTGGGAAATGTGCTTCTAAATATTTTATCTTTTATTATGATAGTCTTACTTCAAGAGTTGGGAAAGTTTTAACAGAATGGTGTGACTTATCTATTTCTTTCGGCATCTTTGTCATCCTTCTTTACCGAAATGGTCGATACTATCACGCTAAGGACGAAATTTGTAAAAATAAAACGGGGATGCTTTCTTAAAGCGTTCGATCATCGTACTCGAAGACCTAGATATTTTTACGTCAACCTTAATGGAAACCCTGTCGTTTCACGAGACTGACATGGGTTTTTCGTAAGTATTTGCAAGCGAAGAAAGGAGCTCGTTCAGTTTCTACTAAGGTGACATAGGTAAGTTAGACTAACACATAGATGAAAAACTCCGAAGACTACTAAACATTTACGGCAACAAAAAAGGCGTTATCCATCGAAAATTCACCCTTATGCACCTGGTGCTTATTTTCTTCAGTATACTTATCGTTCAGTAGGACTATGGTAACATTTGTACTCAAAGATAGAGTTCAATAATGCACTCAGAATTTTCAGAGGGCGATCAATTTATATAATGATACCTGACGATTATTTGGAGTACCTGGGGTTAGATGAGTCTAGGGTTCAAACCTTTAGCGCTATTTTTCATGATCTAATTTGGTAATACATTTGAAAGTTTCATCATGAAGAGATTGTGGAAATGATCCAGCGAACTTAAAAATAATATGAGAATGTGATCTCAAAAGATGTCCAGGTTTCTCGCTGGGGAGGTAGGTAACTTTTAGTATTTAAAATCCCTAAAAGGCGAAGTTCACCAAACCTCATGAATGATTGACGCAAAGATTTGTGAGCTGAGTAGTGTCCCCACTGGGATGCTCTTAGCGTAGTACTAAGCCGTTTAAGTGCACAAAAAATCCGGAAAGAAATGCGATGGGCCTCCCTCCGGCTCAAACGTTGTAATCTGGTATTATTGGCCCTCTCAGAGCCCTCGCGAAGCAAGTCTTGCTCCTCCAATGTGTTGCACGTGTCACGATTTAAAATCACTCTTCAAGTCGCGGTGACCCATTCAAGTTTCCCGCTTCCATTTTAAGTTTCCCAAGAGAGTGTTTCGAGACATCGCCGTTGAACCGCAAGGATTTCTTTCCGGGGATATCAGGTGTGTGATTTGGTGGGGCAGTAATAAGAGGGTAGACACTTTGAGAATATAACTCAGACATGATGCAGAATCGTATAGGTGCAGACGTCGTAAAAACCAATAAAAAAAAATGAACAGCGTCCACGAAAGCTTCCGCGTGATGGGACCGTCACGGAAGGAGAAAGAGGAGTATGGGAAAAAAATGAATGCCGATGACCGAGACTACACGGTACGAGAACACCATCAAAGGAGTCGTGCTGTGATATAAATAAGTGCTGATCCTCTTAGATAAAGCGGCTTTTCGGAGATATGCTGCTTCCATTAATCTCCCCAGTTATAAGGTCATGCGATCTTCTCGAAATTCCAGGTGCACGCGAAGGGCAACGCGTCTCTACTCCCCGGAGCTCCCCCGTGACCGCACGGCAATGCGCACGCCTGCAGACTTGCATTCCGGCGAGGAGGGGTGGTCACAGCTGTGCAATGGCTCCGCCGCGAGTTGGGGAGTGGGTGTTTTGCGCGCGTGTCGATCGGATTCGAATCCCTCCGGGAAGTCATTAAACTCTCCCTCCCCCTACAAATATCACGAGTCTCTAATATAAATTAATTTAGTTAACTGTATTTCGGTGACAGAACAAGCCCTGTCACACGTCCCCTAGGCGGGTTGAGGTTCACGGCGTGGATTTAGGTAAATAGGGGAGCTGCGAGACCCAAAGAGAATTCTTGCGAATTAAATATAATCAGTTGTTTTTGGAAAATTGCATCGTAAAAACCCGTTAAAAGTATCCCCAAAAAAAGTGACCCTGAAAAACTATTAAAAGTTAGTAAAAAGGTGGTGATGAAAAGACGCTGGCAGGCCTAACCCTTGACCGTGAACTTATAAATCTCTTTCAGACTAAATTAAAACAACAGTTTAACGTAATTTTATACAAATGTACAAATTTAAATGATTTTCCTCGGCACGATTTCCTCATAGCTCCCATCCACATTGTATAGCGATGGATCTGTTTTCTTTGTGATAGGGTGAGAAATGCAGCTTAGGTACTACGAGGGTCATCCGGAAAGTAGTACCCGTTCGTGAAATAAAGACACAAAAGTAAATATTAACAAACATAAAAAATTTTATTTGAAAGAGGATACTTTAAACTACTTCTCAACATAATCTCCAAGCAAATTAAGGCATTTGTCATAACGTGTGACAAGTTTCTGTATTCCTGCTGCATAGTCCTTCGCCGCCAGCTCATTGAGATACAGGGTCACTCCTTCTTTAAGTTCTTCATCGCTGTCAAATCTTTTTCCTGCCAAAAAGTCTTTAAGCTTTGTAAAGAGATGAAAATCTGAAGGGGCCAAGTCCGGGCTATACGGTGGATGGTCGAAAGTTTCCCATTTGAATTGCTGCAAAAGTTTTTGTGTTATCCCAGCTGCATGAGGCCTGGCATTGTCATGAACGAGAATGACACCAGTAGACAATAGACCTCGCCGCCGATTTTGTATTGCCCGCCGTAATTTCTTTAATGTTTCACAATACGCATTGGCATTAATAGTGTCTCCACGGGCCATAAAATCAATAAGCAATACACCTCGTCGATCCCAGAAAATGGTTGCCATGAGTTTCCTGGTGGACAGAACTGTCTTGAATTTTTTTGGTTTGTTTGGTGAATGAGCATGATGCCACTCCATTGACTGTCGTTTACTCTCAGGTGATGCATAACAAACCCATGTTTCGTCACCAGTAATTATGCGAGTCAAGAAAGAGTCTCCTTCATCAGAATAACGTCCCAAAAACGTCAGTGCTGCAGCCATACGCTTGGTTTTGTGCTCATCTGTAAGCTTGCGAGGGACCCATCTTGCACAAATTTTTGCATAATGCAGATGGTGTTTAACAATTTCATGAACAATTGTTCGAGAAACATTGGGAAAATGCTCACAGATGTCATCAATTGTGACGCGCCGATCGTTCCTCACGAATTCGTCAACTGAGCTCACCAGTTGGTCTGTAATGACAGACGGTCTCCCCGAACGCTCATTGTCGTGTGTGTTCCCCCTCCCCATGTTGAAGTTGCGACACCACCGCCGAACAGACGACTCGTCCATTACATTGTCTCCATACACCTCCTTTAATTGGCGATGAATATCACATGGGCGAACGTTTCTTGCATTGAGGAATTTAATCACTGCCCTCACTTCACAACTGGCGGCGTTCTCAATTTTTTTAAACATTGTAAACAATCACAGAAACAACACAGGCAATGCTAGCGTCACGCAACTTGGCTCAGAGAAGGCAGACAAGCCACTGAAGCTATCTGACCTCGTCCAGCGGCTACTCGCGTCGTCAGCACTTCATGCGGCACGAACGGGTACTACTTTCCGGATGACCCTCGTATTTGAGTCTGATATTCCTCGGTGTATTACCGTATATATTTTCTTAAAATGGAAATTTTTAGATGCACTCAGTACTATTAATATATGATATTAAATTAAAAGAAGTCCTAAGTATTAAAATACTCGTAACTTGTCTGAATAGTTATTAATACATGCAATATGACTATAATTCACCCCACAAACCAAATAATGGAGAAAATGTTAAATTTTGAATATGAAACCTAGATATTCGACATCACGGTTATTGATTAGTTGGGTGTTTCTAAAGATAGGTGACCGTATGCTTCAGACATAAGCAAGTGGTCTGAGTGGTTGCGGATATTTATGCTTCGTTTAAAATCCGGAAGGGGGTGGGGGACGATCCTCTGTATTTCTTTTTTGAATCCTATTATTATCATTATCAGTATGAAAACATTCATGTGTAGGTGGACAGTGACAGATGCACAAACATTAATATCACAATCAAAATTGCCTTTCCGAAGCAATAATAGGATACATATCAACAACAACCTTATTTGGAAAAATTCTTTACTTAAAAACAAATTCCTAATCACAATACGTCTAAACTAAGCTCGTGTGCACAACAGGGAATGCAAGCATATAAAAGTAAATAATAAAATCACAGGAAATTGCTCGTCACCAACTTCTGTCGCATAAAAATTCCATCTCATCAATAGATTCTCAATCGATACCAAATCAAAACTAACCTGCTATAACAAGTAACCTGTAATAAGTACAATCAAACATATACAAAGTAAATATTATTACACGCAGGCCAACATGGCACCATGCAAAATCACGCCCTCTTCCCCCAAAGTCACCATGCGAAGTCACGCACCGTCAAGCGTCACACACCCAGTCCAACTTCTCACGCCGTTCACTTTGATTCGAGTCCATGGCATTCATCCATCTTAAATTTATTACCCAGACCCTTTCCTTAATAAGCCATGGTACGCCTAATTTGCCGTCATGAAAGTTCACATCGTTATACCTCGGGGGTTTGGGTGTTTTCGGTGCTCCGCCGCTCGTCTTTTGCACCTTGTACCGACGGTTTCATTCCCATTCCAGTATAGATCTTTTGAATAGAAACCGTGCGAAGGTCAGAGACGTATCAGTCAAACCTAGGGGCGAGGTAAGCCTTCAATGATCCTGAGGATCCCTCTTCTTTAGTACTTATGTATGTGACGATCTGAAGAATTCGCTGAGAAGCGTAGCCCTCGGGCGGTGGAGGAAATAGTGTAAGGTATTTCCTAATGACAATCCTCGTGCAAAATAGTTAGGGTCATCGGCGTTGCCCACTTTCATCAGGAGTAGTCGAAGGGAAGCATTGGGAGGAATCACTCGAGTAAGAATCGGGCATGGTACGTTGGACGACTTGTATCAATTTTTTGAAGGTAAGACGCAGTTCCGTTGCAACTATTGGCACTCCTTATTGAGTTTGAGGAATCATCTGACGGAATGTGAGCAGCATCGGATGTTTAAGGAATGCTTAAAGTGAAAGGGGAACTTTCGCATATTTTTTGGGATAATTTCAAACCCGTCAGCAACTTGATTATTCTTTTTAAATAAACTTGCATTTTACTTTCCAATAATATTACAACACATTAATTTTTGGGTTGCAAGTGGCGCAAAATGCCCATCGTTTTCAAGACACGCACTCGATAAAGTACGTGTCTTCCTGAAGTTGTTTCGAATGCGACACGTCTAAAGGAGACGACGGGCGGTGGAGCACCATAGCCCTTCAGTATCAAGCAGCAAGACTCCGTGAAAGTGTAGGAGCGTGCAGAATCGTGTCCAGGCTGTTACAGTCTCGTATCTAATGCATGAGTCCCGCCCTATTCCGTCGATTCAGACTAGTGGGAGAAGTCCAGTGTGCAATTAACAGCCATTGGCCAGACCATGCTAAAACTAATCATATTGAACCAGTGTGTCTCCACTAGGACAAAGGAAAATACGTACGTGTAGGTAACTAGAATGGCTCGCGAGCTGGCTAGCATTTAGCTCAAAAGCCTGCGGCAGATGGAAAGTTTATGCCTAAGTTCTCTGATTTTCCTCGACACATTATAAAATACCTTCGCAGAAACACAAACGAATTTAATTTATTAAGCTTTTAGTCTTCAAATAGTTTCTTAAATATAAAGTAAATTTGATTTTCATAATCATTGAAAACTATGTTTTCTTTTGACGTAATAAATTATACACTCGCTTTTTTAACAATAATTGTTACATTTTTCAACTATTTTTTCATAATTTGAAAATTGGAATCGGAATAAAACTCGCTCACTGCTAAAGTTACTGGTCAAATTATTGACTTAAAAAATTTACTTCGAACTTACATTTAGTCAAGTGGTAATTGAGAGCTCCTAGAAAATCGTCTTTGTTATGTTATGACAATATTGGCCGCGTTGATAGAACCAACTGTATATCCAAGCGAATTGTTTGTTTGAATGAAATTGTTTTTTTTGTACCGAAGACAAGGTGGAAAAAATGATTGCATTTGTCTTGCTTTTGTCACTTTTTAGTTTCATCCATATTTTATCTGACATTCATTTTATATCCACCTTCAAATAAACTTCTAAATTGAGTTTAATCTGAACTTACTCCCTCATCTTGCGCCAAATCTAATCTCAGAATAATATTACACTGTTTCATGTCGATACATTTAATCTTAGGAGGTTTATATGTGACATATAAGCAATATTTATTTTAAATTATTCAACAATACTATCTTTCTTGACCAAAATACTGACTAAACTGGAAAATTGTCTTTTTAAATCTACGCAACTGTTGCTGTTTCAGGAGAAATTCTTTGTTTACCTAATTTTATTACATCGCCATAAATGTTTTATTAGAATTTTATCATAAAATATATCTCGCCCTTCATTTCAATTTTTATGTAGGCTGAGCACAATGGTAGAAACTCATTCACGGTGCTAAAAGACTAACCACGTATCTTTTGTATCCCAGATAAAAACCTTTGGTTTATCAAGCGTGAGACCGCCACCATTCTTACTCTGGTAATTTCTTGTCGAAGAAAACTTATTTTTGACGAGCTAAGTATTTTTAAAATAAGGACATAAAGACTTTTTGCTTCTACCACCGACGAATACGGTGAACAAACTGTTGACTTCAAAAAGAAACGATTTAATTTGCGTAGCATGTTCAGGTTATATTCATAGCATATTCTTTGTATTGGCAACAAAACTCCTCCGTGAAATAATGTAAATTGCTACATCCAATCTAGTTCACATTTTTTTACTGTGATACTAAACATTTTAGTCATCTTTCCTGAGGATCTCTCAATTTTCGTTCTCAAATCATCTATGTGTATTTTCATTCAATTCATGCCAATATTTTTTCCCTTAAACAATTATCAAGCTCTAAAATTATTTGAATGATTAGGTTTGCTAAAACTTTATCGTCCCCACAGGTAAATGAAGTACCTAATCTATTAGTTTAATTCATATTCCCAGCGTTTCCTATGATTTTCAATCATACCATTTTTTCTTGAAATCGTCTGAATAGAAAAACGTCAATGCGTAAAGTAAATTTACATTAACGGTCAATATTTTAAATCAAGAGAGTTAAATTTAATGCTACATTATAGAACACAATTTGCTCAGACTAAAAGTCATTCAATATTTATTTTTCACTGTCTCCCTGTTAAGCATGTTCATTAAATAAATAATATCAGGAGATTATTTAAAATGCATAAATAATGTCTAAAAGTTGTTGTAAGCGTTAGCCGAAATAATATTTGTAAGATTATTTTGACTCTCAACGACATAAAGCATGACTTTTCCCATGTTAGAGCCAATGGATAATAGGGTATTTTACTATATTCTATTTTATCCCGTAGAGCGGCTAAATCATTTATGACTTTATAGGTAATTTTTTGTTGGTCCTGAACTCATTTCAGAGGCTATTGGGTCTCGATAGCTTGCTTTTATAGAAGCCAGAGATTAAAATAGCTATTTTCTCACAAAGGTTTTACTGATGATACTATTCATCATTCGCATTTAGAGAAAAAAATCAAAGGCCAAATACTCTCTTTCGGTGTGAAAAACCGATTGCTTACAATATAATAAATACGGGTACTTAATGATAAGTAAAAGACATAGCTATAAAGATTTATTGGTGCCTATAAAACGAAATGGACCGGAAAATCGTTATCTACGCTTTATTCCACAAATATTAATTTTAAAAATATCATCATTTTTAGTGATGCCTTGGGCGTGATTTTTTGGCATCTGAATGAATAATTTTGGATGAATAAGTTCGTCCATGGTTTCAATTTTATAAACCTGATTCGTTTCACTAAAAATATGATTACTACTGTGTAGTATTTTTATTGGAATATTGAGTTTTTTCTAATGAGAAGTAATATGAATTCCGATGAACTACGAAATACATAATTCCCGAGGCTATGTACTTGTTTGTTTTCTTTCCTCTTCAGTCCCCAAAGCAAGTTTTTTCTCATAATTAGGATTTTAAAAATCATCCGCGTCGACTGTAATTTTCCCTGGGGGTGTAATCCACGACCACATATTTCAGGACAGCAAAACATGAAATCATTTGCTTTTATTAACCGATATGCTTGAGTGGCAATTGATTAATTTTCATTAATGTGTAATTTTGAAATTAAGTGCAAAACGCGTGACGTTATTCTGATTATAGCAGGTGTTCGACATGCAAATGTTATTATTAGAATGTGCAGATAAAGACATTAGGTATAATTAAAGACTTCCCGAAAGATCTGTTAAATAACAAAGCAGTGCTCAGCCAATTTTTTACCTTTGAATATATTGCGAAAAACGATTTTTACAACAATTTATGGTGACCATCAACTACGTTAAACAACATTATTTAAACCTAAAACTGGTTTGAAAGGCGAGGGAGGGGTTCATTTAATACAAAATTCAGCAGCGTGTGAAAACCACTCATTAGATGGGGACCAGTTCATTTTACCTTTATCGCTTGTAGTTACCCAGTAAAGTATGATACCAAAAAAAATGAAACAGATTGGGTGAGGATGCCCGAAGGCATTGCCTAGAATCAAACCCAAGCTCTCCGGTCAGTAGCCTAACACACCACCCCACTAGAATACCACACCTCCAGAAACCATAGAACATATAGAAGTTAAAAATGGTGATTTAAAATAAACATAGCTGACAGAGGCATAACTTCAATGATGACAATATTCTTTTGATTGAAGAGGTCCTCCATTCGAGTTAAATTATTTCTATTTATTTGGGTGTTGTATGAGGCAAAAATCTCAGAGCAAGCTCTATAACTATGAAATGAGATAAAGGGATATATAATGGATGAGAATTTCCGGATTTATCGTATTTCAATGTCAATTGATCGGCAATTACGAATGATTTTCTATGATCCCAAATATTTGAATCATTTCAATTAATCCATTTGTACGGAATTACACTCTTCCTAACCTCAGAAAGTAAACAAGATGTTGACCATGGAAGTTGTATGATACAAATGCAGATGATATGATTTTCTTTTGGGAATGGTATTTCTCTGCGAAATGGTGCCAAGTATTAATATGATGATTGCGTGCGTTAGTGTATTATATGTTGCTATTAGATTCGTACATGTTTCAGTTGAAACAATGCAATAAATATTGAGATGATAATATTGGCACTAGGATAACATGGAAATAATTACAAGTTTGTGTTGAAACAGTTAAAAAAAATAATTAAAACACCTCAAATCGGTGGGGAAGGACTAATTTCGCAGACGGGTACCAGAGTTCGTCCGGATTAATATCCATCTCTACCTAAATATCTGAGCGCCCGGTTCCTGGAAACGTTCGAGCCCTTTTCACCATCCCCCTTTCTCCCTCCTCCTTATCCCGTCTTTCCTGAATCCGGGCACCAACCATTAATCATTCTAATGACAGAGATGGAAGTTGGTGTGTGCTCTTCAAGTCTTTTCCTCCGTCGCACTATCTTTCGATTAAGCACACAATGGACCACGCTTCCTCCCTCTCCCAACTCCCTTCCTTCTCCTCCTTCGTTCTGTTTCCAAAGGGGGTATATTTTCTCATGAATTGGTGTATTGCAACCGTACGAAATAATAGATTCGAATTTGGCGTCGGCGCGTGGGTGGCTTTGGAGAAGTTTCCATCGATGGAAGGGTGAGAGCGGGGTTGCTTGTCGAAGGGAAATGACGCGTGTGTACGCATATGTTTCAAGGAGGTGGAGGGTAAGCTACAGAGATGGAAAAACATTTGATACCATGGAAAAAATCAGGGTACTTCCCTTGGGGTATACAACCATTTAATGTGAGTATAGGTCTTAAAAAAGTTTTGTCGATTCATATCAGAGAGATAAAAAGATTGTTTAAGTGTAATGGCTATTGTGTACTTGAGGATAAATAGTGGAAAAAATAGGAGACTTAAGGAGGATCGGTCATGACTTCATAATTTAATGTTGAACTCATGTATTAATTATGAGTGATGAAAATGCATATCAAAAGCAACACGTTAAAATCATATTGTGTCATTTTAACTTGTTAGAATGGACTTAGGAGAACATATACCGTAAATGTTATCAAAATGACACATTCCTGACATCTCGATACAGTGTTCTTGAGAATGGGACCAATGTGTGAGTGACAAATTGATTGAAAAGTGGATATTTTGTACCATACGGGTCAGGATTTATACGATCAGTTTGCTGCTACCCCCTAAGCTGAACTATTACCTAACAGTCTTCTCATCCTCTAATACCTCCGTGGACCGATATTTTTCCATTAACTGCTTCTCGTAGTCCATCATTAGCCTTCCTCTGTAGCTCTTCCGCTACACGTCTCCTTAAACTGTGGCCTTCCGCATACTACTTTGTCCCAGTGTGGCCAATTAGTTTGTCTGCTCCTGTCCTTCAATGGCATTTCTGTTCACTTAATCTTCGAAGCACTTCTTTATTTGTTACTCTGTCTATCTACTTCGTTTTAAATATCTTTCGCGAGCACTATATTCTCATCGACTCCAATATTCTCTCCTTTGCCTTTTTTATTGCACACGTCTCACATCTATTGAAAACTTAACTCAAAAATAAGTTTAAAGTAATCGCTTCTTTTAGGGATATATTGGTAGAACGATTGTAAAAGGTGGCAGGGTGGATGACGAGATTGTAGGAGCATCAGTTGGGTTGATGGCGGTAATTTGAAGCTCTTTCTTTTACCTCTGCAATTTTCTAGTAAAACTCGAAACAAGCTACAGTATTAGTCAACATGATTACTACATACAGCTGATATACACGATGTTTTTTGAGTGCAATTGTCATCATTATGAAATTAATAGGTACCTCGGTGATATGTCACTATTAATAGGAACGACTCGGAGTAAACAAAGAAATATCAGCAGCCACTTACCCCACGTCAATTACAAAACACCCCAAAGGTTAACTGTACGCTGATTTGGCGAGTTAAAGTTTTTCCAAGTCACAGTTGATGACCTCGGTGCAATTGATTTAACCCGGAAATTGCGGTTTGGTTGAAGTGTTCCAAGAGGGAGCCCACAAAGGACAGATCAAACAGGGAAGCGATTTTGTGCGGCTCTTAATATTGTGGGAGAATGTGCGGAACACTCACTTAATTAAGTAACATCAGTAAATTCCATAAAGCACGAAGTCTTGCTCTGTATTTAGGGAGTTTAACGGTTGCCCATGTGATAATTTACTGCTATGCGCGGTAACAGTTTGAGAGAAATTCCATCTCTCCATTATGGTTTTGAGGAGAAGGCCAAACGATCGCCTACGCTGCCAGGAGATGAAAGTTTGCGATTGCGCCAATTTGGATTTCAACATAAACTTAGCCCCAAAGTCTGTTAGCAAAAAGGTAACTCGAAGACCGAATGTTGCTCGGTTAAAGGTGACTGACTGCTAAATTTAATGCCCTTTTTGAAATTTATATTTTACGTTATTATTTATAAAGAATATGATGATGATATGACCACAGTCATATCGATTGTAGAATTAGAACTTTGGGTAAGTGACTACTTAGGGTATTTGCGCCATTAGGGATAGGTTGGGTAACTCGGTAGTGGTTTTCAGGGGACAGAGGGCGTGGTGAGAAACTCGGCGTCGGTATCTTAACTAAAGGTGTCAAGTTACCAATAGTTAAAATGTCCTCCCCGAGAGGTGACATGCATACTCCACTCGAAGTGCTACTCGTGCTGCACACCCCAAGTAGGGTTTGACATACCAATGAAAAATCTTGCCAATTCTGAGAATCGAAACTGGACCCTCTAGCTAAGAAACCGATATACTCGTATTAGCACACTGTACCATCGTACAGAGAGTCTGCGGTTGATGAAAACAGTGCATCACGTCTACTCATAAATATCCACACTACACTACCGACGACGACTCGTGATTGAAAACTTCGCCCCTGTAAAAATTAATATACGTGCTTAATTATTACGTTTTTATATTACACACTTGTATTACGTGCTAATATTTAATACACATAATTATGGGACACCTGGTTATCAGAAAAAATGTAAATGTATTTATGGCAAATCTGACATTTTGTAAAAAAGGACAACTGGTCGTGAATGAAATGAGGTCGGGTCAGGGAAAACAAATTTGGAGAATGAACAATATCCATAGGACAGTTTTTGGTTGCAAGAAATCGAACAAGTCCTGGAAATTGTCGATAGAACCTGTAAAATGGAATTAGTCTTCAAAATCAGCTGATAAATGGCATTCATTTTCCCTTAAATTTCATGATCACAGCATAAAATTATTGGAAAAAGAAATATCTTTTGAAAAATATAGTCCGAGCTGATAATGCATGTAGATGATCATGCGACAACTTTCCTATCGTGGCTGTTCTCTTCATAGGTCCTAGAGTAAATCTCCCTTTAGTAAATAATTTGTTGTTTGAGAAATGGTTTAATAGAATCAATTTATTAGTGAAAAACTATAATATTGTAATTGAAATATATTTTTTAGACACGACCCAGGTTTCGACATTGTGTCATAATGTTGCTAAGCATGATGATGACGTTGAACGTCGAACCCGGGTCGTGTCTAAACAAAATACCGTGAAATTGAAAAGTTATAGTTTTTCAATATTACATGAAGGAATTCCATAAAGTCATGCCTTAAAAAACCAATTATAAAATTCGTGCTTTTAACGCAGTTAATTCTAGCCTCTACAGAAGACTCTACATCAAATAACGTGAATGCCAGGATAGTTGAAATGTTTGTAGGTGACACGAGGAAATGAAATGGCGTCATCAAAGTGCTAGTATAAGAAATCTGTACTAGTAGTAAACATCTGATATCGAGTGAAATGGAATAAGGCACGGAAACTTGGTCGTTAAGGCAAGAGGAGAAGCTAATAATGGAAGCTTTGGAGATGCGAGTGTGGTGGAGAATGTAAAAAGGAGAATGGACAGAAAGAAAAAAAACAAAAATACAAGCACAAGATACGGGTAATTTACGGAAAATATATATTTGAATTTATAAATTTGAAATATTTAGTATTAGTAGAAGAGAGAGTATTGCTGGAACAAATTCAATTTTATTGGCGTTTGATGTTTTGATTGGCGATAAGATATTGAAGAATCTAATAGAGGAGGCAAGTAGGGATCTGGATACAAATGGAAAATTCTGCTATCGCTGAGATTATATAAATTAGTATGAAATGCTAAAATCAGAGACAATATACACAGAGTCAATAATGAAATGATATTAGAAGATCAGTTTCATTTTCTTGCACCAGAAAAACATTGAAACATGTTTTTTTCAAATTCACCATCAAAATCATTATGTACCAAATGGGAAAATAAAGTCATTCTCTCTAATAATAGTTTTTTTATGATTTCAACGATGATTCTCTGTGCAGTAACCGAACAAGAACATTCTACTGTCTATTTTATTAAATAAAAAATGTAACTAACCGTTTTTAAGTAAATTGTATCGCCTATTTCCGCAGAAGTTAGTTTTATGGAGTCAGAACCTAACTAAATTGCTTATTCACTCACTAAAAAGCTAGGTTCACCCCTTTCTTCAAAATACTTAGAACCGTTACAAGAGAAAAATTATAGAAATCGCTCAATTTGTGGTGTGGTTTCTCTTGAATGACATATTTTTTCAAAGTTACGATTAGGATTTTCAAAACAAATATTTGTCCGATGAAAAGTTAAATAAATTTTTCAGCTCAATGAAAATATTGTTGTGCTTCAGCGTGTGTGCTTATCCCCAGTCTAAGCTAGTGGCCAAACAAACCTAATTTTATTCATTTCATTGCGAGTCTAATTTCGTACACCTGCGGCCACTTACAAGATTGCTGGTTTTAAAGTGAGAATTTGGATGGGCGAGGAAACGTATGGAAGATTTTGTTTGAGATTTTTGGAAGGGTAAGTTAAAAAGAATGTGGTGGGGCACAAGGAAAACTACTCGCTCCTTTTCGGATTCGATTGCGAGGGGAACCACCCTCAAATCCAGACTAATTCATGACGGGACTATACGACGGAGTCAAATGGGGTTCACTAATTCCATTCGATATCAACTTAGAGACTCGGGGAGTTCGGTGACATCTGTCTTCTCGTCCTGTGGCTTATTAGTGACAATTTGGAAAGTTAGAGAAATTCCTACCGTTTCGCCACGACTTTTCCTTGAGCGAAAGGGACAGACTGCACAAAGAACCACCACACCCTTAGAAATACTGTAAAAGGCTACCCTTTGACAGCGCGGGCTCATGGAGTGGTTATACATATTTCTCCAAATTCAGTGCAGGAATCAAATTTTAAAGGGGAGTCGGTGGAGATAACAGAGCCTGAGACTTCAATACTCCCAACGTGATGAATCAGGTTTATTTAAGGATACATTTCGCGGTGACAATGTACTTGGAGAGATGACGTCAAAGACTTAATCCATTTTACCCTCTCAGTTACTGGGACTCAAAGAAATCTCATTGATCATCGGAACGAGAGGTTTACCTCTTTATTATTTAATGTATTCCGATGTGGATAAAAAAATCCATGAATAAAAACGAATGAGTATTGCATCTTTGCTGAGTTGTTTACCACGCAGTGTCTATCAATTAAATGTTGAAAATACGAGCCACGTGACTTGTTATCTCGACACAAAATTATGGGAATATTAATGAATTTAAAAAAATATGAACTCAAAGAGATTGGAATTTGATATTTTTTTAGAATTTTTAAAACATTTTATGAAACATTTAAATTTAATTTTCATTGAAATAAAGTTAATTCATTCCGTTTGCGGTAATCTCCCTACCTCAGCGTGATTATATTAGCTTGGTTTAGGTCTATGAAAGGCTGGAAGTTAAATGAACCATTAAAATTATTCCCAAAATCAATCAACCTGAATTAATGATGAAACCGGTCTTTCTTTATTTCATGTAATTGGTAATTGGCAACTGTCACACCGATGAATGTTTTAAATAGCGTTTTATTTTATGGAGTTGAGCAATTCATCCTTCAAACATATAAATGAAATTCCAAGCTCATAGCTGCTATTAACTCACTGAAATTATGTTGCACAAAATTAAATCTCTTTGCATGATTTCAACGGTAATCCGACGGTCGGATAGAATAAAATGAGGGAGACATTTTACTCAATGCAACAGCGAGCAACAAAATCCCGCGAGGTTTAGTCATAAAAATTAAAACCCCTCTCACCAAATAAATGAGTGATTACTTGAGGAATTATGGCGATAAATCCTGTATATGATTGGAAATCGAAGTAAATATTGCATCGTTGCCAAGGATTTAATTTAAAGGTAATTATTACTCTTAAATCACTCTTGATGACTCATTACAGTATGCACCCCCCTGAAATTATGACTTCCTCTGGTTGTCACTCTGCTATTGACCATAACACCCTGCCCTAAATATCTTTGTAAAAAAATATATCTTTGTGTATGTTTTATGACGCATACACATTCTAAATATTCTTCTTAATCTCGTCTTTTCCGCATTTATTTTGCTTTCCAATACGAATTTGAAGATACTAGACGTTTTAAGTAAATTCGCTATAATTGAGATCCTACTCAAAAATAACTGCTATTTTTAACATACTCAGTCAATTGCTACTTTGGAAATAGTCCTTAACTATCCCGGAATTTGAAGAATAGGACGCATTATGACACAATTGTGCTCTGAGAAAATACTTGTACGTTATGCTCAATTTTAATCATACTGTGAAACGAACAAAATAGTGGGATGTTGGAATAAACTCATTTGTTTTATAATGGAATAGATTCATGTTAGTATTTATCTTACCTATATAATGAATGATTACTCTGCGTTGAACGTCTACTGTTATTTACAGTGGTGATTGCCTTCTTTTTAAAATCACTCTGCCATATGGGTCCTTTGAATACAATTAAGTGCATAAAAATAAAAAAAAACGTTAATACGATTACATAAAACCAAATTTATTGGCGATAAAAGTGTTAATTCCTGAAAAGTGATTACGAAGTTTAACGCCCGTGGCTCAAATAAATTTATCATTTGCTTCATTTAACGTATTATTGCATAATAGCCTATTTTTAAAAGTTGTTATCGATGACGTTTTACTCTGAGATACGACTTTTATGCGTGTTTGGAGAATCGTTGAGATATTTTTTTTCTACAAAAGTCAGTTTTCCAGAGATTTAACTTGGCGTAATATGGAATTAACTCTTTCATGTCCCTATCGGCTGAGAATTTATCGATAGGGGAAGAAGAGAGAGTGATGCGCGATCCTATACAACTATACGAGATCAGGGTTTTACAAGTCCAATGTTGTACATACTCCTTATGGGGATGTTAATTATCTTGATGCCATTGTGTTGCTGTCAGTTTGCACGATTGACTGTTAACTTAGAAAAAGATGACTATGCAAAAATTAATCGTACTTTTGATTTGTAAATATATTAATGCTTTATTATTTCCGATAAAGTTTAATATAAAATAAAACAATCAGTATTTTTAACTCTTTAACTCTTAACCGCAAATAACAATGTTTTATTCCTTAATATTCTTACTCTTCAATAATTATTCTAATATGCCAGATGATTGATTTCACTTTTAATATGAGTTCATACTTAACACCAATGCATTGACCAGTGACACTCAAATGAATCATTAAAAAGGGTTTTATATCAGTAAATTGATACCAGTGAGGTTGATACTTGTATACTCCTTGTTGTTGCATTTGTAAAATTATCCTCAAAGCAGACTTATTAAGAGAGCAAATCCAGTTTCAATAAGTTGAATATCATAATGAAATAACCTGTGCCGTCAAGGCTTGAGTGAGGTTTCTTAGCGCTTTTAGGAAATTATTCAGGTTATTCCACATGAGGCTTTTTTAGTTTCTTGAATTCCCTCTAATTTAGAGGTCATATTAGAGTCACAGACGAGGTGAACGTTCAATGGATAGGATCCATAAAAAAAACAAGAAGAAATCACTCTATTTATTTAAAATAACTTACTCTTTTGGGAACATGTAACTTCAACGTCATCAGTGATGGAAACATGAACTTGAAGATTGAAATTATTTTCCCGTTTCAACTAGTACCATTACTACGTAAAAATTGGCATCACCATTGGGAGGTGACGTGAGAATCTTCTGGGAGATATAGTCAATTTGGATACAACCAATTTTCTGCTTTGCAGAAACCTAGGTTAGTTCTAATTTCTGTGATAATGTTCTGCCCCACATCATAATCTCCATAACATAAAATACATAACCATGTATTTCTAAGTTTAAGATCAGGTGTAAAAACTAGCAGCAAAAACTATGGATTCATCAAAAGAATTTTTAATGTGTACAGCTTCTCGATCGTACCAGTCATTCAATGCGAGTTATGGTGCTTAGTAAATTTCAGAGCTATGGTATTTATTGGGGTGATTAGGACATCAAATCGATTCTAACACAGAACTCTGTAGTCCGTCGAATATAAGATGCGCGCTACCCTCATAATAATTGAAACAGATTGAGAGGAATAAAATGGTTGGAATCTATTGCTCTGAATTTTTAATACAGGGACATATCTGCCACCTAGCTCATCTTGTAATAACGCGACTAAAATGTTTGAAAAACAATCTAAAACTCTGTCGTTGGTGTATCCTATTTTCAAGTTTTTTCCCTCGAACTACACGATTTTGAAGTGGAAAATCATTTCAGATGCCATTAGAATGTAAGAAGACACTTTTATTTTAATTATAGGTGGTTATAGGAGTGAACGAGTTCGTCGAAAGTCCATTTCCACCGTTTGTTTTTGCCGTATGCTAACCATTTCTTATAGATATGTAAAGAGGCGCGAAAGTTGAGTGGGTAGAGCGATGGACTTTTTACCGGTGGATCCTCGTTCGATTGCAGTTGACGCCTCTGATCTCAATCAGCTTAATCTAAGCTGTGTTAATTTTCGAGTACGACTTGTTCCTACAAAAACCACAGGGAATGGAACTGCCCCTGCTAAACTAAGGCGTGAAAACCCCTTATTCGGCTTACCGCAAGGTAGGCTCTTTTCTCTCCTATCGAACCAACCCCTGGGTTGGTTACTGTTTTTTTGTTCGAATACACTTTGGGTGAACGTAAGAACTCGCTCAGAGTCATAAAAAATCCATTCAAATATAAAATCGTGGTGGATTGGCATTGACGTAGAAGAAAGAGAAAAGCATTTATAAATGAAAATTAAAGAGTCATAGTGAAAAAATAACATATCCCCATCGTGTATTACTATTACTATTCTCTTCCGAGGATCACAATTAAGAGCTGAGTAGCTCAGTCAAAAATCTCTTTTTCAATGGAAATTGACGGGTTTCTGCAAAATACGTTAATTTTCATGGAAAATGCTAATCACAGTGCACAACCGGTCTAGATAAAAATTGTCAGCTTCTGGCTCATTTTCGTGGGGCAGAACTAAAGAATAGTAGAAAAGTTGGAAAATAAAAATGAAATAATGTACTCAACATGGGTAATCGCACAGGCATTGAAAAAACCTGCCACTTCGTTCCATTTCATGGCATAATTTTAAATAAAAAGCTTGCATTAGGTTGAGAAGCATTTTGTATCCTTACTGATTAATTTTTCCGCTATGTCTTCTCCTCAAATACTTCTTCAGACACTGGAGTTAATACGCAGTTGCACAAGTTTCTGAGGGTCTCTTTGACCACATTCTCCCAATAACTAGGTCTAACATTTACCCCCAAGCCTTTCAACTCATTCTCTCTCTTTTGTATCTTTTTTGTGAATTAACTCCCATCCATTCTCCCGACAAAGTAATCACATACTACCTTAATCAAAAAGTTCCCGGAATAACCACCGTGTGGCGCTCCCATCGTTCCGATTTGAGTTCTGTTTTTTTTGTTAAATTGGTACATCTGTTGTTGATATTCCCTTTAAATCTTAGTGTCATAACTTGACATTTGCAAAAGTTACGGTCGGTTTTCGGTATGTCCATCAGTGCTTCCTGCGATTTTTCCATTACTTCCTCTCGGCTGCTAAAACGCGTTCCCCGTAATGGTTTTTTTAACTCGATTGAACAGAAAGAAGTCACAGGGAGCCAAATCAGGTGAATTCGGTGGCTGTTGGATGGTATTTGTTGCATTTTTCGTCAAAAAATTACGAATAATGATAGCACTGTGCGACGGTGCGTTATCATGGTGCAAAATCCACGAGTTTTCTGCCCACATTTCTGGTCTCTTTCGGCGAATTGCTTCACGCAAACGTCTCATAACGCCCAAATAATACTCTTTGTTTACTGTCTGGCCTTCTGGCAAAAATTCATGATGCACTACACCGTTGTAATCCATGAAAACCGTCAGCATTGCCTTCTTTTTTGACTGAAAACGACGTGGTTTTTTTGGTCTCGGCTCATTTGGTGAACGCCATTCACTTGCCTGATGTCTGGATTGCGTGTCGTACTCATAAACCCACGTCTCGTCTCCAGTAATGATCCTTTTGATGAATGTGGGATCGGATTCAGCCTCGCAAATCATGTCTTTTGCGACGTCAACACGGTCTCTTTTTTGCATGAAATTGAGGTCTTTTGGAACCAACTTTGCTGCTACACGACGGAAACCCAAATCATTAACCACAATGTCTTGGGCGGATCCATAGGCAATGTTCAAGTCCTCCGCTATTTCTCTGATGGTTAATTTGCGGTTATTGACCAACATTTCTTTTACTTTATCAATTTTTTCACCGACTTTCGATGTCGATGGTCTGCCACTGCGTTCATCATCTTCGATTGACTCACGACCACTTCTGAACCGCTCGTGCCACTGGTAAACGACCGTTTTTTTTAGAGAATCGTTGCCGAAACACTTTTCCAACATTTCCAACGTCCGTGCGCCACTAAATCCGTTTTTTACGCAAAATTTAATACAAGTTCGTTGTTGCAAATTTAAATCCATTTCTGCAATTGTAAAAAATCGCCAACACACACAGAGATAGATGTACTCTTGGCTACGTAACTTTTGCAAATGTCAAGTTATGACACTAAGATTTAAAGGGAATATCAACAACAGATGTACCAATTTAACAACAAAAACAGAACTCAAATCGGAACGATGGGAGCGCCACACGGTGGTTATTCCGGGAACTTTTTGATCAAGGTAGTATTAACCCCACCGTAGTCATCAAACTGTTTTGGTTTGATAGGTGAGAATAAAACTCATCTAATACGAAGTTCAGCGGTATGGTGTCTTAAATTCAGAAGTTAAACCATCATTCAGAAAGGGCAGTACTAAATATTTTACACCACTTAGGTGAAGCCGAGGGTGTCCAGAGGCGTAACCTGGAATCAAACCCTTCAGTATCAGAATCAGTATATCAGCGATTTACTGACTGATATATTACTCTTATTAAAACACAAAGTACTGAATTACTTTAATTCCTAGCGCAGTATAAGTAATGGAACACATAAGTAAATATAAAAAAAATAAATAGGTAAACAGGTCGCAATTCACGTGAAAATAAATTCAGGGATGAAACACGCATTCATTTTCAAAATTTCATCCCTCGTTTTTCAGCCCACCCCGCCATCGCGTCGATGCGCCTTATGCAAGCCACCCAACCAACTCCCTCCTTCCCTCCCCTCCAGCCCGCTCGATGGAACCAATTTATATTCCCCTGTGTAACTCCAAGCCTCCTCGAGCCTTCCTCGGGGAAATCACTTGGAGAAACTCTTCTCTTAAGCGGTATTTTGAGTCGCAGAGTTGAAATTCCCGTCTCACGCAATCCACCCCCTCCTCCCGCGCCCAAGCATTCGTTTCTCCCCTTCCCATTACAAGAACGTCTCCCTCACCCTATTTCTCTCCCTTGGACCCGCTTCTCCGTCTCTCCTGAGTACCCATAGGAGGGGAGCTGCAGCAGCATCCGCTAAGAGTTATGTATGGAGGGAATGGGGAACGGGGAAGAGAAGATTGGGAATAGGATGCGTGTGAGGTGAGTTGGGAACCCGGAATGGATCTCTGAACTCTTTCTCTCCGTTCATATCGTCAGAGCAGAACAGGCGGCGAATAGAGGAGAAGGAAGGCCCACGGGGGAGACGGGGGTTTGAGCTGGGTGAAGAGCGGGAGTATGAAATAATTGCCTTTTCTCCCAGGTGTCAGCAGCCATCCAGCTCCTTCGTCTCATAAACCCCGTTCCCTAGCGCTAGAACGACGGTGGGTGTCGCGAGATTGCAAAATATTTCTGAAATCGTAGCGCCTGGGTAATTTCTGTAGTAGAATGACATTATATTTTTCAAGATGTGTTCATTTTATTAAGACTGAGGACGTCCCTGATTTTTTTTTCGCTGCGAGTTGCTGAGACCCAGAGTCAAGAAAATCCTATGAGTCCTTGAGTACGGCTTTATTTTGCGAAAGCACTCGGGATGCTGTTTTCTAATTATTCAGCGTGCAAAACTATTGTAGTTTGAAATGGGAATCCTAACGTGGGGATCATTCGAGGAGAGAGAGAGAGTATTCACGTGCGAACTTCAGATTTCGTCGAATACACACTGAACTCCCAAGGCGAATAAACCGAATGGGAACTCTGGTAGTTGAGAGTAGACTCATCTCGCGAAAAGCACCAGGACATGAGAAATTAACACAAGAAAGTTGGGGAGAATTTTACCCTCTCCGTTCAACCTGCGGTTTATATCTCTTAACCGAAGATGTAATGAAGAATACATTCGAGGATTAAAAAACATGAAATGGGTGGCCAGTTTTAAATAATGAAAAAAACAAATTTATACCATTTTTACAGAAATTAGAGTTGAAAATTGTGCTGCATTTGAAAATAATCGCTGTAGTTTAAAGATCGCAAAGCACCGTTAAGTAGATGATGTGAAGATGAGGGTACAGCATGAATTAAAAGTTTTGTTGCTCATATAGATATATAATTTTTTATTAAAATGTTATTAAATTCAAAAATATTACCAAAAGAGGGGGAGCATGAACCTTTCTGCTCATCCCTGGGAGTAAATGAGCAAGTGAGTAATTGAGGAGGAAATGTATGACCGTTAGATGATTTTCATTTAAGCATGAAAAATAAGCTAAAGGGCCCAATAAAGATGTTTCACAATTTTGTTGAAGTGAACAAATCCCGTTGTTTCAGTATTAGCAATCACAGCAATAAGGCAGGGGCTCTCCATACAAGGTTTGTACTGAGGGCGTCTTAATTTGAACAAGAATTTTTCATTTCGTTTGATCCCAGCATAATCAGTGTAATCGTCGACGTAAGGATGTTTTGAATATCAAACCGTTCCTTAATTTACGCCGCTTTCCGTTATTTTCATTATTTAGGGATTCAATCCCGTAAAAAAAGATCATAATGAGCTATTAAGTTTTGGTAGTATCGCGTTCAGTTTTACCTAAGCTGTAAGAAAGGGGAAGAAAACTCCAATGGCCGTAAGGATTAGTTGCCAATCTCTCGTCAGACCAAATGTTGTGTTGGTGTGACGGGAATCACGTCAGGGACCAACCACAACCTCTCGACCAGAATACCCTCTGTGGTGGTTTACGGGAGATTAATCCGCGTCAGGGACCAACACACAGCCACACGCACACTATCCTGCCTGAAATCCTTCACGAGGCTGTGAGACCCTGTTAAAGAATTTCAGATGGAGATGGAATCCTTCACGAGGCTGTAGAGTAGACCCCGTTAAAGATTCCAGGATATTCTCAAGCACACACTCTGTGGATGGCACAGACCAAACACACACACAAGCACTCGAGAAACGCACACACACTCAAAAGGGCCCAACTATTATATATATATAGAATACACTGATGTAAATGAGTTCAGCTCATGGAATTTTAACTTATACTTGAGGAAATGGCATGTAGAAGTATTACAACAGGGTTTAGGAAAGCAGAGAAAAGAGTAGTTTTTATGCTCAAATTCATGGCATTTATGGAGGAGGAAATTGACCATAAGATTTCATCAGATCAGTGTTAGCTCCCATTATAAAAATTGGAAAGGCAGTCATATGTGGGGACTACAGAGCAATAAGTTTGATTTCACACACAGCTGAAGCGATACTCAGGATTGTCGATAAGAGGATGGAGTGGGGTGCCCATTATCACCTGTGCTTTTCCACCTATATGTGGAGGATATATCAAAACAGGCATTGAAAGACTTGGAGATAAGAATGAAAGTCAGTGGAGAATTCATAAAATCAGTTTTGCAGATGATCCAGTTTTAGCAAACAGCCAGCTAAGGGTTTGCAAAGGTTGCTGAGTGCATTGGAAAGCCAGCTATGAGATCAGAGAAAATATAAACAAAGAAAAGGTTACGCAGTTTTGAGAAAGAGAAAGGCGAAGTTAAATATTGAAATAGGAGTTTATAAACTGAATCAGGTGGAACAGTGTTTTCGAAGTGTTTTGTACCAAAATGGTCAAAGTAGGAGGGACATAAGTTGAAGAATTGCATTAGGCAAACAATCACTCACAGTGAGAGGGAAATTAATGATAGGGAAGCTGAGTAAGAATGTTAGGAAATGGCTCATGAAAACTTTGATATGGAGTATAATTTGGTACAATGTAAAGAGATGGTCGTTGAAGCTGGATGATAGGCATAGATTGGAGTTTTTGAAATATGGAAAAGGGTGGAAAAGGTTAAGTGGACAGAAATAAATTGAATAAGGATGTGCAAGGCATGGTGTGGAAGGAGGGAACATTTTTGGAAGAAATCCAAAGAAGGCAGGATGAATCCAGAGAATTTTGTTTAGCCATAGGATATTGAAGACCGTGATAGGTAGAAGAATGTTGGACAAACACGGAAGGGGCCAGGCGAGGGAACAGTATAGCCCTGTTGAATGGCATGAAGGGAGGAAAAATATATGAGGTATTGAAGAGGGGATTATTGCAATGACGGATTCAGGCAGTGTTTTGTAGGAAGGTACAAGGAAATGTATAGTTATGTAATTGTATGTATAGGCATTGTCCATGGAAAACGTACAATAATCTCTAGAGTGCTAATAATAATAATTTGTTGTTAAAGTTGACATGATGACTACTTTTATGTTGATTTTTTAATTTGTACTAAGTGCTAGGTCTAAGAAAATCTGCATTCATAGGACAAGGAAGGACAGTTTCCTTTAAAAAAATTGCACCAAGTTTGAGGATCAATCATGAAAGATTATGTTAGCCATAGGATTAGTTGGCAGTGTTGCTCCCTCAAATGGAAATATTAATCATGGATGATAATATTTTTATCATAATGTTTACAAAATGGTGAATCATGACATCATTAACATGATAATACATAATAGAAATAACCAGGAGAATGTATCCACCACTAATGAATGTGCGCATAACAGAAGTTTATTCGAGGGTCATCCGGAAAGTAGTACCCGTTCGTGCCGCATGAAGTGCTGACGACGCGAGTAGCCGCTGGACGAGGTCAGATAGCTTCAGTGGCTTGTATGCCTTCTCTGAGCCAAGTTGCGTGACGCTAGCATTGCCTGTGTTGTTTCTGTGATTGTTTACAATGTTTAAAAAAATTGAGAACGCCGCCAGTTGTGAAGTGAGGGCAGTGATTAAATTCCTCAATACAAGAAACGTTCGCCCATGTGATATTCATCGCCAATTAAAGGAGGTGTATGGAGACAATGTAATGGACGAGTCGTCTGTTCGGCGGTGGTGTCGCAACTTCAACATGGGGAGGGGGAACACACACGACGATGAGCGTTCGGAGAGACCGTCTGTCATTACAGACCAACTGGTGAGCTCAGTTGACGAATTCGTGAGGAACGATCGGCGCGTCACAATTGATGACATCTGTGAGCATTTTCCCAATGTTTCTCGAACAATTGTTCATGAAATTGTTAAACACCATCTGCATTATGCAAAAATTTGTGCAAGATGGGTCCCTCGCGTATCTCAATGAGCTGGCGGCGAAGGACTATGCAGCAGGAATACAGAAACTTGTCACACGTTATGACAAATGCCTTAATTTGCTTGGAGATTATGTTGAGAAGTAGTTTAAAGTATCCTCTTTCAAATAAAATTTTTTATGTTTGTTAATATTTACTTTTGTGTCTTTATTTCACGAACGGGTACTACTTTCCGGATGACCCTCGTATATCCTTTCATACCCTTGCCTTTCTTCATTGCCCTGTCACATGAATGCATTGTTTCATACATGCTCTTTAATTAATCCGCATCAATAGTATTTTCCGTTCTCTGAGACCCAGCACCAAAATTTACCCCATGAATTTCTCAAGAGATCCCTACTCTCTTCGAACAATCCCTCTCCTCCCTCTTTGGTGATTCATAACTTGCACACTCTCCTAAAATAGCAAAACAAACGAAACAAACATCTTTCACATACAGGGTTCGCCCGGAAAGTAAGTGTACTGAGCTCAGGAAAAAAATTTATTACACTTTTACATATCTTAAGCTAATATTCCTCAAAATAGGACCCTTGTGAGTCGATACACTTGTTCCAGCGGCGTTCCCATTCCTGAAACGCTCCCGCGAAGGCATCATCGGGAACCTCTCGAAGACACGTCGTCACGGCCTCTTTGACGGCGTCCAAAGTCCCGTATCGCGTTCCTTTCAAATTCCTCTTTATCTTCGGGAACAGAAAGAAGTCCGGTGGTGCCAAGTCCGGGCTGTAGGGCGGGTGCGGCAGCGTTGCCACGCCGTGCTTGGCCAAGAAGTCCGACACGACAAGCGCGGTGTGAGACGGCGCATTGTCGTGATGCAGCCGCCAGATGTTTTTGATCGCTCGCCAGATGTTTTTAATCTCGTGCACTATTGTTTTTGGCACATTACACTGCTCTGCTATCATCCGAATACTAAGACGACGATCAGAGTTCAGTACATCGCGAACTTTTCGCACATTTTCGTCGGTGAGTGTCGTTGATGGGCGTCCAGGCCGTGGTTCGTCGTCGACTTCCTCTCTGCCCTCCACGAACATCTTGTGCCACCGAAAGATCATGTTTCTGGACATGGCTGACTCCCCGTAAGCCTGGTTAATCATACCGACAGTTTCGGTAGACGATTTCCCAAGCTTTACCGCAAATTTGATGGAATAACGCTGCTCCAAAAACTTCGGCATCGCGTTCCGTGACGTGGGTCGAGCGTGGAGGTTCGCGTTAACAGAGCTCCTCACTACACCACAGCTCAGAGCCGACTGCCTTTTTCAGAGTCGCTTGCCAACATACCCCCCTCCAATCGAAGCCCGTCAGAGCGGTGCTGGGCGCGCCTGGAGCGACGGGAAAAAATCAGTACACTTATTTTCCGGACGAACCCTGTATGTGCATAACAAATTTGTATGATAAATATTTCAATTCCGATTTTATATTCTGAATTTCTCTTTCTGTTCAATTTCGAAATGTTTTTTCCGTCCCTAAATCTTTGCTGCGAAATTGCTTTCGTTTCCAAGGTTTGTTGGTGTGTCGTGTCCTGAAAATAATGCGATCTTGATATGAATTTTCCTTTCCCTTCCAAATCGTTCCACTCCCTGGTTTGAATTGAAAGGCTTTCTACGTCAGGAATTGAGAATATTAATGACTTCAGAATTTCGCCACCTCTATAGAATTCTGAGTCATTGGTGTGAAGTAGTCGTACCGTACAGCATCTCAAAATGAACAAATACTAAATGCATCATCGGCCGTATTTTTTGGAATCCTAGGTAATCTGCTGGACCATCCCGCTGAGCCCCCACCCCCTATGATACAATATTTTCCGTGCGTAAGATTCCAGTCTATTTTCGGTTGGTGGCGGGGAAACGTTTCCTCAAGTCCTTACTGGAATTCATATATACATGGTTTGTATAAAAAGTAACAGGGAAAGTTTCGGAAAAGGAGAATTTCACTTTTGAGAATAGGAAATAGTCTACTGGTGCCAAGTCGGGACTATTACTGGGTTGAGGAATTGTCGTGATGCCATCGCAAAAGGTCTTTTCAAGCACACGCTTGACTCTGCTCTTGATGGTCCGTCAAGACCTTCGGGACGATTTTGCGCATGTATTTTTAACCAACGGTCTGAATTCAACACTTAACACACATACCGGGAAAAAATTGTTTCCGCTTCTCTTTAAAAAAGCCTTTCATTCTCAGTGAAGTTAATTTTAGACAACCTTCATGAACATTTGCGCAATAAATAATTTTGAATAGGTCTTGAAACTTCACAAAAATTTCCGTCAGATGGCAACACTCCCGCGGCTCCATCTATTCCGCTACGATATGAAAAATGTAGATAGCAAAAATTGAGACCTCGGCGAAATTTTCTTTTTTTTTAGTTCCAGAATTGAAAATCAGTCTTGGAAGGAGCAAGGTACGAATTGAACTCTCTCAATAAAGATTCAGTTGTTATTAAATCCTCATATATAATGAGAATCACCATCCACTTTCGATTTGTATAGGAATCAGTTTTTATGACAGAGCATTTTCCGATGGCAGCAAGGCGCTCAATAGCGTCTGGAACCTGGCACTCCTGTTGAAGATGAGACACTCCATTTCCCGACTTTGGTAACCAAGTTGGCTCATGCACCAGTACTAATGGGACAGAACTTTCTCTATGCGATGACTGGAGGCGGGTACTGCGATGAATCCCCGCTGGCGTGCCTCATGTGCCCGTATCATGGCCATTTTTTTCAACATCTATTCTCACGGCGTTTCTACGCGGTGAGGGAATCATGAAATCCTGTCCCTGTACGTAGAAGACGAGGCCCTCCTATGCACCTCCTGAAATTGAGGGAAGGGACAGGTGGATATTGTATTTCCAGATTTACAGAAAGCCATCAATGCTTAGAATTTCTCATGCTGATTTGTGGTCATGCCAAGTTTGGCACATGCATGTTTACTCCGTTCGTCCATTCATGGAGCCAATAACAAACGATCATACCAGTAGCCTCATTATTTTCTTCAGAAAGTCATCTTTAGATTTTTTAAAGGTGTTTTAATGGCTCAATTATTTCATTTCAATTTTTATTGTTAATTTACCATGGTATTATGTTAGAATCAAGAATCAATAAAATCAATCACTCTTTTCTCTTCTCATTATGTCAACAAAAAAATTTGATTCTGCCGCTTTCTGTGAAAGAACCTCAGGGATGATAAACACGTGTTGCTCGAGGGAATAGTAATTCTTGAAATGTCGCGATCATAGACTATCCATCCGATTTCTCGCAAGCAAAATCTAGAACCCTTCCCTGCCTTCGTCGCCCTTCATTCCTGTTCCGTTCTTACTCTCCCCCTTTCACTCATCCACACGCCTTATTGCCACCGTCAACGCAGCTCGCGACATCATTTCGTCGTCTGGCTAAACAGCAATTAATTTCACGTCCAAAGACTGAAGAAATTTGAGAGTAAAGCGTACAAGACTTGACGAGGTTAAGCAGGAATAATCCCGGCAAAACATCTCAGTGACTACGCACGCTATGAATTGACGAAATTATGTTTTTCCTCAGGTCGTCTTCTAGATATTTCTTTCATGTAAACCTTTGATGCCTGAGAATCCTTTCCCTCTTTTGCTAATTCCAGACAATATCCTGTGTTCTCCATAATTGAACGCAGTGGTCCACTTGGACAAATAGTGGCCCGAAAGGCGTAAAATCATAACCTTGCAGAAGAACTCTAGGAGCACAAGCACAGGTAATTAAATTCCTCCATGCGAATACATCATTTCGGTGAGGTGAAACGCCACAGTAGGAGGTGAGATTCTTTCTCTCTAACGGTTAGGTAACCTCTTTATGCGGATGAAATTGGGTTCGCGAGGTCTTCCTTTCCCTTTAACTTGCTCGGAAAAAAATGTTGAAGATCTTAAAGGTTGTTCGTCAATGCTAATATTGCTTCAGATAGTCTCTACTACTGACACTGAATCTATAAGTCCACGATTATGCCATTTATCGTAATAGATTTTTGTAGATTTATCTTTCAAAATATAAGCTTTTAAAAAGTAATATTTTCAGGCAAGAGAGTGAGCAGTCTTTTTATGAGAAATTCATCTCATATATATTTGATGTTGGGAGAAAAATTCTTAATCGTTTTATCAATGTCAGTTACTGCGCTTTAGTTAAGACTTATTTCGACTATTCAGCTGTCATCTGGGATCAATGGGAGAAAAAGTTCAATGGAGAATAGAATAACGCTCAGTAAAAAATTGCTAGCTTTCTTAAAAATTGCTGCGAGAAGAGAACAAAATTGGCGGTTATACTGTATGGATAAGTTTGGGAGCCTCTTGATTCTCGAAGGGATCAGGCAAGTCTTAGACTTTAGACCATAGCAGGACACAAAGGTTTTCTTCAGACATAGAGGCAATTTTTATGGCACCAATTTATATCGTAAGTCAACCACCCGGACAAAATAAGAAAGTTAGACGTAGTCACGGACTGGCTCAAAAACTTCTTCTTCCCTCACGCGGTAGGTAGTGATAACAAAATCAAATCCAAGCGACTGAATGTATTAGCTTAAAGAACTAAGTTGAATGATTTTGCCAAATACAACAGTTATTTCATGATATACTGTTCGGCTACAGAAATATTTGAGCGGTTTTTTATGTTAGCTAATATATATGTACAAATGTAGGCATGAGCTAATATTTCTGAATGCAAGGCTGGTGCTACAACACCCCCTGCCACGCGCCCATGTGGTGGCTTGCAGGATTATCTGTTGATGTGGATGCAAGGTAAGCGAAAATAAGGTGGTAGGAGTTATGAATTTTGGACAGTACGGGGCCTTCATTAAATTACGTAAGGGCATTTTCTACTTTCATTATCCCTCCTCGAACATTTTTAACGATTCTTAAGATGTGAACCTCCTCTATTTAATATCAAATCGGAGTATTTTTCTAAATAAGAAGGGAAATGCACAATTAAGTTTGAGAATAGTGTTTGTTTGTGAATAACGCCAACAGCGGAGAAAACTAATTGCGCAATTCAAATCTCGAATTATATTCACGAATAAATAAAATTGACCAGAATTTAAATAAACTCCCTCTCCCCAACTTTTGCCACACACCCCCGCTGGGTATAACGCAGGCAATGCAATGTAAATAGTCAGCAAGCAATATGAATGTTTGGAGTAGGCTGTGGAAAAAAGGGGGTCGTAGAGTATATGCGGAAAAGGGTGACATCGGGTCTGTTAGAAGGCAAGGGGGATGCGGGGAGACGGCGAAGAAGGAGACAAGCTGACATGACTCTCGGAGTGGGAGAGATAGAAAGATGTTTTCGCGGAAGGGAGGTCACATGCTTCCATTGAAGGTGGGGGAGGCCATCCCTCCCACCGCACCCTCATAGCGAGCGACGGAAGAATTCGAAATTGCCCTCTCCGGAACGAAGGGAGGAATCGGAAGGAAGGGGAGGAGAGAATATTGTATTGGCCTTTTGGAAAGAGTTCTTCGAGGAATCCGACGCTGAAGAAGATGGATGGAAACAATAGGTTCTCCCTTATGAAAATAAATACGTGAAGGTATTGCATCGCACATCCATGACTTCAAGTCTAGAAAGACAGAATTGGAGCGAAGGAAATTCAAACGCGTATCAACAAACCATATCCGCATTATACGAACAATTTTTTCCTGAAGCTAAACCTAAGGAACTTTTCTTTCACATACAGTTACAAAATATCTCGAAGGCTGCAATTTGAACGTAAGTGAGGTGTTAGGATAACATTCATGCGTGTAAATATATTAGTTCTTGAGTATATATCAAACAATTTGAGTATATATCAAACAATATAAAAACACTAAATAACATAAACTCATAAATTACCTTGTACAAAGCCAAGCCCATTTATTAACCAAAATGATGGGGTAAGTGTTAAATGCAGAGCTCACCTATTACAAAGTCGAATGACCTATGAAACTCATTCGTAAGAGTAGGGGGACCAGTTCCTTTACCTGGGCCTCCTGTGATTTCCCAGGAAAACCTGGTGCCCGATCGGCCACATGACCTGGGTGAAGGTCAAGGTGCCCAGAGCCGTCCACGAGAATCAAATCCTTGCTCTCTGGTCAGCAGCCCTGCACTGTACCTGCTGGACTCCAATGTTTCCTTCCTATATATATATATATATATATATATATATATATATATATATATATATATATATATATATATATATATATATATATATATATATATAACGATTGTACGGAAAAACTCATACGAGCGGCACAATAATGGGCTGACACAACATAACACAAATAGAAAAGAATAGACACATATAAAAGAACACTTACACGGTAAATTGTTCGAGTTCGAGTCTCTCTTGAAGAAGGCCCCTGAGAGGGCCGAAAGCTCGAACAATTTACCGTGTAAGTGTTCTTTTATATGTGTCTATTCTTTTCTATTTGTGTTATGTTGTGTCAGCCCATATATATATATATATATATATATATATATATATATATATATATATATATATATATATATATATATATATATATATATATATATATATATATAGAATTATTGGTGCGTTCGACTAATTTGTTATATCCAAGCATTTCAGTTAATATATTCAACCGATTGGACTCAGTTATGTTATAATAACATACAAGTGATGTATCCTACCATGGAATTACGAGTCCTCTGTCTGTTATGGTACTTATGCCCCTTTTTTATAGCAACGGTCGAATATACCAGTATACGCGTACTTTGATGCCATAATAATTCCTTCGGTATCGCAAGAAAACTCAATTTCCCTGTACTTTACTCACAAAGTTTTACTTGCTCTCTTCAGGAATCAAGTTCTCAACTAAATATCTCCAGATAAGCCGTCAAGTTAACTCACTTCTCTTAGAATATTTCATTTAATAAAACTTGTGGAATCTCCCAGAAAAGCCTCTAGCTCTTAAACCAGCGTTTTCTCTGATAGATTCCATAAAATTTCAGCGTATTTCGAACGTGGTATAACTGAAGCTGAGTAACTCTTCTGTCTTACTTTTGAATTGCATCTTCCTACAATATGTCTAAATCACCTCCTCCCTCCCTGCCTCAGGGTGGGGTTCCATGGAATCATCCATCCCCAAAAACCGTCACTTAAATGTACGAGGGTCATCCGGAAAGTAGTACCCGTTCGTGCCGCATGAAGTGCTGACGACGCGAGTAGCCGCTGGACGAGGTCAGATAGCTTCAGTGGCTTGTCTGCCTTCTCTGAGCCAAGTTGCGTGACGCTAGCATTGCCTGTGTTGTTTCTGTGATTGTTTACAATGTTTAAAAAAATTGAGAACGCCGCCAGTTGTGAAGTGAGGGCAGTGATTAAATTCCTCAATGCAAGAAACGTTCGCCCATGTGATATTCATCGCCAATTAAAGGAGGTGTATGGAGACAATGTAATGGACGAGTCGTCTGTTCGGCGGTGGTGTCGCAACTTCAACATGGGGAGGGGGAACACACACGACGATGAGCGTTCGGAGAGACCGTCTGTCATTACAGACCAACTGGTGAGCTCAGTTGACGAATTCGTGAGGAACGATCGGCGCGTCACAATTGATGACATCTGTGAGCATTTTCCCAATGTTTCTCGAACAATTGTTCATGAAATTGTTAAACACCATCTGCATTATGCAAAAATTTGTGCAAGATGGGTCCCTCGCGTATCTCAATGAGCTGGCGGCGAAGGACTATGCAGCAGGAATACAGAAACTTGTCACACGTTATGACAAATGCCTTAATTTGCTTGGAGATTATGTTGAGAAGTAGTTTAAAGTATCCTCTTTCAAATAAAATTTTTTATGTTTGTTAATATTTACTTTTGTGTCTTTATTTCACGAACGGGTACTACTTTCCGGATGACCCTCGTATGTTTGTGGTCCCAACCAGGCATTCACCACCATAAGGTTTCATTTAAATGCCAGTTATCAGTAAAAATACAAAATATGTTAAATACTTGGAGGGCACTAAACTGCAACAATTCCAATTACATCCGCATTAGTGGATGATTTCTTTAAGAGTTACTCTCGGGGCATATGGAGTGTATGTACCTCACGGAGTGTATGAGGTTTGTATAAAAAATATCGGGAAAGTATTACCGCATAAATCTCAACATTGATAAATATAATTATAAGTAAAAAATGTGTTTTGTAATTTGAGGTCTATGGCCGCCAAGGTTGTAACCATCGACCTAAGATTAAGTTCAATGCACACTCAGCGCATGTTCAACTGCAGACGTGAAGGAAAATTTTCGCTCTTGGTGACGTGCGGACATGAATTTATTCCAACTGGGCTGGGGGGGTGTTAAAGTCTAATAGGTAATAGCCAAGTGTGTCTTTATTTCAAGGCTTGTACTTGGTATTTCGGTTTGAGGATGTGTTTGATTTTATACAAATTTAATATTTAGTTTGTGTCGTTGAATGACATTTAAAATTTTTACTAAGGATATTTTTGTTCCTATAAGCTGATAATGTTTGTAACTGAATGTTAACTTCAGCTATATGCACATACATATATATATATATACGTAGATGCAGGTAAAAATGCTCGGAGCCATCACTATAAATCTAACATGGACACACTGATAATTTGCCAAGCACCCTAAGCACTGAAAAATCACGTTCCCTAGCGTTTTATTAGACATACGAACTCGTTTGCTTAAGCTATTGTGAAATAGAGGTGATTTTCAAAAAATCGATTTCATTTCCACTATCAGAGTTGTGAGTTGTTTTAATGTGTTCCTGGCAAATATAGGTATGGGTGCGATGAAAAATCAATTCTTTACGATTTTAAGATCGCCGTTTACATTTTGCACTTTATTTGCTCTCTTGGCATTACTGTTCCCTTTATGTTCACAGACATGACAATTTTGCTGAGTAAAAACAATTCCGTCGAAACTACAAGTAAAGCAAAGTTTGGTTTGTAAGAAACACATAACTCTAACATCTGCCAACATTTTACCACTCCTTTGGACATGTTTTTGCGGACAAATTGAAATCTGGAAACATATTTTCACCCTCCAATTTTTTTTTCTCTTAGGGAAAGCGTGAAAATTGTTTTGAAAATGCAATTTTCCTCTCTCAGGAAAATTTTCACTCTAGGTGACATTGCAAAGTCGAAAACCGACTCCTGCAGGCAAAAAATACGAATAACACAGCTCACGTGATCCTTTCGGTAAACAGAGAAGGCAAATTTGCGTATTCTACGCTAATCGATTGAGGTGCCAGACCGAAATTTCCAAAGGCACGTTGGAGCAAAAGGAATACTTTAGTAAACGTTTTAACTGGCAGAATTCTTGTAGGAATAATTGGGGTAATAGGAAAACCTTTTATTAAATATCGCACCTGCCAAAATAAATACTTCCATGTCCTACTGTTTTAAAATTTTAAGCAATATTCTTTATAAATCCAAAACTCAAATTTCAATTCTGTCCTTGCCATTTTCCACAAAATTTTTACTTTGAAACGCGTTAGCTTATGCTTAAATATAAATGATAAAATTATTGCAGCAAGAAATATTAAAATTTATTTGATAAAACGTGGGGAAGAAACTCTTAAATAAAAAGGAGCTTTCGGTGAATGTTGAATCTTTTTTTTTTAAGAGAAATGATTTATTTCTTGATGGCTGTGGTCATAAATTGACCTAAAGGGGTATTCAATGGGTAATGAATGGATTTCATTTTACATTTGATAAAACGATGGGAAACACACGAATCGCATTATTTCTGGACGTGCGTATCTTTTTTAAGGATAAATATATTAAATAATAATATAATCGGTGCCTCAACAACCATATATTTGTAAAAACATTATTTTACCCATATATCAGGGTTTTAGTTGACTCTTTTTGAAATCGATACCCGTTTCCTAATAATATCACTCAAGAGTTGATTCAGGGGACTAGAAAACGTACGGCTTACTTAAAAAGTCAAAAGGAATTATTTGGTATGCATATATTACTGAGAATCAGTGCTGCGTAGTACCTAGTATGAGATCCTATATTGACAAAAAATTTGAAAATAATTATTAAGCTACTTTTCTCTTCATCAATTGAATAGCTTGCCAGAAAAGAAGGTTGAATTGATATTTTTATTACCTGGTGCGGAAGAATATCAAACCCACAGAATGAGAATATAAACTTTTCACGAAATTCTAGGAAATAAGTGTAAACCGAAAAATATGTCGTATCATCCAGTTAGCCATTGTGCCAGCTCCATTGAGGCCGGAGAAGTCGATTGGAAAACACATTTAACTTATTCCAAAAAGGATATAAATTCTTATTAATATTGTAATCATAGCAATATGCATGGCAAATTTTGTATACATATATATACATTTTTATACAAACACACACACACAAATATATGTATATATGTGGAAATAAATATATATATACATCTGACGCAGCACCCAACCTTTCTACCACCTATTTCCCCGGATCACAAAGACTAAAAACCTTTCTTAAAGAACTGTTTCCTATTTTACACAACAATGACGCGACATAATCCTTGCTACCCCAATGCCCATCTCTCGCATACACACGCCCTGACAATCTCAAAAACCTTCTGAGATCAACCAACCCTTTGGCGCTCCGCCCAGACAAATTTCCTAACATTTCCCCTAGATACAACCGCCCGCAATGTAAAAAATGTCTCCTTATCAGATCTGCTCCCCTCTCCCCACATCCCCTAATTGCCCCCTCACCTCGATCCCACGCTAATTGCTTCTCGAAAAACATTACTTATCTTTTCTCATGCAAACAATGCACTTCATTTTACATAGGCCAATGCAATACCCCCTTATCCATTCGAATGAACAATCACCGGTACTCCTGCAATTCTGCTTCAATCTCTTCTCTTCCTACCCCTTCACACGCAAATTTCCACCATTTTTCATTCGACCAGTGTTTTGCTATAACCATACTAGAATCCCTACCCGATTCAGCCACCAATATAGAGGTGAGAACTCGTGAATCCACGTATATACTAGCTTTACGATCTTTTAAAATTGCCACCCTTAACCGCCATCTTGAATTTCCATCCCAGCATTCCCTGTATCTCCCCTTCCCACCTAACCCCCAAAACGCTCTCCAAAAAGTGTTCAGTCATACCGGAAGAAGGCCTCAGAGAAGGCCGAAAGCTTAAACAATCTATAGTATAATGTGAATGTCCTTTTAAGTGTTACTATTTTATTTGTGTTCTATTGTGCCGTCCCAATATTATGCTGCTCGTGTGAGTGTTTCTATATTATATATATATATATATATATATATATATATATATATATACTGTATATATATATATATTGAATACTTGTAATACATAGAATACTTTTAATATTAGAATACTTATAATATTCTATCCGTTACCTGTTCTATGTCGACTACGCTTCTTCCTACCGCTTCATTAAATACTATGGCAACCCCTTGTGTGCTCTTGTCCCCGCCGCTGTATATTATTCTATAATTACCACTCCAGTATTCCCCGCTATCCTTCCATCTAACCTCGCAGAGACCTATTTTTCCCCTTTCCATCTCTCACTTAATATTTTCCAATTTCCCTGTCCCCAAATTTGTCCTTACGTTCCACGCTCTAATTCTAACTAATTTCGTCTTTTTCTCCTGCGTCTTCTGTCCTACTGTTGCCGGTTTTCCATTGCAAGGGTCTCGTGGGATGAAGACCGCGGAATGCTTGCCTCCCCCGCTGCCGGCCACGGCACACGGCCGATTGAGCCGAGTCCCGTGGCTGCCAGGACTCATATTATCTGTAGTGGCCATCATATTTATCTTGGGAATGATAATTGAGGTGGTTTTCCGTTGCCTTCCTCAATAGTGTTTTTAACATGGTACCATCACTTATTGGCCGCCCCACTGGGGTCATACGCCATTGCAGCCACCCCACTGAGGAACAGACGCTGCGTGGACTACCTTTCGTCTGGCTCCTAACCTTCGACCTATCTGGCATGAGTGACCCCACCAGGAGCAAATATTAATACTCCCGCCAGCACAGCTCTAGGGGTCATTGGAACGCACAAGCCCTTCCACCACGTCAAGGTTGTAGTCCGGGTCCGGGAGGGTATATATATATATATATATATATATATATATATATATATATATATATATATATATATATATATATATATATATATATATGTATATATATATATATATGTATATATATACATACATACATGTCTATATATACATATATGTATATATATACATATATGTATGTATATATATCTATATATATATATATATATATATACATACATACATGTATATATACATATATGTATATATATATATATATATACACATGCATATATGTTTATATAAAGTTGGATGTATATGTATAAAATTATGTCAATATTTTAACTATGAATTAAATACAACTAGGGCAAGGGCGTGACGCTACAAAAGAACAAAAATATTGTTAAAATCCACGGAGTTTTTATTTAACCAAGTTAACCGATCCTTTTACCAAAATATGGCGTGCGAAATCTATTTCACAGGCTCTTAGATATGTGGAAAAACACAATAAAGGAAAGGATAAAATGGAATCAGCCGTATAAGTTATAAGTTGTCGGTATAGTGCGTTTAGAGGCGCTCATAGCTAGAAGAAGTAAGTCTCAACCTTAGCCATGCTTGAAAGGCCTTGATGGTCATTCTCGTAAGCGCGATGAAAAGAAGTTAGGAATGAAAACTAGGCTTTCATTACAGATGAGTTGGCCCCTATCCATTGGGTCCCTGCTTTGATGATGGCCTTGGAAAAATAAAAAGTCTCACCCAAAGGATTTCAGCAAATGCAGGTCTTCTCTCACAACTCACTCTACTTTCGGGGTGCCTATTGTTAAAGGGTTTGATAGGAAGAATGGCGGGGGTAGTTTTATTGGGGTAATGTTTTTGGAGAAAAGAGGCGGTGTCGAAGATAAAGGAAGCGCTCGAGGGATGAAACGTTATTGAATGGGGAGGAGATAAATGGGGCATAAGACACTGATAAATGGCATTATTCATGAAGGAGGCGGTGAAATGGGAATGAAGAGCGGAGGAGAAAAAGAATGAAAGAGGGGGAATTGGAGGGAAACCATCAGGAGGCAAGTGCAGGAGATGGAAAGTCGTTTTACGAGGAACGAAGGGGAATGGGAGGAGAGTTTAAAAAATCTGACGCTGAACTTTTACTGTTGGAGGGAAACGAGAGGTAAAGGATAGACAAGACCGAAACAGCAATATGGGGCAGCGCGATGTTTTGCAAGCGAAATACCTTTCAGAGGACCACCTCCCTTACTCCCTCCCTCTGTGTTACTGGGACGAATCGGAATTTAAGGGAGAATCCTGGCTTACCCACGCATCGGTTGAATTGATGTGTTATAGCATACCCACGTCTCACTTAAGGCTTTGAAAGAAGGTCAGCTTTCCTGTAGGAATTTTTCCAAAGACTATCGAGCGTTAAAATGGTAACTGTTGGGTTAAACGTTTTATTTACCATAGTTAGTTCCGATATGAAGTATAGTAGACCATATCTCATCGGTAAAATACTTTTAAATCATCTAGTCACACACTACTACTCACCCAAATGTTACTCACAATATTCATCCATACACACATGGAAAATTATGAAAGTAATGCGTATGATTTTATTATGATGCGAATATCTACGGCGGCGTGGTAAAAATGGTCGGAAAAATTGGTGGGAGGATTACCCTTCCATCGTAGCCGATCATCAGTTAGCTCGAAGCAGTCTGGGCAAGGAGGGAGGACGAACATTTGGAGGAAATTTTGGACGTCCAACAACAGCCAGAACTGACGAAAACGTGAATTGTGTGTTCAAAATTTTGCGTTTCGACCGTCGGCTGAACATCCAGCAAATTGCTGGCACCCTATACATGTCCACTTGTGCGGTACATGATATCGAGACCGAGGATCTGGAAATGTGCAAGGCATGCGGGAGGCTTGTGCCGAAAGTTTTGCCACATGCCTTTCATCATTACCAACTTCCTGGCCCGGAGCACCAGGGGGTGGTCTCCCAGCCCCCTTGCAGTCCCGGCTTGGCTCCGTGCGACTATTTTTTGTTTCCCCAGCTGAAGAGAGAGCTGAATAATATATAAAAAACCATGAGCACAGTAATCAACCTGAAGGTCGGTAAGGTAGGTGTTAATAGAGTTCACCCAGTAATAAGCCCTATACGGCGTGTGAAATTCACACATCAGGGTGGGGGGGCGTTCCTTTCCCTGTACCGGTTATGGTTTCCCAGGAATATCTGGTACCCGAAAGATTACTTAGCTTGGGTGGAGCTGCAGGTGCCCTGAGTGCCTTGCCTGGGAGTCGAACCCGGGAGTCCCGGGCCCCTTCGGTCAGCAGTCCAACGCTCTACCCCCTGGACTACCGCGACCCTCATATAAATATACTATATTATTTTTAGGTAATCTACCGGTTAAGGTGTTTTTGGAAGGACAAAATTACTAATTCAACAATTTGTGACCCCCAGCAAAACACAACATCCCACTCTATGGTTTCCCAGAAAGATCTGGTACCCGAAAGATCACATAGCTTGGGTTGAGCTGCAGGTGCCCTGAGTGCCTTGCCCGGGAATTGAACACGGGCCCTCTGGTCAGTAGGCCAACGCTCTACCTCCTGGACTAACGCGACTCGATGAATAATATATACAACACACACTTTCAGACAGGGAAAAGAAACTGACCCCCTAACCCTGATGTGTGAATTTCACACGCCATCGGGCTGGTCGGACTGACTAGTACTGGGTAAACTCTATCATCACCAACCAAACCGACCTTCGCGTTGATTACTGTGTTTACGGTTTTTATATACGCATACATATGCACATATTGCTACGCTATTTGCTAATTCAAAAGGTAATGACTATTAAAATATAACCGTTATAAAACGTTTTGAATCAAAGGTTTTAGTGTCCTATAAATCGACTTCACTTTTCTACATAATCACCGTTCGCTTGTAAGCATATTTCAAAGTCTGCACCCATTTATGTATTTAATCTCTGAATTTACAATTTGAAATTAAATCTATGGTATGAATATAAAAAGGTTAGATGAATCATAACTAACTCAAAAGATGTACAAATCATTCGCCTTGACTGGGATCCCAGTAAAGGCGAATGAATTTCACACCCTGAAATTGTTGCATTGTAATGCACACCTAGCGGATTACTCCATTAAAAGTTACTGTCGCGGCATCCCCCGTAGTTTCTTGGAATTATTAATTGAAAATTTTATCTTAAATAAATTCGGGTACTTGTGTATCATGTGGTTATCTTTGTAAATCATTTGAGAAAATAACAAGTAAATGAATCAGTCTCTTACAGTGTTTCCCTTATGTTATCCCGGTGGTCCAATCTATCAATACGATTTCATGCCATAACTATTTAATCTGTGTTGCAGAGAAAATAAGGTGTTCTCTATTATTTTAAAAGTCTTAAGTCTTGCCTACACTCTACGAGAATCAAGGGACTTCGAACGTAATTCCTCAACCAAACCCGCCACCCGCTTATTCTCTTCTGGTAACAATTTTAAATCAAGGCCAGCGGATTTTCTCTAAACCTAATCCAATGCTTTAAATAAAACTTTCTCCCATTAATAAAAATTAACTTTTGCATTTTAAAAATTGACCAAATTAAAGCGGAGTAACACTTATCTCTTACCTTTTTATATCATTATTTTACCTGTATACTATTCCGTACTACTCGTATTTCACCGCTACGCGGTGCTCGTCTGATGTTTCCAGCGGTATAAATTTCCACCCTTAACCGGCTGAGGAATTACTGTCACCAGAATATCAATAGTCTTTCCAGCTCAAGTAATCGATAGCTATTTGCCTGTCCTTCGGAGTTTGTACCGGGAGTCACCTGGGATAAGCCACGTTTGTCTCATCATTGGGCTTCCCAGCGGAAAAACCAAAGTAGTTTAAGCGACATCCATGCTTGAGTCGTGAACACCACCCGAAATCTTAAACTGAGAATATAAGTAAGATATTTACTTGACTAACGCGACTAACCACATTAAATGTTAGTGTGTGTATATACATGTATGTGCATATAAAACTGCTTGAAAGTTCCTTAAATAATTACCTCCATTGAATCCCTAGTGTGCTTAGCAACATGTGTTGAAAAAATTAAAAGCCTGAAACTGTTTACTCACTTTCTGCTAAAAGATTTAAAAATGGTGGCATAGAAATTTCTCTCAATCGTTCCATTGAGTAGTAAGCATTTCAAACTTGGTGATTACGTGTATTTTGTACTGATGATATACTTTACAAGGGAAAAAAAGCATCTCTGTGCGACAGTATCTAGCTCTCCTATTTGATGTCGGTGGTCTTATCTACCAATATAAGTTGGTGCCATAATAATTCCTTTTATGTCGCAAGAGCTTAAAATCCTCATAATTTGGGCATATTCTCGAGTGCTCCAAACCCTCGAGGCGTTATGCATTTGGCTACAAGAAGTTTGCTTTGACCCGAGCCTGAAACTTGTCCACTAGGGGGGAACATCCTTTTTCTTCCCTTCAACCCCCCTTCCCCTACTTCCATTTTCACTCCAATCTCGCTCCTCTTTTCCTGCTCTTACCCACTTGCTCTATTTTCTTTCTTCCATCGAAATAGATGGTTGCGCCACCGGAATAATCTCCTTTTCCGGTAAAATGGTCGAAAAAATAATCCTGATAAGAGTGAATATTAAGCGTTTCCCTAAGGTGCGTGCTTAGCTATTCACATTAAATTTTTCCACGCTAAATTTTCGTAAAAATATTCACATTTCCACCTTTTCATTTAAGGAATATCTCTTGTTCTCTTTACTCGTCAAAATAGGCTCACGAGATTAGTGTATGTGTTGGCAGAGTTTAACGATATTTACAAATATAATTATCAGCTCGAAAATTGATTTTAATGGGTATAATTAGGATTAACCTTGAACTAATGAAGCCAAAGGGGCGCGAAAATTACATATACTGGTTTGGAGAAAAAATTATTTTTCCTTTGCCGTGTATGGCTTACATGTAAATTCTCCTGACCATAAAGCTATAAAGCTTCAGTCTCGATGCTAGTGACTTAATGCACTTCCCACTTGTCCAAGGCGCCATTCAGTAATTGTACATTATATGTTCCCAATAACAAGGCAGATGAGGATTGGAAAAATTACTAATCGATTCAAATAGATCAAGGTAATGCGCCTCGAAGTCCGTGAACTTTCTAAGGATTCCAAAGTGCGACCTACAGCTTATTCGTTGACCTCGATACCAGCCAGACTAACCGTGTTTGATCCTGCGATGAATTGTTGTTTTTTAATATTAATTCCATTTTTAATGGTGGAAGGACGGCGAACAAAGGAGTGAGAGACGAAGGGGAAGGGACGGTGGTGAAAGGAAAAAAATTGACTGGATGAATGATGTGTGTGTGTGTGTGTGTGTTGGTGAGGAATGGCTAAGGGAAGGAGGGGAGAAGACGGAGTAGACGGGAAGGAGCGTGATTGATCGTTTAGTGAGCGAGGGTGACGGGGAGTTTAAAGGGGGAAGGGATAGCGGGGAGGGAAAAAGGAGGCGCAAAGGTTACGAAGGAGGCAAACCACGCGATAGACGGGAGCAACACCGCGGAGAGGAACGGTTAAAACAATGACGAAGCAGCACCCTGGAGCGGGGAGGCAAAAAAAAGGCAGACTAAAAAAGAGGGGATGTGTACTTCAGCCTCTGTGCTAGGGTTCCGGAAAACTCCCTTTGCTTCATACAACTTATTTGTTTTCCGGTGAGGACTCGAGGACATATTCAATCGAGACCAAATGGTGGAAAAATTATTATTAAAATTCTCGACGAGCTAGCTTTCAATAAAAAAAATTGTTATTTCCTTTTTATCGAAGACGTTCGCGGATCCTTTGACTACTATCCGGCACAGTTTTTTCTTCTCCTTTTATATCCCGTTTGCCTACTTTGCCCATGCTGATGATTTCTACTGAAATCCCTTCAAGAACATCGTGAGAAGAGGATGGGCTTAACTCTATTCCGAGATGTTTTTGACATGTCCCATAAAGAAAAGTGATAGCTCCAATAATGAAAGAAAAACAGTCCATAATAGAGACACTTCGATTAGGTATACAGCCTTATCACATAGCTACTAAAGGTTGGAAGAATAAGGCGATTGATCTAGTTTTAATAAAACTTGGAATTTTTCGCCAGCAATATAGTATACCTATAATTCCATGTTTAGTTTTTCACAAGCAATACTTGGTTCCTATTTTTTTACATCGTGGCTCTTATTGGGATTTTGAGGTAGTTGGCGTTAAAAGCTTTTCTTCGCTATTAATGAAATAAATTTGCGAATTACCAATCTTGAACCCCTAAATCTGAATAAATTTGTTAATTTGGTGAAAATAAAAAGTATGAAACCTATTTATTGGGCAAGTTTTATTATATAGCAATAATTCCAAGAGTAATCATCCTCAAAATTAACGAGTTCAGAGAATATAATATAGAATAGGCAAGAATGAAAATTTTCTAGGAATGTAGCATCTTTATTTTGCGGATAATACATTTAACAAACCTTCTTGTTCTGGAATCCACCCAATATGGTTCATTAACCGTACAATTACTTAATCAATACTGTTACCGTAGAGGACTAAGGAGGTATCGGCTGGGGAGTCAAAATGGAAGGGAAAAAAGATTTATGGAATTGTGTGAAGAGTACAAATTCATGTTGAAAAAAATGTGGTGTCATTAGTGGTGACAATTTTTTTATGAATCACCCACGAAGACGATACACATTGAAGATGAAACGAGTTACCAACTAGGACACAAAGGTTATTAAATCACGTTTGAAAAAAGGCTTCTTGCTAACCGATTGTCTCCAATAGTTTTTGGTGAATTCTAAATCCAGTAAACTATACAACTATGAAGAAAATGCTAAAAGATTTTTACGCAAAACCATTCTCGTTGACTTTATATCTGTCAACTTCTTAGCTTAATTTAAATGTTCTTTGGGAAGAGTATTTTGGTAATTCAGTATTGGAATATATGAAAGAATTCAAGTTTTTAATTGTTTTAATTTTCTTCTAAAAACTAAGTTTAGTATTTTATTTTATTTAAAAAACGAGGTTATTTTTTATTAATGAGAAACAAAGATGTATGCAATGTTCAATATACAGGATATGAAAGCTAACGCTAGAGTGAGCTGGGTTTTTAATATAGTAGTTCAAATGGGGTCGCTCACTGCACATACAAGGACAATATCGTGCTAATATTAGTTTTTTCCACTTATGTGGTTGAATGTATCTTTCAAAAGCCTTCGTCAATTTAATTAAAAAAACATGCGTTGATGGTGTTATGGAGGTCAAACAAGCGTATTCGTAGGTGCGGTAGTTTGAAGACGGCCAGGCGCTTTAGTGAAACGTTTTATTCATAGCTGATGGATACTTAACACTTTGGAAGTTACTTTGTTGTACGTTGCTTGGAATAATTCATTTAAAGTTTCCTTAATGACGGAAAAGAACTGCTTGGTGGGCACATTCGGAGAGTAGTTGGTGTGAGAAACACGATTCTGCAATAGCTTACATTAGCGTTTTCCAAACTTCCTGTTTTTTGCCCTTTCTCCGACAAGGCTTTTAAATGCATCTTTATTATTGATAACTTTTTTTATACTCCTGTTTTAGTTATTAACCATAATCTCTAACTCCTTTTCTTACAATCAGTTTTATCTTTATATAGAGGCTAATACGTGTAGCTACCTACTAGTGAAACACTTCTCATTCTTTAGTATTGTTGCCTTTTCGTAGTTATTCACATCAGTTTTTCTTTCTGGAGTTTTCCTTAACTTAATGATTTGGTTTAGGATCACGAAAGCACTTGGCCTCCCAATTAAACACAATAGAGGCACAAAATGGTCCCTAATTTAGTATCCTGTTTTAATAATATTTGATATCTACGGCGTAACTAAATTTCATTTGCACAGAATATTGAAATAAAATGAAACTATTGACTTTGTATTTTCACAAACTTTTGGGTGTGAAATAAAAAAGTCAATAATTTCATTTCAATTCAATATCATATTTTATGTCTAAATATTACTAACATGTCGATACGTTTCTCTTTTGTGAAAAAATTCTACTCTTCTCTTACCTCTTAAATATTATAAGTTCTCCTGGTCATAACCTTTCTTGAGTAGAGCGGCTTGAAATATTCTAGTTAGACGGTTTTTCATTGCTGCAAGAAGAGAGGCTTACTTCGAATGACTCACATAACGCCTTGCAATATCAAAAAAAAGATTATAATCCAGGGAAAACTATACTATTCACTTTTCCGGTAATTATGTGGGATTCTGTATGAGGGGAAAGCTTCAGGATGACATCATTTGCAATATATTTGGAAATTCAATGGCAGTTATCGAAAGAACAGGGTTTTGCCGAATAAAATGTTTCTTTCCCCATATATTTTTCGTCTCAATTTTTCCCTGTTCAAAGTTTTCTGCTAATACTGAATTGTGCTCATGGCTCAAGATCAGGTTACGCAATGGATTGGTCCGCTCTCTTTTCCAGTAATTCACCTTCCTATTTATTGGGTGACACAGTCAAGGACTCATTATGGTTTACGCTGTGCGAAGTACCTCCTGTGGAATATTGGGATTAAAAGAGGAGCCAATTTCTTTGACACCGGAAATTACTTCAGTGGGGTAAAACATCATGCAACAAGTGAAAAGTAGTACCTTGGCAATAACATCAGGTGGTACTTTGTGGAGATTAAAATATATGTAATCCACATTAAGTTGGCTTGATTTCCGAGTTAGATTGCGTGAAAAGCAGAGGTTTTTAAAAACATTTTAATGGTAAATTGAGTAGACTCTCAAGATGATTGTAATTATTCGATTGAAAATCACTCGCAAAATAAAGATGATATTGCAATTTAAGTTTATTGCATAAATTGGAAGCAAGTCTCTTTAACGATGGCTTTGGAAATGTATTATTATCTCCATTGTGCTAAGGTGAGATAAATCATAACTATATTCTTAGAAAGAGCGATTGTAAAACAGAAACGTAGATTTAAGATAAACATTTTCCCACGAGCAATTAGGGATCAGAATAACTGTATCCGAAGCCACTGGGAGGAGGGGAGTAATTTCCTTTTTTTAAATGTAAATTGTCTATTAATTTGTCATTATTTAATCTAAACTTAGTTGATTATTCTTTCTTTAAATATCAGCTACTCATTTACGTGTTGAGAAGTATAAACTGCATAAAAACAGTAGTACGTTGACCTTTATTTATCCTGATCTATAATATTGGAATTATTTTACGTATTTATTGTGGCTGATAATCAAGAAAAACTTAAATTTTCATGCTGCATGCCTTACGTCAAATCACCCTCGGCCACATACTCTAGCGTTGACTTGCAGGGTACCATGCAGATAAATGTGGATAAAAAAATTAAAAGAATTATTCAATGAACTTCCTCTGCTTCCCAAGATTTATAGCTGCAGTGGTTGACCGATTGTTATGTATATAACTTACGATTGGCAAAAATACCTACTTCCGGATTACAAATAACGTGTGTTTAAAATAAAAAAAAATAATCTGAATCCTAGCATTCGATTGCCAAATTTTTGGGAATTTGTATTCATACGACGAACCTTTATAAAATCAAATTTTTTGATTAGTCTAATGCGGACTACGCAAGTTTGTGGATAGCATATTCAACGCTCAATTCGAAGCTGAATCCAAAGTAGTCTCATTTTACGGCTTTTTTCACTGCTCCGTTTGGGTGCGCATAACATCGGCGGGGAGCGTTGCACAAAAAGAATGTTAAGAGGAAGTTCTCATTGCTGTAATGACGTCAGCATGATCGGAACTGCAAAAAGGTGAGCTCGGGTCAGTTCGACTGGGGAATTTTGCAATCCCGTTTTAAATCTCAAAGTTTTCAATCTGCCTCTATCTCCATTCTGTTCGTAAAAGCAATGGATGTGGATATTACTGACGGTTCGGAAAAAAATCCACATTTTTTTAAATCTTGCACAATACGTTCGGATTTAAGTAGTTTCCATTTTAAAGGTTAAATTATAGATGTTTCAAGTATATAATGCGGATCACTTCTGCTCCAATCTTTCCTCAACTCGTCTTGAAGATAAAAATATTGAATTTATTTCACTTGGGCTCTGAATTCACGATCGAATGAACGGAATGTGATTTCAGTCATAAGATTTCCGCATTATAGGTTACAAAGGGATCAGGAATTGGTGTTGTAAGTTCGTAACTCTTTTTACCACTGGGCTTATAAAATACGTTGCATATGCTACACTATTTAGTTAAGCTTAAACGAATAAAGCTAAGTCTAAATATGCCATTTTCATCCCTACAAGAAGAGATTTTATTAGAGGCTTCAGATATTATATTCATGTTCAATATACAGGTAGCCTTTTTATATACCTGTATATATATATATATATATATATATATATATATATATATATATATAATATACCTGTAGCCTCGTATTATAAGAAATTAAAAGGAAAATTGTTCATACAAGGCTATCTAGGCTAACAAAATATCTCTTGAGCTATTTTCGTATTCAGAAAACATCTCGTGGTGCAAAAGCAATGAATTGTTTCACTAAAAATACGGGCATTGTTTTCATGTTGCCTCACGAAAAAGGCGTTGAAGTTTGAAGGGCCATTAGTGATCGTTTGTTCTTGTGGAAAGAACTCATAGTGTACCACGCGCTATACGAAATTCCTCAATTCCCGTTAATTTTTTAATGCATCTCGTACGTAATACTTTGAATCTCTCGTGGGAAATGATTTGATAAAAATTTGCGTTATTAAATACAAGATTGCGTGTCTGACTTGCGTGATATCATGTAGGCGTAAATAACTTAGGTCAAATATTTTCAATATATGTTAGATAATTGCGAATGTTCACAACACAACATTTATGTAATTTACTTTGAACAATAACTAACACTAATTTAATGTACATGTTGTAGTTATATAATACAACTTACCCAGAAAATATCTCCCTGAATCAGCAACAAATTTAAAGGTCTTTCAAGTGAAAAAATAACACCGCTCTTTCACTTCCCCGTCACGTTTCTCCTGTGTATCCACAAAATAAATCCCAAGTTTCTATTAGCTTGTCTTTATGACTTTATAACTGGACGCGGAGAGAATAAAGCAGGGATGCAAATTTCTATTGAAGGAAAATGAATGAATGGGAAATAGATCAATGCAGAGCGAATGCTGAAAGAATAAGGAGTTGGACGTTAGTTTACAGGGGAATATATAACCTTCTTAGGGACCACGTTAGGTCCCCCATGGTCTCACTCAGCCCGCCAGTTCAAGGGAAGGAGTGAGCTTATGGGATCAACAAGCATTTTGTGTCCGCGCATCCTAATAAATTCAGTTTAAGCTCAAAGATTTTGGTCTAATAAAGATTTACGCGTCGTGAAAGCGTTGTCGAGGCGGAAAGGAAGGATGGATGCAGAGGCGGCGTGAGACGTCTTGATTTCCATAAAATAAACCAAATAAATTAGCGATTAGCGTAATTGGGATTATTTTCCTAATTCACCGTCAAAAGTGAAATGTGGAAGTTATAAATTTGAAGTGAGTGCGGCGTGCCCTTTTTGAGCAGGGCTGTTCTAAAAAATAATGGCGAAAAATTCAGCTTCACTGGAAAAGTGTCGACAACATGTCGATCGCATCAATCTTAATTTTCAACCAAGCGTGGATTCATGAGAAATTGCAAGTAAAAGCCACTTGAGTTCGCGGAAAAGGATTTGCTAAGTTGCTTGTATGAAGAAATAACCGAAAAATAGAAGTAGATATTGTGTGGACACATTGAGAGGAAATGAGTGAAATTTGCTACTCTTTATTTACCTTATTGTCAGTTGCCAATGTGAAATAAAAATGTTGCAGTGATAAAGACTATTGAATTTATTATTTTCTTTGACAAGATGTGCGTTTCATTGTGAATTTAAAGAAGAGACACTATTTAAAATATTGGTATTATTTTTAAACGGAACTTTTGGTGATGTCAGGCTCCCAAGTTTAGATTTAAATTAATAGGAATTTTTCGATACTGGTAAAATCCTGATAGTGCTTTAACAGAGTGTAGTCAAAAATCGCAGGCGGCAAATACAATAAAAAATGAATGCATGCATGATATTGAGGGGCTCATCATGAATGGTAATAAAAATACTAGCGTATTAAAATATCAACTCTAGCTTATCTATTGATATGTTAAGAATTTTAATAAAACTAAGAAAATATATTGCATCAATATCGGAATATTTTCCACCTATGTGGTTAAGCAGTCTTAGATCGCCACCTCCAAAATGTGTTAGGTTAAAATTCACCACTGCCATCGCGCAGATTATTCATCGTTTTCCTGAAACTCATATCTTAAACGTCATCGCATAAAAGGTCCCCGGGTGAAAAGGGAAATGAATTGAGCATCAGAGGCCTACTAAGCCCACCCCAGTTGCAGATTACGGTTTATTAATTCAATCCCATAGCATATGTAGGTGCTTACATAAATACATCCTTGTAGGTTAATGAGTTCACTCTTGTTAAATGCGTGAGATGATTTCGCTGACAAGTTTTTCTTACATTTGAGCATAGTTAACTATGACGATTAAATTAATACTTAACAAGAATACCTCATGATTTTTAGTGATGAGATCAAGTACAAAACACGCAAGCAAAGAAATAGAGTGCAGGATAAGTAAAAAAGCAAAATTTACTACAAACATTTCTTAAGTTATGTTAAGGATGAAGTATTAAATATACATACGTAATGATTATCCACATGAGATGTAGAATATAGTCTTTTATAAGCTCATTATTCTTCGATAATGAGGCGATTCACTCAGTGCTACTTACAAGAAAGATGCTTGCCTGAAAAAGAAATTAATTTACTTTAGATGAGAGCCCGCATTGTATGATACGGGGATATAGTATAATCATGACTAGTCAGCCTCAATACTTATGGATCGAACTTTACTATACTGGCAATATATTGTGGGATTGAATCCGACAATTCATCAAAAATTGATAAGAACTCAAAATAGAAAATATTTACATGGAATATCACCGGCTCGAAAGATTGAAGTAACTTTTAACCATGTGTAGTAATCGTTGAGCTATATGACTTCTATACGTGAAGGAGAGAGAGAGAAATGCTCCAAAAGCTGTTTTAAATTAATTTTCCGAAAAAAATCATGCTTTTTTTCACAGCAACATGGATTGATTTGTGTAGAGGTATCACCAGGTTTGGTTCTGGCACTTTGCGGACAGCAAGTTGTAACATCTCCCAAAAAATGTATTGATTGGAGAACAATTTTGGAAGGTAGTGAAAAGATCTTTTGTAAAAAGTATGATTTTGGTCATTATCTTTTCAAAGTATTACAAGATTTTCAAAGAACTTCCTCCTGGAAATGAAAATATGCTTATCAGTCGCTACGATTTATCTAGAAGCTAAATTTGCAGCCATTATTTGTCTATGCACCCCACATTTGCCATGTTTCTATTCAGAATTGCAGTAAGGAGATTTTGCTCTGAGCAGGAATCTTTAACTTGAATAAAATGAATAAATGGACCGTTCTCATCAAAGAGTTGACCCAATTCATTCAATTCCATTCTCTTTCGCTTCACAGCGTAAATCGTGAACCGAGCTAGTGAAAGTTGCGTTGCATAACCCCGACACTGCAGTTGGAGAAACCTTAGCACGGCCAATATCGATTTGACGGAAGGATTTTTATGCGCCTGACCTACTGGCATGATGAGGCCTCGTCGGAGCTCAATTATTTTTGATAGCAGGGGAGGAAGATTTCTGCATGGAGGTTTCACTTGCGCATACCGTGACAGCTTTCAAAGCTGTTAAGCTCCCGTTTGCTATTAGAAACGTGAGCCAGCGTCACATGTCATAGTTTTAAATTCTAAAAACGTGTCACGGCCGCAAATTACGGAGAAAATGAAAGGAGTTTGACGAAGCCCTTGTTTGTGCTCATGCGATTGAAAGGAGAACGTCAGACCTAGACTAACGAGGTCCGAGGCGAGTTGGGTATCTCCTTTAATGCCAGCCTACAGAGATTTTCATTTTTTTTCTATTTCATTAGCAATGGCCGCAAAAATAATGCATGTTAGATGTTAGATAGTAAAAGGTAATAACTCAAGGACAAAATATTTAACGACTTGCATCAACACTTTCAATTAGAGTGGGACATAATTACTGCAACAGTAAAATATAATCAATCAGTCTCCCATTTGTCGAGTCATGAAGGTTAAATCAAATAATGTTAATGAAGAATCTAGATACATTAAAAGAAAAATCATTTATTGAAAGAAATAAAATTTATTCAGCAGGGCCACTGTGTTGTAAAGAACACACATACGAGTGGTTTATTCCTAAGCATGATATATTAATAAGGAGGAAACTTCACTCATATTTGTTTATCAGTACCTTGGGAGATAAAATGAAATTTTATGTCTCATTCAGAGGGGTACACTACTTGGCATTCTTCAATCATTTTAACCTCTGCGTCAGCAAATGATTTTTAGCTAAATACGTAAAGACTCACACTAATGACGGATTAATTTTCCTATTGTTTGCTAGGACATTTTTCACGTGTGTAACATCAAAATTGTCGTGCAACACCAAGTGACATAGGATTGTCATCATGTCTTTGCATCCTAGGGGCATTCATTCTATGGGAACTAGGTGCATTTTCTAATTACGGACCGATGTAAAGGAAAATATGTGTGTGTAGCCACTTGATTTGCAAAGTTACAGTTACTCATGCTCTAAGACCTTATGTGGTCTCAGACCTAAATTATAACATTGAAAGTATATCTAATTTTGCTAAATATGGTCGATTTTTCATCAGTTTTTAAACACTAGTGATCTTGTTGCAGAGAAATTTATGTGAAAGGTACCTAATCAGTAATATTTTACTATCTTTCCCTTCTGATTGTTTTCTTGAATCTCAGGGCGATTTAAAAAAATGTTTTTCATCTTTCCTCTCTTTGACTTGTATGTCGCTCTCGCTTAGCGTAGAGATTGACCTTACATGCCTATCAGACACACTTGTTTTATCTTTTCGTAATTCTAATACTATCCCATTTTAATATATATCTATCATGCCCGAATTACCATGGATCGAAACTGTGGTCGATTGAGGTGCTTGTGGTTCGAAACCGTTTTGCCTTCTAAACGCTCTTTGTCCTCTAGGCAACCATTTGGCATGGAGACGGGGGGTAGTGGAGGAGTGATATAACGCTGCGCCTTCGTAAATTAAGCGTACGGAAAAGCGCAGTGCGCAATGAATCTCGCCAAAGGGGTGCGACCCAGAATGTTTTCCGTACTTTATTTTCTAGTAATTTTTTTATAACTGGTCGTAATTTTTTCCGACTTTTTTTGCTAATATTTTTTGTACATTTTTCTAAATTTATCTCTCAACGCCCACATTATCTGGAGTGAAACAACAAAACACCCACTCTCTCTATATCTTGTTAGTTCAAACACACACACACATACTCAAAAAAGCATTAAAAATGAAGATCGCTCTGGCAACTCCCACGGATCGCGACCACAACACCGCCCCTGTATTTTTCCCTCCTCCATGCCTGTCCCACCCGGAATTCCTGGAAAAATCGTGGAGGCCAACACGTTTAAGAAGGAGGGCATCCCACGCGCCCGATCGCTCAGTGGGTGGTGTGTGGGCGAGTGCTTTGTGGGGGCAGAAGGCTGGTGGGGTATCTGCATCCGACGTGCGGCGATATCTTCATCTCATGGTGCGGGAGGGGAGGAGGTGTTTCTCTTTATTTTTTATTTTATTTTTCACTTCTTCACTTCGAAGTTGGAGAAATGGAAGGAGGCAGGGAGGGAGGACGCGGGTGGCGACGAGATGTTGGAGGCGGAGGGTTGTTAGGTGGAGGCCGGGGGTGAGCGTGACGGGGAAGCCAAGTGGTGCAATATATGAGACGCCGTAGGAGGAGGCGGGAGGGGGATGGAATATCGTCGGGGGAGGGGGGTTAGTCGCGCAAACCAAATGAGCGCGTGGGTGATGACGTTATTGAGCAAGGATATGAGTCTGGGGTGGATGCAGATCGGTAGTGCAGGGGACACCCACTCCCCTTTCCCATAAAGAGAGGAAGGGAAAAATAATTCATGTAAATGTGTCAGAGAAAAAGAATTTCTGCTGAGTTTTCCAAAAAAATTTCATCTACATCTAAATGGTACCCTGCAGGCCATCGCTTGAGTGTGTTGAAATGGGGTGATTGCATACCAGACATGAAGCAACTACACATTTGTTTTTTTTTAATTTTTAGTCGTAATAAATGTGTAAAAATGATTGAAATAATATAGATCATGATTACTAAAATTCAATTCATTACTGCATCTAAGTGAGGTATACTCCTCTAAACACAACAAAGAAGCTTCTGGTCATTAGAAAGACAATAAACAAAGGTTGCATGAAATAAATAATGGCAACATACTAGGCTACAATTAATATTAAAAGAGACTACTTTTCCTTCCTAGCACAGCCAGATACACTTAATCTGATACCTTATCATCTTTCTTTGTAAAAACTTTACCTTAAATCTATCTCTTCCACAAATCTGTATAATATTATCGTCATGATCTATCCTTCTGTCGTCCGATGAGGCTAATACTAAATTTTCACTATCATCTCTAAAGAGACGTGCTTCCTATTTTTTTGCAAGAGATTATATAACTTAACTTTCGCTCCCAACCTTTTTCGTCTAGTAATCTTGATACGCAACTCAGTGAGTCGTAAAAACGTTTTATAAATATAACTCCTTTACACTGCATGTGAACTAACTTAGTAATCAATTTAACTTCTGGAGGATCGAATACACTAACAGTTTATTTTAAATGAGGTCTAACTAGCAAAATACAGCATTGCTCTTTAACCTTCACATCGAATTGCCCAGGTACTCTCCAAAAAATCCTACATTTTTGTTATCAGGCTCACTTATTCTCCATATATGTTTCACCCACGAGTAGTCGTGAGTGAGAATAAATTGAGTCTACGTGTACTGTCTGTTTCGGAATTTTTGATACAGTAGGCGTTCGAGAGTGAGGTCTCCTATTTCAAAAAATATCTCTTCGCAGCTTTTTTAAAGTTTAATTCTAATTATCTTGTCGACGTTGAAATGCATTAAGATTATCTGCCGAAGCTAATTCATCCTAAAAAATAAGGATATTTTGGTAAACCACTGCGTTGTTTGCGATTAAATGTAAGTTACTATTAACTACGGAATTAATTTCATTGAAATAAAGAAGGAATTAGAGAGGTCCGATGGCATTTCCCTGGGGAACGCCTGAAGTTACTTCTCCTGCATTTGAGCTAACACCATGTAGTATTAACACACTTCGTGAGTGACTATTCTTGCTCGAAGATATTTTGTACCATTTCATATACCTCTAGCTTTACTATGAAATACTTTGTCGAAGACTCCACTGAAGTCTAGAAAAACCGCTTCCCCTGGAACATTCTCCCTGATCCAAAATATGATGAACAAAAAGAGCAAGTTATCTCTCACAGGATCTACTTTTATAGAAACTTTACCGGTTTTACATCAATAAATCTTGAAAATCTTGATCCTTTATTATCGAATGAACAAATGTATGTCCCATGTTAATAGGACGTAAAGGGAAATAGGTCTGTAGTTACTCGGTTACCTCCTCCAACGACATCTAAAGCGAAGTGCAAAGTCAGCTATTTTTCAGCCGAAGAAAACCTTGTAACTTAACAGATACTTTAAAATATGAATTACAGATACGGCGTATATTCCAAAGGTCGTTCCTTGAATATGGGAATAGGTATTTGATCAGACTCACAGAAATTGTTACGGTTAATTTTTTTATTAAGCGCTCTATTCAAATGTATTTTATTGAAATTTCGGATGTAGGTTGTTGGACATTATTGGCTAAGACAAAAGCTACACTTGGTGAGAGTTTTGTGAAAACGATTTGTAAGAAGTAATTTAATAAGTCAGGTTTCACAGGATAGGGATGTTGGATGGCGTGAAGGGAGGAAGGAAGTACTCAGAGATGAAGATGGACTTGTTGTAATGTAGGATCTGGGGTTGTGTTTTGTTAGGAGAAACAAAATATTTATTTGGTAGTTGTTCCCATCCAAAACCTACCTTAATTGGTAGATAAATATGTTGTTGGCATATCGTAAAACTTTATTCACCGGCTAGGTTATTTACCAGTTAGGCAATAAAAAATGATCTAAATCGCTATTCCGGAGACTCAGAAATTCTTTAGAAATTGCTCCTTTAAGCCTCTCACGACACAGGGGCTGGAAGGATACGAGGCGGTTACTTCTTTTTCTTGGGTGACGGAGTCATCAGAGTTTGATTTAAAGCTTCCCCTATTCGAGCAGCTCACGCGAGTCGAGATATCCGAACTAAATCATCGCTTCCGCTCGCGTACTTCCGTCCAATTTTTTCCCAATTTTTTTTATCATTTCTTATACTATCGAAGGGGACCGCATAAAACGAACATGGCAGTAAAAACTCAAAAATCGAATATTTTCGCGAAGCGTTATGGACGAGTTTTATCGTTCGTTAAGCTCCATGCCTTTCACAAGGAGTAAGAGGTTAGAATTATTCAGATGGATCTTGGTAACCAGGTATTTTATTTTGCACTTCGACGCAAAAGTATACTTTTCAGTCTAAGTTAGGAATGATCAGTTTATTTCAAAGTGTTTGATATTCTACAGTCCAGAGGTTGGTGTTGAAACATTAATAGATTAATTATATTCGTTTGTTTCAACATTCTAAAATAACTTGTTTGAAGCTAGTAATTTAGTCATTGATCATTTAATTTCTGTGATTTGATTTCAGCTCTAAACATGGTATTCTTGTGTAAATACATACGAAATAAATCATTAGGTACTTTTACCGATCAAATTTTAAAATTACCCCAATAAATCATTAAATACTCACTGAGTAATGAAACGTGTAACCTTAAAAAAAACTTCAGTCAACTGCCAAAGTTTCGATGACTCACTCCGTAATTGTCCATACTTCATTGATAAAATTAGAGTTAAAATTCTTTTGGTGTGTTACATTTGTACAAGGGTAAGAAAAACATAGTAAAAAAATACAATTCTTAGAAAAAATAGCTAAAAAAATCACGCCTTCTGTAGAAAACGGTGCAATACATAACGTTTGTAGGGTACAAAGATAGACTGCATTCAATAAATATTAACTTCAAATTCACATTTGAATCATTTCACGAAGTTACGTAAAAAAGCAAAAAACACGGAGAAAGTGGCGTTATATGAGCTTCCTAAGGGTTTAGAGGGGTCTAGTACTACATTTCTCATCTTATTAATGGACGTGTTATTTCATTAAGTAAAGTTTTTAATGTACAGTTAAGAGTATAAAAATCTGTGGTGGAATTTAAATGTCCATATTTGTTAAACGGCCTTATTTTCAAACATTCACATATAAAATTATGCCATTTTATACCATTCAATGCGTACATGTAGTCGTAAAACTTTGGCCTTTTTGTTCTATCGGCATATAAAAACGTTGAAGTGCATGATTGATAAGAATTTCCACCTGTGAATTCTCGACTAATCATTTTTAGGCGAGGAATTTCATTGAAAAACATATCAAAATGAATGCGTTCATTTATCTAGATCTGGTCAATTTTAGGTCCTCTTATCAATTTTATTGAGCAGCATAGTAGCGTGGTGCGCTGAACGGAAGTCTCGGCTTAAAATTGCGAGATATCAGGAACGTGCGATGCATATATGGTGATATTCTATATTATAATTTGAAATGGACCTCATATTATATCACTGGATAAGTAAACTTTGGATTTTTTCACAATAAACTATTTAAATTTCTTTGCCTCACTTTCACTGTGGAGCGAAATAAAGTTTGTGGTAAAAAAATGCAGACTTTACTTAGTCAGTGAATTTTCACAAAATAGACCCTGAAAACATTGAATTTCTTGTATTAAATATTCTAATTTTTCATGGAATTAAAATTTAAAGCATAATTCGATTTTTTCATAGGTTATCCCAGTTGTATCCATGGCTAAACTAGTAACATTCGTGGAACTCCAGTTAAAAAAAGATGGCGTGGAGACAGTGTTTTGCACTATGGCGAACAGCTAATTGTGAAAGGCTGGCCAGCGATTCACTAAAAAAGTCAAATATAGCAGGATTTATCGAATTTAAAAATTTACTGTCATACCAATCAGTTAGGTTCGTAACTATATTTCGACACATGACTCGTGGTTGATTGTACGAGTGATTCATTGCGAGACCTAGAACCCGGAACGATTTTTTTTTAACTTCCCTGAGTTAAAAGAGCACTTCTGTTCACCGATGCAGCAATCTTACACCACCCACACCCAAGATTTGGCGAGGAACGATCACTCCTTGTGCCGAACCTCGTCTCATTTCTATCAGGGAAAGTCATATTTTTTGGGAAAATTGGGGGAATTTCGGGAGAAGACGGTGGAAGGAGTGTGGAGGAGATAAGTGGTTGGAGGTGGTAGGAAGTATTTCTCGAGAAGCCGGAGGGATTAAATGTCAAGCAGGTTATAGCAGGAGTTAGGAGCAACTCAGGGTGCCGAAATGTTGATATGTTTCCCACGACCTATCATCAATGAGGCCTGGCCTCAGAAAGTGGATATAAAAAAAGTAATATCCACATTTCGCCGACGACACTACAGTACTTGTACGCTGCTCAACCAAACCAGGTTAAAAAGGGGTCGAGTGCTAAATGGGTTACGTCCGCAGTACGGATACAAAATGACGCAACCAAGGGAAAGTCTTAATTTTTCTTAAGAATATTCTTAATACTATTCCAATAGCTAATCATATGTTAAAGAATTCGTCTCATTATATAACTAAGTTTAAACATTATTCCAAACAAATATTAAATAGAAATTGAAAAATCTTCGATTTGAATAAAAAATAACCGTTTCAAGTAAAGGAAGACGTATTTCACTAATATTTCGGCTAAGGTGCTATTAGTATTTGATATCCCTAAAAAAATTTATTTGAATTATTCATTGCATTATTATCATTTGTTAATTATTGATACTGGTTGTGAAATTATTATAGCTATTACGGAAAAAGTTGCCACATGTCCTTCTGGCGAATTGCGGAATATTTTATGGTCTCAAATGGCCTATTTAATATGAAATGGAACTAACGAACATTATTGTTGTACTACCTGTTTTGCTTTAACTCAAGTGGAAATTATGCAGTGAAGGATTATGGGGTGAGTGGTAACTTGAGGGTTTGCGGGTTATTTCTGCTTTGATCAATCCTGGTCGACGATAGTGTCGCCGGCATTTCAGACGTCATCTTCAGATCCGAAGCTAATCTGCAGAGATACTATAAAGAGACTAATTCCGCAGGATTATTCCTGAACTGGAAATGCCTATTGGCATGCCGGAGACAGTTCTGCCCAACAGAAAATTCAACGCGAAAAGATTTAAGTCGTCAACTGAAAAATGAAAAATGTTCACTCGAAAAAAATGCAATTACATCAGAAATATTATCCTTATTTTAGCTCAAAGATACTAGTAGTTATATGAATACTGGACAAAGGGAGTAGAGAGAAAAAAATTCAATTTGTACATCATCGCAATTTTTATTCTCGAAAATAGAAAATGAACAATGTTGTTTACCACCAAAGGAGGCGTCAGATATTTGTTTCCTCGCTTGGAGCTAAAAGAGAATTTTCTATAAAAGTAGTTATGCTTCCGCACACCCACCACGTTGGATTCAGCTGCCACAAGAGAAGACTGGTGACTCAAACAACGGTAAGGGGAAAATGTTTCGCATCAAAACCCCAACGCCCACACGCTCTCAGTGTTGCTATTATTTTTTTCTGTTCAACGTGGGCGGCAAATTTCCATTCTAGCCTATCAAACAAACGAGCTAACTCGCGGCGTCTCCATGGAAATGCATTCAAATGCCTCGGCGTAGTTTTTTTCCCCTCCCCTCAAGTTTATCTCCCGCTCCCTGATCCCGGGTAGGGGAACTTGGAGTGAGAGGTGGGGGTTGTTTTCGACGGGGTGTTAACGGTAAACATTTTTGGGGAGGAAGAAGGGGGTTTGGAGCAAAATGCCAGGGGCAACTCCCGATAACACCGAAGCGCAACTCAACCCGCAAGCTGCACGTATAAGGTCAAAGGTCTATTGCTACTTTTCCACTGGTGTCAGCGGTGCGCGGTGGTGGCTCCAAGCCTGACCCAACTCAGGCGTAACCCTTTTGGTGCAGAGGGGCGAAGCGAAGGGGTTTTGCGGAAGGGTGAGGGAAGTGATTGGGGATTACGAGGGTGTTTGCGTGGGGAAGAGGAAAGGATTAGAGTTGGACTGACCCCCTGTGGTAGTCACGGCTTTCGGGATGACAACGGTGAATATGCACGAGGGGAAAAGAGAGATAGAAAGGGTTAGATCGAGTTGAAAGCGTTCTTATTAGCAGAACAAGTGGAAAACAGCGATAGTATTGACATTTTCTGGAGGAATCAACTCATCGGTGACTAAATAAAAAAAGTAAAAACTTCCACTATGGCATTTGTTTCATTTTAACGATTTCCTTTCATTTGTTGAATATATTAGTGCAACTTATTATGACCTCCAAGTTATCATCGATCAACCACAAGATAAAAGTAGAAATGGAGTTCTTCCTAGTTTAATTCAAAAGAGAAAAACAGGGATTTTTTGCAACCATAATCAATTTAGTCCGAATCTTTGGAGAAGTTAAGTTTTCAACTGATACCAACCATCGTAGATGCTCTAAATTTTCTTGCCGTATTTCTGAGATATTTTCCTTGTGCTAGTAGTCATCTACTTCGGTTGATAATCAAATTTACTAAGATAAGAATGTCTGGTAATTTTTATGTTAAAAATACGCGTCAGATCTCAGCTCTTTCATGTCTTCATGTCTTTCACTGTTCGGTTCTTTAATGCTATTCTCATTCCCCCCTTTCCTCATTTATTTTGTCTTAAGCCACATATTCCAATACAAATTTTCATTCGGTGGTACATCCCAAAATGTCATTCTCTGTTCTTCATAAGGCCCATCTAGGAACCACGAGCAATTTTAAATTCCTCCTCCCTTGCTCTTTTCTCCTTTACAATTCCTCTTATTCTTTTATATTTTCACAGCGTCTCCTTTTTATTCCCTCTGATCACTTTGGCCTGTTTTTTTCTCCACCTTCTACCTTGAAATAAATGAAATGTAAAAACTTTTCCGGCCGCTAAAAATCACTCCATCAGTCGCCTCTTTTTCTTGTAAATCGAAGTAAAAGTTTTTCCTAAATCTTTCCTGAATCCAACTTTTTGTGTTGTCTTCTTTCTTCAAAGATGTTTGAAGACCTGTTTTTTTTAAACAAGTTGCCATTTATTCTGGATGGATGCCAAAATAATTTAAATCCTTCTATTGATTTTATTCTGTTATTTTTCCTACATTTTAATATATATTTAATTACTACTTCGGAATTTCTGTACGTCTTTAGCTTTCCCTGAATCTGATGTTTCCCTACTTATCTGAATGTTTTCTCGTAACTATTAATAATATCAAAAGTCATTAATTTTATAACATTTTTCTTAATTATTGCTGGTTTGAAAACTGAATGGTTCACTGTTGTTCTTTAACGATGGCTTTAACGATGAAGGTCGTTATATGTGCAAGTTATGAACTCGTTGATGTTTAAATTAAATGCAAAAAATTAATAATTAACTTCAGTCATATTTACATGCAAAGCTATTGTGTTAAACATGAATATATGAATGCTAATTTTCTTGGGAGATATCATGCTTAAATATTTTTTAGACTATTTCGATGTCAACTGACTTTGTATGAAATAATCAGCGCAGTGTTATGAGCTCCACTGGAGTTCGCTCCAATTTTCTGTTCAAACTGTGCAGTAGATGCAAACGTCAAAAGAGCATTTCTAGTTATAGATGCAGTTTTTAATACTTCCCCTATTGAGTATGCAGCTGTTATCCCTGATGCAGTTAATAGGCATCAACGCTGGAAAGATTTCCCTTTTTAATTGATTCCTTTTGCGGGAAGTGCTTACTTTGATCTAAAGTTACGATATTTTCACCCATGGATTTAAAAGAGATTTTCATTTACCTGCTCGTGTGAGTACTCAATGTGTCTAGGATCCTAACCTGGTTAAGTACAGTTGGATAATGGACGTTCTTTAAAATTTAAACATTTATCGAACAATTTTTTGACCGTGCGTAGTCCGTTCTTTGCCATATTGTTCTTTTTTTATCTTCTTTTATCAACCGGGACGTGAAGTCTTCCACTGGTGTTTTCTCAATTTCTTCACCCTCTGAGTGCATTTGTAGTTGTCCAGTCTTACAACCAAGCACGTTCTCCCGCCGGCTCCAAATCCTCCGAACCTATTATCTCTCGCGTTTCCATCATCCCACTCTTTTCATTTACCTCTTCTTTTCCCGGGTTCTCTCTATGCCTGGGCGGGGAACAAGGAGAATGAGAGTGGAAGAAAGGGTGGGGAGAAGAGTTGGGAAAGACGTCAAGACTGCGCTACCGATTTTGCGCCAAAGCCGATAATAGGGTGGAATGTATCGACCCCTTTCCGGGTTGTGGGAGGGAGTGGGGTTGGATGTGGGGGCGGGGGGAATGACAGGGGTGACCCAGCAGCTGAGTGCTTTGTACGCGCGAGGCGATGGATGAATTCGCGATTCGGGAGAGGAATGCATTGCCTACGTGGCGTGTAAGGGATGGGCGGGGGGTGGTTGACACTGCCCCCTCCATCCGCGTAAGATTCGTTTTCGTCGTATCATTTATTTTTCTTTCGCTTTGCTTATTTTCTTCACTAACGCGGCCACGGATATTTTCTGGTGGGATGCAGAAGAACCAGTGTGTTTCCCTCCTTTATATTTTCATTTGGGCTGCCATCGATGTTTTTATATCTTACTTCTCCCTCCCCCCTCCCGAATGAGTGAAATTTTACCGAGGCTGCAAACCACATTGGTGTGTGTTTTTTCACTCTCTTCCACCTCCTCGTTTCTATCCATTATCTAATAACTGCTCTTGCAAAGCAAAACATCGGGTTTCAATCCTCCCCGCGCAGGTTTTGATTGAATGGCAATTATTTCGTATTGAACGAAAGTCAATAATCCGCTCCTTTTGGTGGAGTATGGCAAATGAGACATTTCAAATTCAGAGATTCCTCCTACCTCTAAGTAAACACATTGTGAATCGACTTTAATTTCAGATTTGTAATTTCATAATTCGAATTTATTATGAATGATATTTTATAAAATATTAGAGAGCGCTCATTAGAAACTCTAGTAATGCTGCAGAAATACATACAAGCATCAGGAAAAATCAAAATAAATGTAAGAAGTAATATGAAGTAATAATATTCCATTATTGGATAGTTTATTATTTTTAAATTAATATTTTTACTGTGTCATGCATGGCAATAATTTTCTCATCTATGCCTGGTATTTAAAATAATTTCGCAATTTTCTTTGCATTTGTTTAATCCACCGTCACGAGAGAGTTTTTTTTATTCTATCATTGATGAGGAAGTATACCCCAGGGCCTTGGCAAATCAGCAATAGTGGAAACAAGGATGATTTAAAAAGCGATTGCCTTTGTTTGTTTCGACGTCATCGCCACGGAAGCTGTGGATCGCTCTAAAACAATGTTATGGATCAACGTAAACGTGCAGTCCTGTCCATGTCATCGGCTTCGGTTGTCCAACAAACGAGAGGCAGGGATCCATTCTGGGGGAGGAATGGTGGGGGGACTCCCGCTTCGTCCCGTCACGCACTTTGGGGTTGAAAATTCACTCCCGGTCGAGGGGTGGGCGGGAGGCGGGATCGGAGTTGCCGCCCGCTTCAGAAAGGAGTTCTCCATTTCAGAGGTGACGTCCTAAATATCCCCGCCCATCCGAATTCCGAGACATCAAAGGGAGCCGTCGTTTCCATAGCAAATGAATGAGATTATCTCGACACGATGGGAGGCACAAATATAGAAGCCTCGGATTCCGTATCCAAAGGCTCCGCAAAAGAAGATCTGCATAAGGTGCGGGAGTGAATGGACGGAGGATGTTTTCTCGTGGATACTGGAAGGACTTGTTTCATTGTGTCGGAGGGATTGAATCTTTTATTTTTTAGGATCTCTGATGTCTCATAGGGGAATAATTGAAGGTGTTCGGAAATGCTCCTGCAGAACTCAAGAACGCTTATCCATTTTGAAAAGAGTTTTTGGTACCACGCATGCACCAACCGTTTACTTATTCAAATGTTAAGGACATAAAACGGTTATTTATGAGCATTCCAATCGCATTGTTAATTCTTCGGAACACCACCTTTGGGCTTTGTAATGTGTTATTTCATTGGTGTTCCTTTTTTAAGGTACAATCGTTAAACGTATAAATCCAAAGGATGGTTTTGACGAGTGAGTGTATGGTCCCAACACAAAATAAGACCGAATAACGGAGTACGGAGGCCAGTTCCTATGCTTATATCAGTATTTGGTTTCCCGTTGAGTTCAAGTGACTAGTTATCAATCTTTGACGTGTGATGGATTTGTCCAATTATATCACCCTGGATTTGAATCCGCGACCATCTGGGTCACATTCGCACTCTCTACTCTCTTAATTATTACCCAGTTCTGTTTTAGATTGAAAGAACGGGCGCATATTTGTTAGGGCTCACATGTGCGTTTGACAAATATATTTACTCTTGGTATATTCCTGTTTTCCTTTCTTAAGCGACTTTTTTCTCACTGAATTTTGATATACAGTATACATAAATGCGAAAATATTACGGTCTCCTGAGTAAATATTTTACCATCGGTGAAAACCAAACAGCATTTTAAAAATACTCTCAGCTTCATTCGTTCTCGTTTTATCGATCAACATTTTTACGGCACACTCAAACTACTGCATTACCTTAAAACGAAAGACATGTCAGGCTAGGCCACATATATATATTTTTTTTGAAAAATATTCTTCGCGTGTAGCTTCAAAGTGCTAGCCTTTAAATATTTATGAAATCATTATATTATCAGTAAGAAGACACTGGATTGCACTCAAGTTACATTTAAATATTTTCTTAAAGCCTTACTTGCCTTGCATGTATTATTCTTCAGCAGAAGATATCTCCTCGTATTTTTTATGGAGGGAATATTTTTTTGGTGAATTCTAGGCGATCTTGGTCGGTGAAAGAGGAGAAAAGTTGGATGGCTCTTAAATGGAAAGCTTTGCAACAACAACGCTGGGTACCTTAAGCTATCAGCCAATATTTCATACAATTGCAGTTTTTCAACTTTTCTCATTAGCTGGACTTCCTAAAACCCTAATTAAACACAACATATTCAGCTTTAAAAACGTTTCCAGGTAACATCTATCATAATAGTTAAATCATTAGGATTGAAGGAAAGAATTCAAGGAAGATTCGCGTAATCATTGCGTAATATATCTGCGGTCCGGTGGGTTTAGTTTGCTCAGCCATTCAGTAATTTTCCAAAACTACGTTTTTGGAAACACTTTTAATCCTCCGGGAACAATTATTTTTGATAACACTCAGGCAAATATTTACGTTTATTAGTTTGCAAAAAATGTAGACACTGCATAGCATACCATCAACTGAGAAAGTGGCCATGGTTATGGTCAAAGGACTTAATTTGCTTCTTAGCGTACATTTTTGTCTCAAATACTTTATTTTACTGTTAAGTTCGATTGGAGAAGGGACTATGCATTTTCCTGGTGCTTCTCGCTCTACTCTCTTATGGAAATAAATGTATTTATTGAAGCTATCTTCGTCATTGCCTTTCCAGAAGTCCTCGAATAATTTATCACTCTTTTGAAAATTATGCGTGGATTTTACTAATATAGTATAACATATAAATAATACACCTCTCACCTCACTGGAAAAAATTGAGAGAATTTGGCGTAACCAATGACCCCAGGTTGACCTTTAGAAGCTTGAAACTATCGGCTTAGAACAAGAGATTTGCTATCTACATTAAAAATAGATTTGGTCGTATTTTTTATTCGTTTCTTTGGGCGTTAAATCTTATTACATGCTCGATTTCGCATTACTTGTTATTGATTTGCACATCTTTTTGACAGATTTCGATCATATTCCCGTATATTATTAGCACTCGTTACGTCTGTAATGACGCAATATTATTTATTAATGTTTGTGGACAATTCCTCAGCATGGTATTGATTAATTTACCTGTCGACCATCGTAAAGTGCATTTAGGATTGATCTAACCAGTGAATTGTTGAAATAAACACTTGAGTATTAGTCCAAGAGGGCCTTTGTTTCAACATGCTAAGTTTTTTGATTTAAAATATTTGGAAAAATGATAATTTCAGTAATGAGTACAACAATTCACTATCCAACATTCGGGAAATTGCCTTTAAGAGTTAAAATAGGCAGCATGATGAAAATTCAAAAATGATGGCTAGCAATTGAGGAGACAATACAAACGGATAAATAAGGACACGCTGCAAACATTTACACCTATTCCGGAAGCTATTGCAAGGGTGTGTGGTGGGTGGTCGTAGGGCAACAGCTATGCATGCACGAATATTATGTCGTACATGCATTTGGACATATAAATTTGCACACTTACAAAAACTCTCGTATATATACACACAGTCATACCTAAATACATAAAGCAGCAATTGCCTGAATCATTCAATTATTCTTTAAATAAATATACTGTAGTGTTTAGGTTAGATTTTGTTACTATCGCTTATCGTGCGAGGTAAGAGTAAGTACTTGGACCTCTCTGCGACAGTGTCCATCTCTGCTTTACTTTAACCTACGATAACGGTTTAATCTACCAATATATTTTGGTGCCATAACAGTTACCACGGTATCGCAAGAAAACTGGAATGTCCTGTACCTTCCTAAAAGCCTTAGCCTTGCCTGCTCTAACCGTAAATCAATTGACTCCTATCCTAATTTTTCTAACATACCCAAGCTTATATAAGCTGGAATGAATGAACGCATTATACTTCCCCTGGAGAAGCAGGCTGGAGTACCGACGAATTGCCGTATTTTTATAAAAAAATATACATGCAGAAAATCCGGAAGAGACCTTTTATTCATTATTTATTTATTTCATGTATTTATTTAATAAATCAACCATAAACGGTACAAAGGCTTTTACATTGGCTGACAGACAATACATATAATATGTGTAAAAAAGCAAGGGTAGAAGCAATAAACAACAATGAAAAATTGACAAAAATAAATGTCAAGAACAACGGTAACATAGCAGGAGAGCACATATGCAAGCAGAGAGGGCTAAATGACCATCTGGCGTTAAAGAAAGACGGTGAAAGCGGTGAGTGAGGAAGAGAGGTCCAGAGAAGAATACTGAATGGTTATGCAATTGAATGTAGCGAGGAGTCGATGGAATTGGGAACGTTGGGAGGTTAAAAGTCGGAATTTTGAAAACTGCATCAGAGTCAAGTTACGTGTTGGTCGAGAGAGAACACGAACAGAGAAGGAATTCGTTAATACTGAGTGTTCCATTGAAGATGCCATGTAAGAATTTCATATCAGATAGCAAACGACGGCGGTAGAGATGGGAAATACAAAGGGATGAGAGCGTAAAGTCACGGGCTGTATTTTTGAAGGAAGAGATGCGATAACGGGAAATGGCCACAAAGAAATTAAGAGGTTTATTGAGTAACTCAGTAAGTAACTTAAGTAGTTGGGCAGGTGGGCTGATAGGTGTACAGTATTCTAAACTTGTGAGGACACAACCAAAAACACCGTTCCTAGGAAAAGAGGACTACGGACATCAGCGCGGCGATAAATTGGGCCGACTTTGTTTAATTTCCATTAAAAACAAGTGGTTGGCTTATTAAGCTCGTCAAAAGCATGATATGTCACAGCGACATATAAAATATAAATACAAGTGTTCATTGATTGAAAAACTATCGTGAATGACATATAAGGAAGTAAGGATATGTTCAAGAAATAAGAGGCGATACTGATGGTGTCTGTATTTAAAGTAAGGGAACTCAAAAGAATGGGAAGAACTGGTTATGATTACTGGAAGTGATATTTAGGGATTTGAAGTACAAGACCGGCATCACAATTGGTACATGATGAAATACGGAGTGATAAAAAAGTTCTCTAGGCCCTAATGGTAGAAGAATCCATATGTAAATGGCAGAAATTAAGAGTCAGAAATCATTTGGAAAAAAGTAAGATTAAAGACTTAGATTCGTTTGAGTATATAAATTCCTGAAAAAAAGGATTACTCGAAAGGAGGGTGCCAAAAATAATCTAACTGCTACCTAATAAGATTTCAGTCATCTTCCTTCAGCCCAAACATCCTATAAGAGCAGAAGTAAAGCAAAGAAATAGTATACGTTAAAGAAGAACCATAATAACTAAACTTAGAGAAAAATTTCTTATATTCAAAATAGATTGAACGAGAAACGAGGAAAACTTTCTACGACTGAATGGTTTATACCTTCTTGGTCATTATAGGTACAATAAACACAGATTCAAGGTCTTTCACGGCGCTAGAGAGTTGATGTATTCATTACTTAAGGGTAAAGTATATAGGGTCTTAGACTGCTAATTTTCTGAATAAAAAGGATGTTTATGAAGTGCTTGAATCCTGTTTGGTTGATAATTATCTGTTCAAATCTGTAGAGAAATGAGAAAATAACTTATAGTCGATTTTTTTGATTTGCGTCAATTTTATAGACATGCTAAGTAGGAAGAAAGAGATGGATACTACTATGAAACAATGAATTTCTTTTATAGTTGGGTTATTGAGGAAGTAAATTTTTGACATGCGAGATGATAAGTATATATCATTAATCATGCCTTCATTTAATGAGGAAAATTCATTGAATAAATATGGTTTCTAGGAAAGTTGCCGGGTCAAGTTACCATGGGAGTTGCACTTGATGGTAATCTCGTAAGATTAATTGGTATAGAATTTCCCAAGTACTGGAATTAAGTAACATTCTGGGCGCTATAATTCATAATTCATCGGAGGACGTCAAATAGTCCATCAAAATAACGATAAATATTTTTTCTTATTTTCCCGGTATAAAGCAATGGTAAATATTGTTAAACATGCCAACTTCTTTCCTACTGTTCTGTGTGATTATTAATGGCAAAAAGGAATTTAATTCTCTTTCTGGGGACTTGGACAATGCTCCATTGTATTTTTTCCTTGGGCGGCTTAAAAAATTGGATGGTAAATTATTGCATGTACTGAACCTTTGACCTGTTAACTTGGATTTTTCGGATGGAGTCTGTTGTTTTGATCTCTTATTGCCCTCTGCACCGTGTGGTAACCGCTTATCCATTATTGGTGGCTTGCAAAAGAGAGAACGTTTTGTTTTTTTGACCCTTTAACAAAGCTTTTTTTTAATTTGTCTATTCCAAAACTTTACTTATATTAATGACTTTCATTTTTAGTTTTCCTATCAAAACAATTTTATTTTTATAATAGTAAATCGCAAAATATTTAAATTTCCGAAACACCCATTTTAGATATGTATCCTCTTTGCAATATATGACCAGATAATATTCTAAATATTCAATCACGTAACTTTTGATTTGAGTAATGTAACGGAGTGGGTTCTTTATGATAATTGGTATAAATTTCTAATAAATAAATATTGTTTTACTCCTGTGTGGTGCAGGTCGAAGTGTAAACCATCTTTCATCAGAACATAAAGAAAAAAGTCCTCAGAAAGAACAAACGCATTATTTACACTGCAGTTTTTTATTAAATATCCAACGGGAAATACCGCATTTGGAGCGTCATTGAAGCTGGAAAGCTTCTCTTCTTCAACTATTAATTCTGATAAAGAAAGAGAGATAAAGTTTAATTATACCGTATCACAGTCTTAACCATAATGCAACACTGTGATTATAATGCATTGTTCAACCAACTTAGGTCCAAGGACGAAATAGGGGAATAACCATTTCTTCCCCTATTAAAGGTTTAATTAAGAATGGTATGAATTATCATTAGGCTTGATTCTTGGCAGAAGAATGGTTTTTATCTTTCATTTAATTGAAATTTATGACTAACTTGGTAGTGAGATAGTTTCATATATGCTTTACAGTTGTCTTGTAGATTTCGGGAAATAGTACTAGTAATTGAAATAAAAATAGTATAAATTAGTTTCGGGAATAACAGTCTTCGGATAGCTTACTATAGAATGTATTTTCTTCTTCTATGTTTTGAAAAACAAGTTTAAGATTCGCCATTATGACATACTTATTATTTTAGAATGATATATATTTCGGATGTTTTTAGATGATAAAATTGCAAATTGTGGATTTTTTTCAATTTTTTTGGTATTATTTTTTAACTGTTCATTCCGATGATGATTGATTTACTCTTCGTAATATTTAGGTTTTTGAAACTTTATTTGGCCAAGCTCTGCACTGTCTCATGATGAGCGTAACCATTCATAACACCTAAAATCTTGTTACCAAAGTACTATGCCCTGCAAACCACTGCTTGATGTAGAGGAAGGATTTCACTTACATATAAATAGAAATTGATCCTGGGAAGTGAATATGTTACAAAAGAGAAGGTCGAGAGTTAATCTTTATTTTGTTTCAATCCCTTATCATTCTAGGAAAAATTAATTCATTAATATTAACAGTACTGGCGAGTAAACTAGTGATTCATTATAACTCATGTATGAAGCCTACCATTCTACAGATGTGATGATGCAAGCGTGGTATATATGATGAAACATGGGAGGATCAGTGAAAAGAAGATTGGAGGCAATAGAAATACGGTGCTACTGAAGTATGTCGAAAATGAAGTGGATAGGCAGAGTAATAAAGAAGCTGTGCATGAAAGAGTGGGTGACGAGGAAAACCTATGGAGGACATTAAAAGGTTGTAGGGTGAAAAGTAGAATATATGCTGAGGCAGGAAATCTTAAGTTAAGGGTTCAGTTGCGAAAGGGCAAAATTCCCGTACTACGAGAAGTTGGAAATGGAAAATATCAGTGCAAGAAGAAATGTAAAATGGATGTTATAGGTATTGATCCACATATTAGCCGGGGCAAGTAGTTTTAAAAATAATTTCCAGATTGAGAACGTTTAATTATGATGAAATATTCTACTTCCTAGATCTATATAAGTAATTGAAAGTTTGGATCTGGAACGAAAAGCCTTATTCGGTAAATGATTAATTGCTTGTTCTAAAAAATTGAAATAGCTGTGAAATATATAATTCCTCTGAAATCTATCTGTCGTTAAATCTAAAGTTAGGGAATGATTTCAACCCACATCGCAAAGCCTTGTACGTACTACTGCTTGTCATAACTGTCTATAACTTTTATGAAGAATGACTGTTTAAAACGAATGGGGCTTCCCTATTCTATTTATATTCCTAACTTTACCTTCATATACGAGCACTAAGAAAGACGATATTGCATTTATAGAGAGCCATATTTCTCGGAATCTTAGCGCCAAGGGAACGAAAATTGTAATTTCCCATGAGGCAAAGAAATTTTTATTATATTTACTTTTCGTGGGTTTATTTTGTTTTCGTGTATTTCGCCAGTTTTCTGAATTTGACTGACATTGAAAGAAGTATTGCTATTTGCATTCTGAATGCGTCTGTAAAGTAGTAGGTGCATTATATCTGTATACGATAACATTGTACGAGTTGATTTACGAGCGATATAACATTGTTGAAAAAAATACTTCTCCTCGGATGTTAAGGGCTGGTGAAAACAGTAAATTTTTCTGAAGAAATTAAAGTCTGGTTCCGCAGGAGAATGATGTAAGTCAAACGGTTGAATGCAGTAGCTCGTGAGCGTGTCCTCAGAAGCACGGGCGTAGTTAGGAACCTATTGATAACCCTGAAAATAAGAAGCGTGTATTTCATCGGATATTTTTCAAAGCACTGGAAATTTACGTAGGGAGGTCAAGCGGAGCGGTGGGAACAACGTAGGGAAACTCAGTTACATTCAATACCAAATAAGGGCAATTGAAGAATGAAATGAAAAAAAAACTGTCAAGAGATAAAAACCTCGAGAGCTGCGAGTTGTATTATCGCGGTGGGGTGGGGTGGTTGCGCTTCGGCAATCCAGAGATTGATGACTCTCCAAGGTGAATAGGGACGAGCCATTGCACTCTAGTCCCATGTATAGTACGAATAGCAGTTAGGGTTAGGATCTGAAATATTGTTATTTATAGGGTGAAGTACTCAATTCATGGATAGGCCTGACATATAGGATATTACGAAGATGTCTTTATGAGGGCTGCTGATTAAAGTATCGACTGCATTCCGAAATAGATCCTTATGAGATCGGTTTTCATCCAATCAAAAGCCTAATCGACTCCACTTGAGTTGCGAATCGTTTTTACGTTTACAAAACAGTCAGACTCTTTTTACTCCAGTTTTAGCAATCATCGAACCCGATGAAAATTAAATAAATGCTAGCCAACCCGGGCGATCCATATCACACAATAAGCATTTTATGTTAATTACCTATCGGATTTTATACATGCATATTCGCGAAAGGACATAAGAAATATTTGTAAAATATTAATCCTATCAATATGAAGTTCCCTGCTTGTGATGAGCCACATTAAAATTTAATGTTCCTCTCATAATCCCATGAAATAATTAATAAAAATAATTGGTTTTTTTAAGTGGTGTTACTTTACAACACCAATGCTGTGGGTTGTTGCTATCACGTCCATAAAACTGTATCGAAGGTTCTCCAAAATTTGGTCAGTAACTGGTTGAGTCACGAAAATTATTGAACTGTACCAATTAGCACATATGTTTAATATTGTTACTTAAATTATTCATTATTTAGCAAAGTAAAATTATGTACAGTTTATGCGTTGACATCTGGTATTTACAAGCGCTACTGTTACTAATATGAAGTAGATAATCTAGCTTGACTAAAATTGAGACTATAATGTGAAAGAATCGAACTCAACGAAGATTGATAACGGACAGATACAACCATTGGACCAAACTTGTAGAAAGCGCGTTTAGGATATCTGCATAACTGAATTGGTTGCATAAAATAAATTAAAAGGAAGTATTTAAATGTAAAAAAATAAGGACAGTTGTTATACGTATAGTACTGGTTATAACTCAGATGTGTTATTTGTCGGATATCATATCATATTGGGCAACCATAGGCACTACAGGTAGAAGAATTGACCATCTTTATTGCCCTTAAGCGTAAATTTTACACGTCGTTGGGCTAAGTATTGTAAAAGGTGAGGTCTTATCTCATCTATCAAGCTATTCTTTGATAACTGCGCGTTAGACATCTATACCGTTTTGTTCGTGGGTAAGAAAAGAAAAATTTTAATTCCATAAAATCATCCTCAAGTTGCAATCCCCTGATATAATTTCCAAACTTTACATTTACGTCTCAACGAGCACCTACTTTCGTTCCATGCTCAATTTGCATCGTCCAACCAGTCGGTCTGCAAGTTCGAGGGTTCCTTGCGCAATATTTGTGGTGCAATTTAATCTGCGAGTTTCCTTAAGGACGAGGGAAATAATCCGATTTCGTGCATACTCCACGTCTTAACCAAACCTCTCGAATTGTCGCCACCTCAAGACTTTTGAAGACATCCTCGCGTAACACGCTCGCCTAGAAATTTTTCTCCCGCAGGGTTGGTGGAGGCGGGCTAAGTGGATATGTAGAAAGAACTTCACCTCCAAGTTTTTAAGCTTCTGCCTGAACTTGCACGTCGCCTACGGGATGGAGGTCGGAGATTCTGGGCGGGCGAGCGAGGAGATGACGAAATTCAGTAATTGTTTGGGGACGACTGACGACCGTGGAAGAGGAAGTTACGGAGCGGGGGAGCTGCATGGGTGGATGCCTGCGTTTCCCGCCTCCGATCCCATTCCATTCACCCGCGACTTCCGAGAGTTGAGGTCGCAAACTCAAGACCATTCACGGGACGGTAATTTGTTAGGTCATGGTGACGGTGGGGAGCGTGGACCACCAATTTAAACGGTGTAATGTGTAGGTGTGGTGTACGACTCCCTTTTCAAGAACCCCATTGCAAAATAAGGGTACATATCTACCTCAGGAAATCCAGAGCGGAAGACTGTATACGTGCAAACATCGCATCTCTATTCCAGGACACTTAATTAGAACTGAAAAGTTTATCGAAGCAAAAAATTATCTTAATTGAGGACAAGTTTGGAATAATAAAAATATAAAATAAATATAGCAGTGAAGTGTGAAGGTAGTTATTCATTTATTTTCGGTAAGAGGTTTTTATTTCATAAGAATTTAGAAATTCACTGTAGAATTTGGAAGGAGATTTGAATGCAACAAGCAATATAATTTTAGCAAAGAATGAGCTACATGACATTTTATTCCAAAAATAAAATTGAGGTGGGTGATATTCCGAAAAACATTCCCGTATACTGCTAGAGGAATCTTTATCGTTCTATAAAAACGTTCAGTTTTGCAGCAATAGTAAAATTATTATGTGGAATTAATTCAATTGAAAACTCTGTCCACTTTTATTTTGAAAACGTTGAATTATTGAACAGAAATCCCCAGACTCGTTGTATTTTTAAAGATGATGAATTTCAATTTTAATGCAAAAAAATTGAAAGAAACAACCGTCATCCTTCAAGACCGCATATCATAAGTTTAATAGGATGTCCCTGTTAGTTTCCAAATTCTTTCTCTTGAGACAATGCGATGGTTTGAGCTTTATCGCTCTAAGTAGCCAAAATATGAATTCAAACTTTTTTCAAATGATGCTCATGAATTCAAAACCTCACTGAGAACTTTTTATTGGAAATGTGAGGATTTATCGCCATTTTTACACGTACTTCTTGGATTGATGGGTATGGGTCTTAATACTTGATTCCCACAGTGTTGCAAAAAATCTCGGGCGTGCTGTTATTTTCTATAAGTCAAAGTCTTGCCTCTTTTGGAATCGCATGGTTCCCAGCCTAATTCCTTCAACATCCTCGTCATGCTTACTCTTTCCATATTGTAATTTTCGAAAAAAATCTGGCGGATATTCTCTGAATTTTTCCAACTCTCGAATTTAAGATTTCTACCATTTCTACCATTCTTACTTCCGCGTGTTTTAAATGTGGCCTAACTAAAGAAGAGCATCAGGACTCTCTTTCATTCTTATTACATTTTCCTGCAACCCATCAAATAAAACATAACTTCTTTATAATTATCTCAATTCCTTCATAGTTCCTTATGCCGAGGTCTTCCACTAATAGCGTTCATTCCCAAAGTGAGGGTATTTTTCTTGTAGACCTTCTTTTCCCGTTGACCTTCCATTAAGGTCATCCTTTAGCTATTGTGCCTCAAAATGTGTCCAATTATGGTTTCTTGTTCTTCTTTTCGTGTCGTCTCCTTACTCCTCTTTTCACCTGCTCTTCAAAGGACTCGCTCAATCAAAGGATGCGCTCTGTCCATTTCGTTTTCATTTTTCTTTCATCTGTCGCATCTTGAGTCGTCCTTTCTATCCCCCGAATGCCTCCGTTTCCCATTTCTCACGTTCAAGCGTGCGACGTGTACCCAGTTACGTGACCGACGTTGACCCTCTGTGACTACGCCAATAACGATCCATTCATAACCGTTCTTACGCAGTGTGCCACCCGGCGTTTTCGACACAGCATTCCCATGTCCCCTTATCGATTCAAGTACCTTGAGTGCGGGCTGCGCCTCTCGCTTGTCCTGCAACGATGGAGTGAGTGGGTGGAGGGGTTGGTTGGAGGGGGTCGGCGGCCGTGCTAGCGTCCCCGACATTCGTGTACTGGACACGGAGTGGTCGGAGGCGCTGTCCTCCTCTCGAAGGAGGGGGCAGGGGAAATAGTTCGTAGGAGGTTTTGGAGGGGTGCCTTTTTATATTCGCATTTCTATTTCTTTTTTCGAGGAGAAGAACGACTTCCTTCCTTTCGGGATTCCTCCTCACTCTCTCCGCAGCCCTCTAAGAGTGCTCTGCCCTCTTATTTCTCCTTTGTCGATTCATTGAGGGGAAAAATAAAATGCTGAAGCACGTAATTTTTAAAGAGTTGGGAACGCTCTATAAGAGTCGGGAAATAATACCGAGTCTCTTCACTTCGGTGCGTCTAGGTGGTGCAAATACGACGGTAAGGCAATAAGTAATTCCTAAATTGGATAGAGGCAATAATAATGAAAGCAACTCCTTCCAATTTATTTCCCTTTCCTACATGCTTATTCTGTAAATTCAGACACTTATTCAATCTCTTTGGAAGTCCTTCATAGCCGGCAGAAAAGAAATCTTTAGCTTGCTGTCTTAGCCAACGATTTACCTCTTGGACTACGGCATCATCATTTTCAAAACGACGGCCACCCAAATAATGTTTTAGGGGCCCGAATAGATAAAATTCGGTGGGGGCTAAGACGGGATGGTACGGTAGATGTTCACAGTATTTTCAATGAAATATTAATTACAACTCCAGCCTTTGTCTTGCTGACGTTTGCGGTCCATTTATTGACTTTGCCTCGGAAATCAAAATTCTAAAACGGGCATTAGATAGAATATGATCCCTTTAAGTTCTCGTCCTATGAGCCAGTATTGTACATCTGTAGGTCTGAAAATTATATCAATAGATATCTCACAGTTATTGCTTCAACAATGTGCATATTATTTTTCCAATTACGAGAAAATGTTAGAGCTGGAAGAAAAGGTTTTCAGGCGAACTAAGAGGGTAGACCAGGACTATAGTCAACGTCTAAGTGAAGAGTATTTGACTGAAGTCAACTACCGACTCCTAGAGAATAAACTAATACAAGTAGTGCGTTGAAGTATGATTTTGGAGTGCTGATGCATCGAGTGCCTTTCCTTTTGCCGAAAGTGTTTGGTAGAAAAGTTCTGCTATCATAAAAATTACACTAATGGTTTGAGATGATCATTTCCATATTCTTCCGAATTAGTAACCTGGCCCTGAGGCCAGGGTAGCCAAACGTTTCATCCGCTAAGAAACGAAATCCTTACCATGAGAACAGTCGTACGATATCAACAAATTAGAACAAAAAGATGAGTAAAAGTAAATTATAAATGATTTAACTACTCATCTCCCGTTGTCAAAACTCGCATTTATCTTATATGCAGCCAAACCAATGTTATTTACTTAACTATTTGAGATACTAAACTAATATTTGAGATACTAAATTTATCTCACTTGTCCTTAAACAGGCAGTATTGCGCTTCAAAAGATCTTCTCCCCGTTCCATTCAAATGGACTGATTTCCTAAAACCTTCCAAATGAATACTTTCGTGATTTTACAGTGCATGATGTTAAAACACGTACATTTCATCACCGTCCAAAGGCTGAGTGATAAATTTTTTTCCTAGCGTTTACAATTTTTTAAGGACCACTATAATATCCATTAAAATAATCCAAGATATTATTCTCGGCAATATGATGGCTATTTCCATATAATTAATTTAGTATTCCGTCCACCTTTGAGGAAATGATGCAGTGTTGGTTTCTGTAAAAAACTCTCAATGAATCTAGTGGATTAATCCTTTTCAACCTTATTCCTGTATAGTTAAAATAGTTGCCCCGAAAATTCTATCAAACCATTTTTATGGTACACGTTGTGGTTTTTCTAATCAAAACCTGTGTACCATATGGGTTGGTGGGTTCTATTTTAGGTCATGTTATTAAGTTTCCAGAATAATTCTTGTTCAGTGCGTGAGAGTGGTTTCAATAAATGAATTGTTATTGTTTATCTTTAGCCTGCCATTTATGTCAGGTTTTGGATGATGACGATCTGAAATTTGCATAAATTTATCTGACATCCCAAATTTTACATTAAACTGTTCTTCAATTCCGCATGTATAGACAATACTTCTTTAATTCCGTGCGAAATTTCTATCATTTCCACCCCCTATATCTCCTGCCTAATACCCTCTCCTGTATTACGGTCTTTAATATCTCATCGCCATTCAAAGTGCTCTACACCCATTTTTCCAGCTTCCTTTAGATTTCTCCCCAAAATCTTTTTCTCCCCCACCGTATCAAAAACTTCTTCCTTTGTTTTCCTTTATAAAGGTAAAACTTTAGTAATACTTTGGACGGGGTTCCATAACCTACTAGCTTGTCCCATAATGGTTACTTTTACGATAGTTTTCAATATATCTCCTATTTTAATTTAAAAAAATATGTTTTAACTACGCCATAACCAGTGGTTCATAGAAAAACTGATTTTTCACCTCATCTTCATCCAGAGCGTGTTATATTTCCTAGAATTTTCGCCAAGTCGAAATGATCCTATCAAAGCCATGCCCTATTGACGACTGTTTGAATGAATAGGCATGCTGCTTAGTCTTTAAAAAGTGCACATTAAAGAATTCATTTATAAATTATCATTGAAACGAACTAAATAATGAATTCGAATAGTATGATGTATTTTTAAAATGTAATTTTCAGTGCTCACGTAATTGAGGTATTGAGGCTTGCTTATTTTTTCCCTTTACCCCGCGATATATTTGGTAGCTTTAGGCTTCAATTTATTTTTATCTTCATTCATCCTATACCGCATTTTTTTATTGGAGCGGAACTTCGCTTCCGGGCCAAAATAAATAACGGGAGATAATTATCGCTTGAGGACAACCTTTGAAGTACACCTTACGCCTCAATAATTCATGAAGATAATTAATTTTCCTTGAGTTCGCATTTTGAGAGGTTTTGAGAGCCAGATTACCCCTATGACCAATGTTATATGTACTTTTTACTACTTAGAAGACAGAGATGGAGAATCATTGATATTCATAGTTCTAATGTAGGAGATAGTATTTAAAAATAAACCAGCTAATTGGTGAAAACGATGACAATAATTTGATTTTGAAAAAGGGAATGTATTGTTATCCGATTGAATTTTGCTGTATAAAAACGAAAGGACATTTTTTTTCCTTCGGAAAATAATTTTCCCCTTCCGAGATAAGAATGATTTTTCGAATCTTATGCTTTACACATCAAACAATTGCATTCAACATTTAACGCAGACATTATTGTTTTTCGTGGGCGGAATAATTATGCCGCGCAATATGTTATTTTTAAACGAACTACTTTTGTTATTCTTTTGGCTAAAATATGTACATGTGGATTAATTAAATAACATGTTCACGAACACTTAGGTTCGTTAAGTCTCTTCAGAGTTATGATAATGACTATTGGATTCATCTTTGCCTTTACTTTCATATTGTTTCGTTACTAGAAGAAAAATATCTATTTTTCTCTTAGATCAATTACTTTTAAACGTTAATTTGGATTAATTGAAGTAGGTGAATTTAATTTTGTTGTATATTTGTATAATAATCTCATATAATGCTTACTATTATAATGTTTAGGACTTTTAAATTTATACAGAGAGAGAAAGAGAGCTTAAATGAATTTTATGGAAAGCCAACCGAAATAGTTTAATTACCGTATAATTATGTTTTTGTCGCTAATTATATTTTCCCCTGCTGATTTTTTATTAATATACGTCCATGAATTTTTTTAGAAATGTTTCCCCATTTCGAAGGAGATTACCCCATTGGATTGAACAATCGATAGAGAGCGTGCAACTGTTTTAATCCGGAAGGTCCATTTTGTGGGTCAGTTTCATTTCCCTTTCTCCCGTGTTTACGATCAACTGAAGTTACTTGGTTACATGTCCATTAGGTCTCTCCGCTCTTTAAATTGAACGTGCCCTCCCTATTATCCGACTCATCCCACAATTTTCTTCGGCTCACGTATTCTCTTATCCATTCTATTCCATTCACCTCCTCCCTCACCTCCCTTCGCTTCATGTTTCGTCCCCAATTTCCATCCTTTGGATTTTGGGAGAGGATCCTTCCTTCCCGGAAACGCAAGCCAGGGTTGCTAAGGATTTAACGGGATCAAAATACTCGGGGCTTATGCAGTGTCAGATTAAAAGTGACGGTACAACCAATTTTGCTTTTTGTTAACGGGGAACGTGAGTTGCTCGAATGTGTGGCCCCTTAAAAAAAAAAAATCGTCGGTTTTCCTTTCTCTTTGCTGTGATACAGGGTTGGTATTATCCCCGTGCTCGAAACCAGGGCGCTAATTTGGATTACAACGCGAATCGAATGTATCACGGACTTGTGGAGAATCGTTATTCAGCGTATCATCTGACAAGTTTGCAAATTATCGGTGCAGCTAAGCGAATGCTAAAATGCCTATTAGAGTTCCGGAAAATGTTGTTACAATAAGTTTTTTTATCAGCAGGTGTAATTATATAAATGGTGTTTTGTCGATATTTAATATAAGCAGAACTCTATCTATTCACGCTTATAAAATTGTGCAGATTAAAATTGTGGATATTCATTGTAAATTGTTGGGTTAGTTTTTAAATTCATTCAATTACTTTTCATAGCATTTTTCGCTAGTCCCACAGATTTATAGAGAAATGCTCGATATTCACTGCTTACTCCAGTTAATATTTATTTCAGATAATATATGTAGGGCTAGAACATTGCTAAAAATAGCCGTTGAGAAACATACCTAGTTGTTTAATCGTGTAAAAGTTATTTAATCAATAAAAATAAAAATTTTAGGCTAAATAAATAAAAAAATCCCAGGTAAAAATATGCACTAAGTTTAGCTGTTCTCAGCAAATAAAATAGAAACCTTTCAAGCTAATTGAGAGATGAAAGAAATTTTAATCATTATCCTTCTAACTCAAAATCATGATGAAATCTAGAAAATCCTACAAATTTCTAAAAATGCTGCATTCCACTTATTGACTGGATTTTGCCGTCTTTGTAGATTAGACTATCATGCATTCATTTTCGGGAAAAATTAAACCAAATATTTACAAAATTTGACAAATTACGAAAGAAAAAGTTAAGGTTATATATGAACCCTCACAGAATATTTTCAATTCAATTGTCATTTATCATAATATATGTTCACGATATATCAATACTTGCTGTTTATGTGCCGAAAATGTTCAGCTAATTCCAAAACTTTTTAAGGTTATTTGTAGTGAACTGTAGGCGAAAGAGATAAATCGACCCAGGCTAATATATCTCCTCCTCTTCAAATGTCTCCTCGAGATCCTAGAACTTTGAAGCCTTAAATTCAGCTTGCCTCACAAATTCCTCTTATTCTGCAAGGCACTTGAATTCCTCAGTCCCTTACTACGAAGAAGGATGTTTTTCATCGTGGAAGCAGCCAAGTTTAAGAGGTGATGAGCCTGCACCGACCTACCATCTCAATCCATCACCCCATGTTCTTAACGTTTATCCATCCTTTGTCTTCTTTCCTTCTCTCTATCTCTCCATATTTATAATTATCTTTGAGTCAAGTCACTAAAACATCCGACAAAGTGTCGGCCCATCAACTCAAGTTTCAGTTTTTTTTAGAATCCCGCATAGGCCGATATTATTTATTTTATCATTTAAAAAATACGTTGCAATTTGGCAATTGTCCTGGTGGCAACGGTCAAGTTTGATCAATGATCACTCTTACAACGAACATAAACGCACTAGAAAAACAGATAGGAGACAAAATATTCTTACATACAATGACACTTCCACATCACATACAAACAAACTTCCACATCACCTACAAAATGCCGTCCACATCACAGCTGTATCAAATTTTTAATTAATATTGTCTTCCATGGCTCCTAGATATTTATCATTGCATGTTTAAAATGTGTAATTTGGCAAAATGAAGAGCATTGTAACCCAAAATGTATGCTATTTTAAGTAGTAAATAATAAAGATATTAGCTCTAATTCAATTTCAATACATTTTTTATGACAGTTTACAATCTCATTCATTAATAAAACATAGAATATTACGGCTGTAGATTAACTTTTTAATGGACCTCTTTGTATCTTTACAGGTAAGAGTAACTACCTCGGTGTTCAGTTCCTCGAGATGTTATCTCAAAGGGAAGGGAATGGCAGCTCGCTGAGTGACTGCAAGTAATATTCCAATACATGATTTTGCAGGAGGTGAGCCAAGATTTGCGTTCATTTCAGCACAGGTGACGTTATCGTGCTTTTTGGCCTTACTTTTTCACTTACTACTACCATTTTTGTTGATTTATTGCTTTCTTCGAAATGTTTTTCGGAGAATCTTTTTCATCTTCATTATCCCGGAAACCACCGCAGGAGTGGATGTAAGGTGTTAAGTCACGAGATGTGCTTGAAGAAATATTAGTTCATACATGCATTTGAATATATACTTGTTACAATACCAAATTACTTGAGTACATACATACATATCTTTATTAATCTTTCAATAATTGTTGTGTTTGACCAAATCATTCAATTTTAGGCTTTTAGCTAATTCGTTCGAGCGCTTGGGTTCGTTTTTTAGGACTGTGTGTCGTTCGAGGGAGTACTCGCTACTGCCTGTGGCTGTGCCTATTTCTTTTATTATATTCTAGTGGTCAATTCTAATAATGTTATTTCCTGCCATGATAATCCCCTCTTTTTCGCAATAAAACTCAGATAAACCGTACCTTTCTGAACGTCTCAAGTCTTATTAACTATATTCGTGAATCAAGGGGCTCACAAATTAATTCCAGTTCAATTATATTCGTGACGCTCATTATTATCTCATAAAACGTAAATTTTATGAACATAGAATAAAACAGCTTAATTAAGTAAAAAATACGCTTTTATTCTTTTTTTAAAAATTATTTTAGTGATCAATTTTGATCATAGTCAATGCTACTACTTCCTTGCCAATATTGCCCAACAAAACAACGTGATTGGAAGTTCTCCGCGTTCGAATGGGCAAATATATCTTCTCGTTCGTTTGTTGATTTATTGTCCGAGGAAAATATCTTGCCAGAAATAAATGTAATATAGATATATACGAATATTTCAAAGGTATTCTACGGTTTCCCACCGAATAAACCTTTCGGACCCTCCATCCTCAGCGGTGTCAGCGACTGGACGAGGGAGACAGACGTCGCAGAAAGTCTACGCTCTATTTTCCCTTCCGAGAGGGGATATCTCCCCCAGTTTTCTTCATCTACCCTACATCCTACTCTCCTTTTTACCCGAGCTCCTATCCCCTTACGACCCGCCGTCTTCGAAAGCATCCTCCTTGTCGTGTGGGCCATCCCCAACCACTCTTAACCCTTGGAAACTCTCTCCCCTTCCACCTTAAGAAAAGTCTTCTCTCGCGTCATCCCCCTTCCACCCCCAACACCTCTTCCTCCTCACTCACCATTCTTTCCCCTGCCGAAATTACTGTCCGGTGCCCTTCTCTCACATACAACAACGTGCTCTGAGGGTATCTCTTTTTCTTCCTGAACTTGGACTGGGAACTTATATAAGGTCGACGTTCGCCCTTCTTCCGCTCCCCCTCAACTACCCCTCCATTCCGACCTCACTCCACCTCTGTTTCCCTTCCGCCCCTAGACCGTCGTGGCTATCTTTTTTGGAACTTTTTAGCCCGCAACAAAAGCACGAGGCCGTGAAGGGATGGGGGATGGACTCAAAAGCAATATTCTCCGCTTTCTATCAAAGTGCCAAACGGTGGCCGTTTGCCCTTCGTTGTAGAGGGTCCGGTGCTTCGTTTTCCATCTCGCATCGAAGCTTTAGCTGTTCCTTCACCTCCATTTCCCAAGTAGTAGTTTCATACACGCGAGGGAGGGAGCCACTGGCGATAAAAAGTTAAAGTGGGCAAGACCGCGAATGCCCAGCGGGGTAAGGTTCCACTTTCTCTTCCACACTCGTTTTCGGCCATCATTTCCGATCTCTCGGAGAGAGAATTTTGCGACGTCTTCTGGGACACACCCATGCATATCATAGAAAACTTATTTCCCAAACCGTTAAAAAAGTTGAATTGAGATGCCATGCGTATGCCATTTTCTTAAAACATTCTATCCTTATAATCTTGAGTGCACTCTATCAAATGAGGATGATGAACGGGGTCTTCTCGTGTGAGTTCTCATAGGAACTGACATGAAAAATTCTAAGATTTTATGGCATGGAAATTATGATAGTGGGTACGTACTACCGGAAGAATTATGGACCATTATTGTAAAAATACATGTCCCCACGAATAACTGTTATCACGGGAAAAATTACAAAATATATATGTAATAGTATAAGCATAACTTCACCAATTTGCTGTTGTCCAAACACTTTAATTTAATTTACGGAGAAAAAGAAAAAACATGGCGTATTTAAAAAAAATGGCGCTTCATAACTTGTTCAAAATAGCTTTGAGAGGACGCTTGAGAGAAAAATAAAAATAGAGCGGAAAAAAATGATATATTTTAAATCATATCTGTTCCCTCTCCATGGGATACAACTTTGACGTAGAATAAGTACTTTTGCATTCTGATGACCTTTAGAGCTATTCTGACAGGAGCAACGATAAATGCTCCAAGTAGGGTCACCCAGATGTCAGATAAGTTGTAGGGGTAGGAACCAGATATAAGATTGGGAACGCAGAGTCTGCTCCTCGGGGAGGCGAATGCAAAGAAGTATCGGGCATGTTGGGGCAGCGGAGAGGATTTTTGGGAGAAATCCAAAGGAGGCAGAAAAGATAGATACATTGTCTTATGATTGGAAGTGGAATGTTGAAGACTATGTTATAAGGGACAATATTGGAGAAGCGATGAAGGGGAAGGAAGTATACGGAGTTAAAGAGTAGGCATGATAGGGTAGGATGTTGGTTTGTGTTTTGCAAGGAGAGACAAAGTAATTGTCGCTCTAACATTTGTTAGTTAGTGTCTATCCAAAACCTACCTAAACCTATGATAATTACCTATAGTAATAAAGCAAAATGCTGGTTTATAACAGCAAGCATTGATCACACTCCGAACTAAACCCGAAAGCGTGGGATATTCACACATTCACAATATCGGAAATAAGGTCACATATGATGTCTGATGTGGTATCTACATTTACGAGCATGGTATGGGCTCGTTCATAGTACCCTGCAAGCCGTCATTTGAATGCGTTGTAGAACATGATTCCGCTCGTGACATGCAATACCTAATTTGTTCCTTAAAATAAAATTATCGATAATTATGTTAAATAATGCAAAATGGAAACCTTTTTAACAACAAGCTGACATACACTAGGGTATCTATGTTTAAAATAAATTTCTACTCATGCAAGATGAGCTGCTAGTATCAAGAATAGCTATAATTTGAGGGTAAGATAAAGAAATGGCAACACTCTAGTCTTTATTGAATGATATTTATTAATAACGTCGTCGTTTGCAGTCATTTTGATTCCTTGTCTTTTTTGGACAATATTTTATCTTAAAACCTCTCACTCCTACAGCTAATCTTTCTGACCTTATTTTCAAGTTAAAGTAGCAGGACGGTGGTAGAAATAAATTTTTAGAGAGCAGCTAGGAGGTTTTGCTAATGATTTAAAGGGAAAAATCAATTTGTCCTAGATGATTCCAAGAAATGTTACTTCTAACTACTACAAGGCTTCATCCAGTTATTAATGAGTGAATTTCAAGTACCTTCAGGGGTTATCACTCTTTTTGGCAGGTCATTAGTTACTCTAAATGTAACGCATATTATTGATCATTTCTTTCTTAAGTGATTATTTAAAGCAAATGAGTAGTTTTGACAATATAACAAAGATAATTAAATTTGAAAATCTTAGGAATTTCGCTATAATCGAATTACCATAATTGCATAAAATTGAACGTCCTTCGTATGTATATTTCATAAAATATAACCCAAGTAAATTTGCTCAAAAAGTAATAATACCTATATTAGATGTCAAGGCATACAATACATACTTTGTATGAAAAGTATCAGGAAAATATTTGGAAAATAGATTTATTTTAGATATTGCCTCAAAATTCTTCAAAGTATATCCATTGAGAGTCGAACCACTTTATCCTGCGCCTTTTCCACGAATTGAGGGCTCCCCGGTAGGTGGATGCCGGAATGTTCTTAAGGGTACGCGAGTAAGCTTCTTTGACGGCATTTAGGGTCCCATGGTGGTGTCGGGACTGTAAGGGGATGGGGAATCGTCGCGATGGCGTTGCAGAATGTCTTCGCAAGCAGACACTCGACTCTGCTTCTGGTCGTACGTCAAGATCTTCATCGACAATGACATAAATGCCCCAAGATCCACCACCATGATCTTCGGGACGAGTTTGACGTAGATCATTTCAATTGACGAATTTTAAGGGATTATGGTTGAGTAACATGTAACATCCGTCTAAAACTTACCTTAAACGGTAGATTACGAATAATAATAAAATAACTATTGCAAAAAGAACACTGCAAACATAACAGATGTAAACAGTACCTTGTTGCTTGAATCAACACTGAGGATATTATTTGTACCATTTATATAGTGTTTTAAACTCTATTCCCACCTATCAAACCCAACCTTCAGTCTTGTTCACTCTGATGCCCACCAAGACTACAACACGAAGTGCATGACACCCGCCGACAACCGTGATGTATATAATGTAACGAGAGAACATACATAGACTGCAAATATAAGAATTTTTTCATGCTGTATGTCTCTCCATATTGTCACTCCTAAAGGGTGTTTGGTGTACCGCGAGACTTTCTCGAGTAAGTATGAAAGTATTCGCAGGAACGAAACCGTAGTGTGCTATCGTGGCCATTATTCGAGACTTGAAAATTTCCTCGGTGATACGAGGCATACTCCCTTCCCTTGCATTTTACCAAATGTTATTTTCCTTTGTGAGCATGCATTCACGAACATGGACGTTGCGAAACCTTAGGACTTCGCGGAATACAGAAGCATTACGATTTCTCCGTCGCCACCAGACGAGAGGAAATCTCGAATCCGAGGAAGGAATAACCAAGTTCAACTCCTCGTTCTCTTGGGAGTGCTTTTTTTGCTGAAGTTCCCCAGAAGAAAGCGTTAAAAAAAGGTTCGAGCTTTTTCTCTGCCCTATCGAATGAGACACCAGAGCATATCACTTTTTTGTCTGCTCTTTTCCTACGTAGAACTCACAGTCGGGGGAATGTAGGTGGGCGTCCCGCGATGCGGTTTGAGGTGTAGGCATAAATCCCGTTTCCGGGAGCAGACTTGCTTCACTCGATAACACTATCCTCCTCCTTGGTTATCAGGAACGGAGGTAGGAGCATGAAGAGAGGGAAGTTGTGCAAACTCCGTCACATTATGGGAGACAAGACCAACCTACAAGACACATAGATTGAAAAAACGGATAGTTTTAAGATGTCACTTATCCCGGGAATGATAAGAAAAATGGACAGTTAACGAATTAACCACATCTACGCAATACCACCTTGCATAAATATTATCAAATGCATTTATTTACATTTTTATTTATATACAAAACTTTATATATATAAATATAAGTTTATTGACATAAAAACACGTACACATGTACTCATGTATGTTTATAAACAACATTAGATAATATTCTAAATCATTAAACGTTTGTCTTTAAGTACATAAGTATATCCGGGTGCTTTTGAGTACGATTTTGTGAATGCGTCTATAGTGCGAGGGAAGCACGAGCATTTGAATCAATCTTCGCGGCGATATCTATCCCTCTACTTTTTGCCTATGGTCGAATCGAACAACGTAATTTGGGGCCATGATGCACGTATTTCTCTCGATGTGGTGAGAAAACTCTGGTGCCCTGAAGTTTCTAAATGTTTGTGTTGCCAATATTCTTCATGAACCAAGGGATCCGAATCTAATTATTCTGTTTGTTTAAAACATATTCATGGTAAAGTTATCCAGTCTTGCTGACTATCATGCGTGTGTCAATGAAAGGTAATGTAGAAATCCGAATATAATGGTGATGATTAGAGTATTTCACATAGATGCTTTGTATAAAGTTTACGTTTTCTCCATCCACCTACTCTTATCTCTATTTGCGAAACATATCTGGGTCATAGCTTGGGGTTAGAGCTAAGCAGCGGCTTTCAGAAGGAGAGGAAGAGAAATAGGAGGGACCTGAAAGGAGCAGGGTAAGTCTCACATTGGACGGGAGGTGGATGGAAACTATTATAAAGGGATAACTCCCCATGTCTTTCATCGGAAAGCTAAAGGTGAAGGTATAAAAAGGAAGGGATCCAGTACACACATATGAACCCTTTATATCTCCAGAAGATACCTATCTCTCCTTCAATTGCTCACTTCCGGTTTCGGAGTCGATACTTTTTTTCTGCCCTTCCACCCTCCTTAGTACGTTACGATAAGAAAGCAATCGAAACTCGGTGAATAAATGAGAAAAGACGGGAGTTCAAGCAGCAAGAGAGAAGGTAATACTATGGCCATTTATTAGAAAGGTAGATGGCAGTCGATTTAATTAATTGCCTGGAGAAATCAAAAAATCCAGTCATATTGGCAGATCGAACCATTGGAATTAGACAAGAGAAATAGAATGTAATTGTCAAAGATTTAGGGACTCTTTCTTCCTTCACATGATTCACGATCGTGACAAAATAATATTTAAACTATAATAAATTACGGCCGATCAGAAGAGCTGCGAACGATCAACCTCATAAACGTATTTAGTTTCTGAAGGTAGGTGACCTAACACCCCCTTCCACACGTCTCCTCGACTGCTTGCTGGGTACAGCGTAGATGGAGATCTCTTTACGGGGGAAGGAAGTCGGAACGGTACTCGGTGACATACAACTTGGTGAGGTGGGTACCTCCTTTGGTTCTCAGAGAGGTGCCGGGGAGTTAGTTCGTCATCTCTGAATGGTTATCCTTTTGTCGACGTGCATCCTGCAAGGATTAGGAAGAGAGTCGTGGTTGTAGTTGAGTCGAGGGTCTAAGGGTAGGGTACCGAGGTAGGAAGAGTATCGCCTGCTTTGCATCTTGCTAAGAAAAAATGAAAAAAAGGTCTTTATCTGAGTTCGGAGGGAAAGAGCTTTGGCTCTATTTCTCGGGGAAATCGTGGCCAATTCGGCCATGAACGTAGTCACTCGTCTCTGTCTTTCCTTCCTATTGAATAGAAGCGAGTCCCTGGACTCAACTCCAGCAGTCTTATGTATCTTCTGCCCTTTCCATTTACTTTCGACTCCGCCTCGTTCCTCGATTGCTGGTGAGAAATGGATTTAGAGTTGGAAAGGAGTGTTTGAACAGTAGATCGGCCGACGTTGAGTCCATCACCATCCCGGAAGTTGTAGTGCATTGGAACGAAAAGGAAAAAGCCGCCTCTAATTGACTCGGGAAACATTTAGCAAGGCTATTTATTCTTGCATGGCCGTGTTTTTTTTATCACAGCGATATATTTCTTATTGAGGCCGTGTGGCATTCCGTTTTAAGGCACGCATTTTTTCTAACCTTTTTTTCTACCTAAAATGTGAAAATGGCTAATGAATAAATTGGTTCACTTCACTTTGTTTTCACTTTTTCCATTTAAAAATTCCTCTGGAATGGAGCTCTATTAATTATTGATTAAGACAATGATAAAATTACCAAAACTAATCTTTTGTTACCTGTTATATGTTCATGAATTGCTAAATTTCATATGTTTTTATTTCAAAATATGAAATTAGAGATTAATTATTAAATTCGTGAGACACAAAGGAATGATACAATTACAATATTATAAGTTGTTCTGTCGTTCATTAATTTAAAATAATTATCAATTGAAACAATTGCCATTTGAGGGAGATGTGCTCGTGAAATAACTGCGGTGGCCATGTAGAATCGTGCCATAAAAATATTTTAAAGAAATTTTTAAAAAACTATCATATAACAAAATTGAATATTTACATAAAAAAACCCGTCCTGGGTGACATTTCAGAAAAATTAAATGAAACTTTTGTTTTCCTCTAAATAATCGTAGATGCTCATGCTTCACAATCCTTATCTTATCAAAATTTTTATTATGCATATTCTATGATGATACCATAATTATTAACCATTTTTCTAATTAACAGAAACACTTAACTCCGGATTACCGTTTCAAAACTTGTATTCAGAGGCTTATGCGCACGGATGTTTTTGTATATTATCTAATACGGGCATCAATGGCCACATACATCAACTTGAAGGCTGTTTTGATAGTTAAGGCTAGAGTTCATCTAATACTTAGTCCAACGGCGAGTGAAATTCACTCTTCAGTGTAGGGGGGGGATTATTGCCAGCTGTAGTTTCCCAGGAAGATCTGGCATGCGAAAAATCACACTGCTCGGGTGAAACTGAGGGTGCCCTGAGGCATGCCCGGGAATTAGACTCGTGTCCTCCGGTCAATAGCCCAACGCTCCACACGCTGAAATACCACGTCTCCAAATTAGCTAATATGAATTTAAATACACCATAACGCTCTAATATTTCTGAATGTGTGGCTGGTGCCCTAACACCACCCCACTCCCTTTGGGTGGATTGCGTGGTTTTACGCATAGGTGAATGAACGTAATCACACTTTGAAAATGCTTTGAAACGTAATTAAGGTTGTGTAAGGAATCACAAGCAATAATGTCCTCTAACTACTGTGATATTTCTTTTGTATGTATTTCAAATTAGTTGAAGATATTATTAAAAAACTTAATTCTAATAATAATGAGAAGCCATTGGTATGATTCTCAGATTTTTTAAATATAGGTTTAGGAATTTCGCAGGAGTTTTTTTCCATTTAGAAAATTTCAAATTCTAACTACACAGAGTATTTCTTGGTAGACTTTTTGTAGGGATTTTCCGTATTGAAAGGTGTTTTACGATTCCATTATAAAAGAAGTATGCATGCAAGTAGGATCCATCAGATAAAAATGCATACTTTCATGCATATCATGTCACATATAAGCAATTAATGCAATTGAGAGGAGTATAAATCCTACGGGCTAAAATCCCCTATTTACAGGTATATCTTTTGATTAAAATTTTCAGCACATTTCTTGAAAGTGTGTGACCCGGTAGTTTAGGGTTAGATTGTTGGACTGATGACTGGAGGGTCTGGGCTCGATTCCCAGGTACGATTCTCTGGGCACTCTTAGCTCCACCTAAGCCGAGTGATTTTCCTTGTATCAGGGTTTACTGGAAACCTATAGGCGGCACGGGGGATAGGATCTGGCCACCCTACTCTGATATGTGTATTTCATACAGCGTCGGGCTTACATTAGGTAGCATTGGGTGAATTTGATCATCGCCTTCCAAACCGACCTTCGGGTTTATTAGTGTGTTTATGGTTTTTTTAACTTAAATATCCTTGACCATACTTATAAGATTTGAGACTATATAGAAATGATGGGAAAACTCGAGGTTCGGTCCTATCTTGTGGATCTTTGAAATATTGAATCTGGTTCACAAAATCACCCATGAGGAGCTGTAATTAAAAACCCACATAAAACGAAGAAAACGACGCATCGTACTGCGTCTCTCAATCATCTTCTACCAAATATCTCGCCAGCCGTCGCAACAGCGTGTGACGAAATATGTTGTGATAACAATCTTTTGTGCGCAAATGTTCACCTATGCATAAATAATAAATTACATTTCACGTGCACAAGCCTATGCATAGGATAAGTAGGTTGAACGGAATGTAGGGAATAAGAATTAGAGGAATTGACTTATCATAGTGTTCACATCAATTCTCTACAATCGCATTTTTAAAATTATAGTGACTTGTCTAGATCAAAGACAACTTTTAATGAATGCAGAATTCCCAAAATGTCACCATCTCCTCGTGACGTCCGCGATAGGTAAAACGAAGAGTTGAATCGTTTTGGAAAATATCATATACGTAGTAGGGAGTTCAGAAATAATTATAAGACGTGAAAATTGACCACTGCACAAGCCTGAAATCAAAGAGAAAAAAATCAATAAAAAAAATTTTTTAGAAATAAAATGTACCTGTATTAACTAAAAAACACATGCAAACTTACAAATATACATGTTTATCAGCGATCTACATTAAGAGTATGTGCAAGCATTATTTTAAATATCAATTTTAGGATGAAAAAAGAAAGGGTGGTTACCTCTGATTGTGTTATTATTATTTATCGTACGACGGATGAACGGGGTAGGTACTCGAATCCGCCGGTGCTGGTATCTGTCTCTCTTATTTAATCCCGGTAGTCTAATTTGTTAACGTAACCAGTGGCCAAAATTATTTCCCCTGCATTGCAAGGGTAGTCTAAAGCTTATTTGATCTCTTGGTGACTATAGGGGCTACCATAGTAATGCCTCCAACTTACCCGTCACGCACACTCGTTTCTCATAGCAATTTTTAACAAATGTAGCGGATTTTCTCCTAAGTTTTCCGATTCCTTGATTGACTTTTTATCACACGATTCTAACAATATTGCCTCATATAATGCATGCGATCGAACTAAGACAAAGAACCACCTCTCACCTCTCGTTTATTTTTACATTAAAGTACCTTAATACCCGTCTAATGAAAGTAAGATTATTTAAAGCTAACCCTCATGTTCTTTACAAGTGTGCACCTGATCAGTTTGATGATCATGTAACTCCTAAGAATTTGTTCCCCTTTAAGTTTCTTCCCTGGAGCACCCGAAATTTTTCTTCTCCCTCTTTTCCTTCGCTCTAAAACTTCAGAAATTTCTCCATTTCCTTTTATACTCTACCGTTTCAGGCTTCATTTGATGGAAGTATTTGATATCTTTATTCAAAATGTTTTACTTTTCCTTTCAGACCAAAGTCTTTGGAAAAGTAAATAATCTTTTCATATGGATATTAATTTTTTTGTTTAATTCTCATTTAATTCCATTGAATGTTTTAGTTTTTGATATCCACATTACAACATTTTGTACTTTTCCAGAGACTGTCAGATCAAAGCCTGTGAAAAATTATAGAATCTAATAGGAATATTCATTTTCTACTGTTCAATTCTAATTTAATCCGGCCGAATGTTTTACGCTATGATCCTTAAGCTATCTAAAAGGGGCCAGGTATCTATTTGAAAATGAACTTTAAACCTCCAAACCTTTCGAAGAATACTTTTGTTTAGAATCCTTGTGAATTAAAGAGATTAAGAGTCTACTGCTTGGAGTCTATTATTTTAAGGGGCTGAATGTTTGGGCGCAACGCAATGTTAACGGAAACTTGTTCAATATTACATGTCGTATAAATGTTTTTTTATTTATTTAACGAGGTCGCTGGTCGAATGAGAGAGGCGAATGGATATTGGTACCTGTGGCTTGACGATGGAAGTTTTTGGGCCGATGGCGATAGATTCCCTCTTGAGTTGTGTCCTCTTTGGGTACTCAAACCAGTCGAGGTGTTAAAATTGATGAGTCGAGAGAGAGCGAGATAAGGGGCGAGAAAGGGGGGGTTGAAAAGGGTTTCGGGGTTCTGGGATGGGGTTCCTTCCCCTCTCTTCTTTCCTCACTCCTTCTTCACGGCCCATCGCGCGGCTTTTTTCTTTCATGGCGAACGTGAAGGGCTCCATCCACCCATCTCGCGATCGCACCTCTTCGCCTCCCCGTTCCGTCTCGCAGACTCGGAGACGGCGGCGGTGCTCGCTAGTGTCAGACACTCTGCGATAAGGAAATGAAAGTGTTTCGTTTGCTCTTTGAAAGCGGCGTCGGGGATGAAATTGGTCGTCTCGAGCAAGGAGAAAAATATTATTCACGACTAAAGGAACAATAAAGGGATTGAGAAAGAGACAGAAAAAATACTCGGTTCCGTGGTAACAAAGATTAACACATGATTTCAATAATGTAATTCTGTACTTTCAGTCTCTATCTTACATTTTGTTGACATTAGTGTCGCGATCTTTACTACATGCTATTTTCCACTAGCTTGGGAGAATAGCACTTAAACATTTGATATAATAATTGGCAGTAGCCTACAGTGTTAATGTACTTCTTAAGGTACCCTGTTACTAAATGTACTGTAATCCTAAGCTCAAACTGACATGACCCAAAATATCATTTGACTCATAACTCATTCTTTGGCTCTTCATATTTCCTACCAAAATTAATTTCCTCGAAGATACGTATTATTTTTCTTTTTTCTATCTTTTTTCCCAGTTCCCCTACATGCCTTCGTCTTGAGCATCTCATTGCCTCTCTCAGTATCTCCTGCGTACACTTATCCGGTATTTTTAGAATTTTTCCCGAAAGTCTTCTTTCCTCTCCTACCATACCCAGAATTTTGTTATTTTTCCTTTCCATCCATTTCATTTTCTCTATCATTCGATTACACTAAACTTTCTATAAAACAAAAGTTAAAATTTTGCCCAAGAACCAAATAATTGTAGTCTCACTTGAAAAATAACAGTCTCTTGCGTGATATGGAGGAAATCCTTGATAAGTAAATAAGTTCGCTTTCCCTTGTAAAAAGTTTTAATTACGACCTCGATTTCGTTACAGCGTAACACTAGCAGGTGGACCTGATGGATTTGGACCTGAAGATGTCACGTTGTAAGGAAACCTAGGTCGTAAATAAAACTTTTCATATGGAAAAGCGAAGTGGCTTCTTTCATCAATTTCTATGTCGGTCCAACATGTGGTAGTGACAGGGTCACCCAGCCGGGAATTAGAATCTGAAGGTCGTGCTTCATCCGTATTGTATAATGAGGTGACTGCCCATGGCAGGATACCCCCGCGAGGCTTAACTCCCCTCCTAAGGTCTGAAGAGCGCAGAACCAGAAGTGCCCTTCGTTGGCGTTCGTTGTGTTAATGTAATTAATGTTTAACGGAGCGCCCACCCTAGAATATCGAAGGGAAGGCATATCACAATAAATGTAAGACTAAAATAGTGGAACCGCATTTGAGAGGTGTGATAAAATCAAAGGAAGGCAATGTTTACTTGGGGATTACAATCAGTATTAAAAATAATTACCAAATAATTAACAAATAAAAAATAATAATAGTTAAATAATAATTATGTCCGAAATATAGCATATTCATAATACACATACTGCTAATATTTTCAGTTCTTCAAAATAATCTAAGGGCCAAGAATATTTCAATAACCATTACCTGACTATTGACCTATTGCCCATGTCCTGAATACGTCGACTTTAAGCCTATATATTGCCAAATGGACTTATAGGCGCGATTCCGGTTCTTTTTGGCTTGCAAGTTATTGATTCGTCGCCTTTGGTAATTAACTCGAAAGAGCTCGAGAGAGAGAAAACAGGGATGGGGGGCAATGTTATTTTTAAAGGAATTACTTCTTTCCCTCTCTCTTTATCGGTTATTCCTTGTAGTTGTGAAAATGAGTTGGGAGCGATATCAACGAAATGAGTTCCTTTTAAGATAACAAAACGCACCGGGCACGTTACTCAAATATTATTCCTTTAAACGGAAATGGGTTTCAGTATTTTTTGTTGGTATGACTTCACGGGGCCCCCCAGAGAAAATTCCATTGATTCCTAGTACTGCATGCACCTAATTACAGTTTCTATTTTATAAAAAAAACAAAACTTTTTATATTGTGAAAAATCGGTTAGTTTAAATATTCAAAGAGAAATACTTGTGTCGTAAAATAGAGCATATTTCATGGTGAAGGACTTGGATAATCTCTTATAGTTTATTGAAGAACGGCATTAAAATTTAATTATAAAATATGACCGTGATCTTTTTAAACATATGAATTTCTCCAGGAATTAAGTATGAAACTAGGTGTTGTTGTAAAATAATCATTTAATTTTAATTACTCAATGAGTTCTTTATCAAACTTAATGTTACCATAGTAATGATTCATATGACTGAAAGAATGATTTATTACTGTCTTGTTCTGATTGACATACACTGCAAAACATTCTAAGAAACTGTGGGAGATGCCGCGACAGTAACTTTTAACGCAGTCTCCCGCTAAAGCGCGTTGCAATGCATCAATGTCAAAACGTAAAAAATAAAGTTTTAAGTGCCGAAGTCTTACATTTTAAACTTGTTGCACTATAAAACATGATATTAAAAATTCTTATATGTTCTAGACGATTTGTTTAGTGGAATTTAATGCCTGGTTTCAATACATTATTTTTCTAGGCACCGACTTTCTGCAAAGTTCTGCTTTTAACTTCAAGAATCTTATTATTTGCATGATTTGGAAAGAAAACACATTACTATTCCATCCAATAGACATTTATTTGTCCTCGGTTTTGTTGCATCACTGGCGTTTACACGAAATATTTACATGGTTAAATAGCACTGGAGGAGTTGAGGGTTTAAGACGGTGTATGCTAGTGAGGAGGGTCATCGGTTATTATTCGTAATTTTATCCTGGCATTACCTTGGGCAAGGTATTATTTAAACTAACCGAAGTATATGATTTCCACATTTTTCGGGCTGCGTCCGCGTATGTCGTTTAAATGTACAACAGTTTCGCCAGCTATCCTGCTGGCGTCCTCAGGTCAAGGATGAAAAGAAGCTTGTTGTCCCATCTTATATAGGAAAAATCCGGCGCCAATACCGGGAAATTTCTTGGCCAATCAGGGAACGTCCTCATATTTGCGCGGAATTATTCGTTTCCACGCACTGTGGAGTGGATATCCATCCTCTCTGTAAAAATTTTAACAGAGAGGATGGATATCCACTCCACAGTGCGTGGAAACGAATAATTCCGCGCAAATATGAGGACGTTCCCTGATTGGCCAAGAAATTTCCCGGTATTGGCGCCGGATTTTTCCTATATAAGACGGGACAACAAGCTTCTTTTCATCCTTGACCTGAGGACGCCAGCAGGATAGCTGGCGAAACTGTTGTACATTTAAACGACATACGCGGACGCAGCCCGAAAAATGTGGAAATCACCTACTCATCGCCGCGGAAACCTTCGAACGAACATAACCGAAGCTAATGACTGTGTAAAACGCAGCGATTGATTAAAAGCAAAATTTGCTTGAAATGCTTTTTGGAAATTTTTACAATTCTTAGTATCATCTCCATAGGTTTAATCTACTAATACAAAATATATTTAAATTCAATTTGTCTTTTTTACCCATTCACTTTAGCAGTTCCAACAGCATTTCATGACAAATATCGTAATTACATTGTTAATATTCAATATCAAACGGGAGTTTTAAACTAAGAAATCAAAGAATAAAATTTCAGGGAATAGCAATGCATTATCTCTTTCGCGTGCTCAGTTTTCCTTCTGCTGTCGGATTAATCTGCGATTTTTATCCTTGATAAAAAATATATTCTTGTTAAATTTATTTCCACGAGGGAATTTATTTTTCTGTGATGTGCCATGTGGTTCTATATCGTGCCATAAACTTAGGCGAGTAAAAAACGTAATCCCATTAACAACTATAGCGACATGGTCACTTCTTGTTTTATCGTAGAATGCTTCCTATAGTGGTTTCTTTAATCCGCAAACCAACGCTCTGTCTATCCTCTTCAAATTAATGACGTGCCTTCCATGTATCATCGGAGCCCTTAAAATAGTATCAACATCTTCGTGGTTTCTTAGGGAATCCATTGGCCCAGAATAATTTTGCGCGTGAAATTTGGCATACGGTGGGCTAATATCGACCTGGAACGCTTGGAGACTTTCATTAGAGGGCAGCGAATAGCAGTCAGTATGCTTTGCCTTGTTCTGCTTGGCCTGCTTTATATACTGTTTTCGTAATACACTGATTTACATACCACTGTATATACTGGCGCGCTCAAAATACAATTCTACAAGGTCGTGAAGCGGGGATGGTAGGGCACTGGCCGTAAATAGATTACTAATAGTTCAGGCAAATAAAAGTTCACACGATACATACATATGAAAATCTATTGCCTATTATGAAAAAAACATTCGTACGAATGCATTCTTATTTACATGTGCATTATGCGAACATTGAATTATACGGCCAAATAATTTATTTTTTGCCTTAAAGTTAATATATTCGGGCATTTATGTTCGATTTTGCTATGATTACGTATCTTACGAGGGAAGAACGCGTACGTGAATCTATCTCTGAGGGTGACTTTCTATCTTATTTTATCCCGGTGGTCGAATCTATCATATAATTTAGATAATTTTGCTTCATGGGACATCTTTACCATTTTTGATGTCTTTAAATGTTGCCATTTTTTCAATGCTTCACGCTTTTGGCGTGGTGTCCCTTAAGAAATATTCGAATTTTTTGTGGAGTACTCAAAAATGATAAAAATACTTAAAAGTAAAATATTTGTAGTATAATTGTGTTCTAAGGCCAAAGAGATTGAAACAGGCGATCTAAGATTACGTTCAATGCACGCTCAGAAAATGCTCAAATTCCGACGTGCAGACATGAATTGATTCGTACTAGGCTGTGCGGTGCTAGAGTTCATTGGGTGATAGCCAAGTATACTTCTATTACAAGGCTTGTATTTGGTATTGAGGTTGAGGATGTACTTGATTTTATACGAATTTAATATTAAGTCTGTGTCGTAAAATAATATTTAGCAATTTTATCAAGGGCATTGTTACTCCTATGACCTGATAATGTTTGTATAGATTTTGTAAAGACATTTTTTTACCCATTTGCAGTGTTTGAAGTAAATTTAAATGAAGAATATTTAAAAACTATCTTCATAAAAATTTATTTTGAATTTTTAATGTGTGAGAAATAAAGCAATGTGCTGAAACATGGCTAAGCCAATAAATATTACCGTAGCGTACAACCCATGAATTTTCTTGCGTAACTGGCTAGAGAAGTCGTCTTACTTCAGTGAGGATAGACTTCTCGAGGAGGTGTTAGTTGCGCAGTTTGCCATTTGTGGCTTCACGACTTTTTTTTTGGAAAAGTGAGCAAGTGTATTCAGTTTCCAGCAGGATCTCAGAAACTTATCTACAACGACTAGACTCCTCCGAGCTGCAATCAAAGGGAAGCAGAATGCAATTCTGGTTCTTGCTTCGTGACTGGCTCCGAGTGGGAGTGCAAGAAGCATACGAAAACGAGAGAAGCGTGCCGAAGTTCCCCTACATATGGGAGTGTAACGAAAACTTATGGTGTTGGCTCGTATCCAGCCCGCGTCAAAGATACGTTGACGGGGGAAAAACAGGGAGGATGTGGGAAATGATTTCAAAGTTTCTCTCGTAATGAGAACGTTGACGAAAACAAGTCGTACCATAATTACCGAACATAAGGCAAGTTTCTCCGTTATTTTCTGTGAATATGTCCATGAAAGTCCAATGACGAAGTAGGAAACATCTACGTCTACATGATACCCTGAAATTGAACGCTATGGTGTGTAGCAATGTGTGATTTAACACCGAGCATGTTGATTCAAAAATTGGGTTCTTATAAGTCTATGTTACCAATGGATATTAAAAATTATTAAAATAATGTAGTTAGCAACAGCTACAAGCACTTCTCTGAAGATGCGAGATGAGCCACTCTTAAAAATAAGAAAAAATTTAAAAAATATTGATGAGTATCAGAGAAAATCTTTATGATGACTATAGCATCGGTAAACCTTAAAAGGCGAAAAATCCAAAGGTATCACTTTAATGAAATTCAACGAAAGGTTGAATAATTTAAAACGCCAGCAAAAAAACCAATCGTATGATTTTTACTTTTGATATTAATAAAATAAATCAAGCTCGACACTAATTCGACAAGTTTGACAAAAGCGAAAAAATCACTTAGATAAGTAATAATATTTAAAACGATATTCTCAACGGTTCGTTTTTTCTCTTGCACAATTCTCGGCCGAAAAAATAAAATGAGGCAAACAGCGTCACGTGAAAAAATTTCCACTCGATTGATCTATTCCTCCCCTTCTATTATGGCTATGTGGCCTTTCCTGTAGTGCCCACCTGCTAAATTCCCTTTAGATGGCTTATAAATATTATGCTGGTGTAGATAACACATCTGTCAAAATTAACACTGATTTGCGTTGTCATCCAAGCTACGTCTATCTGCCTCTACATGATACCCTCACAGTTACCACAAGAACGTGTGTCAGAGGTTGACTCTCCTACAGGCTTGCAGCAACAATATTTAATTTAGATTACATGGTATCTATCAATAAAGTTGCAAAAAATTTCAAATAAAGTAGGTAATTTAATATATCAGCTACACACGTTGCGGTATCCAAGTGTAAAATACTTCTCTATACATGCAATATGAGCTACTATTAACAGGAAGAACTTTAAAACAATGATTCGATAAAATAATGACTGAAATCTTTCTATTCTTTTTCTATGCTACTTAGAATTAAAATAATTATATATTTTCCTCATGACACGGTCCTTTGCAGTGATATGATCCCTTGTCATTCGTAGGAAAAGTTACATCTTGAACTCAACACTTGATGCCTCCATTCTTTCTCTCATAATACCAACTAGCGTAGTACGATGGGGCTAGTAATACATTTTCAGCATAATCGCTAGAGCGACCTGCTTCCAATTTATGCAGAAGATTTAATATGCAAGTTAGCCTTCGTGGATGAGTGATCCCCAATCTATTTCCTGTTATAATATAGTTACTAGGTGATATTAAGTTTATCACAACAACATTTTACAAATATAAATCCTCTATACTTCACGCAATATAATTCGGCAATCAATCCAACTTCATGAGAATCCCATAATAGAATTTTTAGTTATTTAGAATACTAGCAGCATATTCTAAATGAGGCTAAACAAGGAAATATCAACTTAGTATTAGTCTTTAAGCTTCTCGTCACATTTCTCTTCACTCTCCGAATGAATCTCATTTTTTGCGAGCTATTCCGCATATGCCAAGCATGGGCTTTACCCAGAAGAGGGTGTAAATACGGGTGGCGCCCAAATCTAAGGAATCGAGGGAAAATATTTTGGCAAATCGTGAGGAAAGACATCTGCCTGAATTATTATCTAGTGACCCGCGAGATATCGAAAAAATCGGTTGTGCTAATGACGAATAAAAATTGCACCTACAAAGTTGAAGATCATTGGTCTGATTTAACTTGAATTTAGGTTAAATTTTTTATACAAATAGGCATCATCCGTTTATTTCAAATCAGTTATATAAATAATAGTCACTTACGATGGTGTAAAAATAAATTATCAAATTAGCTATGGCTCATAGGTAAGCAAATGTATTAATTATCCTCGGGTGTATCCCCGAATACTTAATGCGCCAAACAGAGAGTGTACATAGACGAATGTACATAGATGGGAGTGACATTTTCCTTTACTTGAGCTTACATTCTCCACTAATATCGTACTTGCTGCAATTTTCCACCGCCGCCTAGTATGACATCGCCTTTTACCCTTAATTCTCTTGAAACTTTTCAAAATTGAGCCATCACTACCAGACGCGCAATTTTAGACGGTGAACCTCGTTCGAGCTTGAGTTAGGAAGGAAAGTTTTTATTAAATTTCCTCGAGTACACTTCCTTCAGGCCTCCGTATGACCTCTCTCTACCCTCTTTCGAGCACGACGAGTAACATACAGAAAGTTTGTAATGGAAAGAAGAATCTTTGTGACCTCTTCTTTTTTATCTAGCAATTTGACGCTTGGTAGACTTAAAATTTTATTGTTTTTCGTCTTCTATCGGTTTCGATCAATAGAATTTCAAAATCGTCTAGGAAAAAAGTCAGAAATCGAGAGTTAATTCCCATTTTGTGGAATCCTCATATATTTTGTTATGGTTGCCCGCACAGGTTAGCTGAAAAGACCACCCACAGCTTGATTTATTTTAATTTATTTAGTTGATTTCATCAATTGTAACAAATTATTTCTACCGGTGATGAAGACATTGTATTATTAGCCCCGTCGTACTACGATAAGAGAGACCATGACTGTAAGATTAGAGTGCGCAAGTGTAGAACATAGATTTAAGATTCCATTTTCCAAACGATCGAAGAGGGATCAGAATAAGCAGCCTCACATTGGGGTAACATTGTTTTTCTTTTATTATCTTAAGCAGTCTTATGTGTTGCCATTGTGTCATCTTTCCATAATTTATTTGTGTTTTACTTCTTATGACTAGCTGCTCGTCCCGTATCCTAAGAGAATTGTTTCACGCTCAGACCACAGTACAAGTACCTACAGTCATCATTATTTCTATTTCTTGAAATATTAATTGCAAGTAAAATAAAGAAAAACTTTATTTTTGATCGTGTATCCTTGGTGGGTAATCACTCCCTACTGCACACTCTAGGGATGCCTATTAGGGTACCATATTGATATTGACTTTGTTAAAATTCCGCTGTATCTATAACCCCTTGGTCAGCAATGTTTTATTACATTGTGGCTCTTGAAATTCGGAAAACGCACATCATATCTATATAGGCGTTTTTGCATAGTGCTCACCGCAGCTGATATAATGATACTGATGTCTCAGCCTGCAAAACGCACATGTAGTACGTTGTTTTAATTTTTATTGTATTTTACTGCCGCCTTAAAAAAATTACGGAATGTTTTAACGCCTTGCGCGTTAAAATCAAAATAATTCCTGTTTTAACACCTTCTATCAAATTTCAAGTTGAAATGAAAAGTTTCACCACAGTTCTTTCACGTAGCATTTTCTTGCGTGTTAACGTAATTGTAACTAATAATTGTAAAATTTATGGCTAATTTTCTACTACCAACCCCTACCACATGCTCTTGCGGCGGCCTGCGGGGTATCCGCCACACGCCCTTGCGGCGGCTTGCGGGGTATTATGTAGATTATGTAGATGTATTGTGAGGCGTAGATGTGGGTGCTGGTTAATTATCGAAAGGTTCACTTCAGGATACCCTTGGGTGGCCCACTGCTGCCGATCTCACTAGCACCTGGGACCCCTCTTCAGTCATCGCACGCCGGCCCGTATATGCCTCAACGGCTCTCCAGTCTCCCCTCCCCGTTATAGACTTTGAGGGTGGGGAACTGTGGCGCTGTGGGTGGGGCCTGAGCGGGGACCCAAATTAGGAAATTTGGTACCACGGAAAGCAATTAACTCAAAGATTACTACAGGGTCCAGAGAGAGTTCCTCTCTTTTACCCTCCACTGAAAGGAGTTGGGAGCTTCCCGGAGTCAAGTTCCTCGATATTGCGGGCAGACTGTTCCATGCACAAATCTAGTTCGTTTGCTGGATGCATAATGCGTCTTGAAGCGTCTACAGAAGCATTGTGCATCTTGAGCCGTGCATGCGCTATATTTCAATTATTTTTCCTGTTTTCATTTTAAAAGTTGCTTTTTTCCTCCATTTGTCATCTCGTGCCTCTCCACTCGTATGTCGCAAGCCGCCTCGAGAGCGTGTGGAGTGGGACGTTCAATGTCTCGACAAACCTGCATAACTATTTTGTTCAACATGCTTTAATTTGAAATATATCATCTCATTGGCGAACACACTCGTATATATACATACCTACATACACAACGAAATGATTGACTAAGTCATTTCGTTGAAGTCATCAACGTTCGTCTTTAAGCATATTCTGGTGCTTGCGTGTAATGTTGCTAAGATTGATTATTATGTGATGGATAAACGAGTACTTTAATCAGTTGGTGACGGTGTCTATACCTCTGGTGTGATTTTTGATATTAAAATATATCATTATAATTTGAGGAGCATACAAAGGTTTTTATTACCAGAGCGTTAGAACGAAACTGGGCACCATTTCATCTAATTAATACTCATGGAAAAGTTCCCTTACAGAAGTAACAAAAGCAATTTCATCTCCGTAAATGAAGTTAATTTATAAAATGCCAACAAATTCATTAAAAATTACATGCGATGGTTGATTTAACATTTTCTTCCGCTGTCACTTTTCTCATATCACCCCCTTAACGCCTCCAACCAAAGCTCCGTATTACAGCATAATTAGTTCACATATTTGTGATTATTCCTTCCTTTAGGCTTCTTTCCTTCTTTTATGTACCCAACAACCCATCACCTATCAAATCTAATCAAATCCATCTAGCTCTCCTCTTTCATTTCGAGCTTCACATCATATTTTCCTCTTCTACTCCTCTGAATGTTTTCATAATTTTCATTTCATATGCCAATTTGATCATCTGTATCCGCTTCCAGCTCTAGGTTCCAAAGGCTCCTATTACTCTACGGCCTGCTTTTCCAATGATCCATAGAATGCCACGCTCAACCCGGATGCTTTCACCTCCTATTTATTTGCCTGTTGATATTGCCTCTTTATATATTAGCCTTTTCGAGGTCCCCTGAGGGTAAGGCCTTCTCGTGTATTCCTCAAGTTTCTTCTATCTCACGCTATATCATTTTTGAGTATTTCTTATGGGTGTTGAAAAAATTAGCATCTAAAATGAGGCCAGTGATTTAATTTAGGTCATTGAATATACAAAAGAAGTTTATAGATGTGAAATTGTCTTTATGGGCGAAAAACAAGCCTAAATTTGCTGGTTTTGAGAAAGAAGCCGAGGTTTTAATGGGTTGCGCTAAGCGAGGAAGTTGTGCGGGTAAATTTGAAAAATGTAGGAGAATGCATTGAGGGGTAGTTGGATGTTAAAGGGTGTGATGAAGGGGATGAAGTTTCGTAAGCGGAATAGAGGAGAAGGAAGAGTGAAGGATTTAAAGACAGCATTAAGGCAGGTAGAGGTTCCGAATAAACTTAGGGAAACGGATAGACAATTCTGGCGAATCTTGATAGTAAGCAGTCGTTTGGGGAAGACCAAAACCGTGCCTTAAATGAGTAAAATATTTTGATTGATCGGCAGCTCGGGGAAAACTGAAGAAGGAAATCAAATATAGCTTATGTTGAAAAGTATTTTAGATTGTAGATTGGCATCATAACCTATGAAATATGTTCTTCATCATATAATGAATCATTAATAGTTTAGTATTATACATCTCTCCAATAAAGATTCTCATGATATCGACACCTACATGTCGAAAGTGTGCAAATACCAAAGCATTAGAAAAGAAGAAAGTAGACAGCATGAATGCAAACAGAAGTTCCGAAGAAATAGACAAAATAAAAATGTAATAAAAAGGAGAAGAAAATTGTAGCAGTAATTAGAAATAAATAGTGAACTATGGTAAAACTACCGATAAATAGTAGAATACTTTGATTGAATCAATATATCCGTATTAAAATGTTACTAGAAAAAGTTATAGTATCACTCGTGATGTATCAACTTCTTGATTTCTGGATGCGAACCCCGTACGGGTAGGGGTTCGTGATTGCGATTGAGGGGTTTGAAAGAAGGTGACCGTTGGAGAATGTATATGCGTACAGTGATTATGTTGAATTTGAGGTTGTTTTGTAACCACTGCCAAAAATAATGTTTCAGTGGTCGGCAAGCATGTTAGCAGTGATACATTCCTGAAGAATCTGAAAGAAAGTAAATGATATTACAAAGGAGGATGTGTAACATTCGGATTACGGTAGCTTTATTGGGTAGATTCATTTGAACATAATTAAAATTGGAATAAAGTGGTTAAATCTATAAGACAATATTCCTTATCCTCGAAATAATATTTAAAATTCACGGAAAGTAAATAAAAATAAAAGTATACTTATAGATAGCATAATACTGATGTATATAACATGCTATAAAACATCGAGACATGGGAAAGTTCAACGATATAAATGTATTATACCGCATTAATTTATAGATTCTAGCCCATTGATAACATGTTAGATTTTGAAAAGTACAAATACATTTCCTGAAACGGTTAAAGTTTTGATTTTTAGCTAATACCCGTTCTGTGTTGGTTTTTGGAATATTATTTTCGCCTGATTTACATCATCTCCCGGATCCATCTGTGCGTGTATCTGGGACTTTATAAAAGCCCAACTTGATTTGTCGCCTAGGATATCACTGAGGGAAACTCTTGTCAAGCCCATTTTATTTAATTAGGATGAACTGCTATTTAATCGCCATGGTGGAAACGAAGCAAAAAAAAACTGTTAGGAGGAGCTGTGAAAACGATTACCATCGCTTGACTACCATTTTTTTTACGTTTTAGTACCACAGCAAGTCCCTTCGATGTAGAATTTGCGCTACTTTTTTCTAATAAGTTTCCTTTCGCAAGCTTTTTGCACTTCTGCAATATTAGTCTATTGAGGTCTTTGTATCGGAAGTGAAACCTCTTGTTCCCTATCCCGTGAGATGGACGAGTAACCGGAAGATTTTGAATGGGCCTGGGTACACGTAGTCACACTCACCCCCCTCTCCCGTGACCCTCTTAAAATCGCGGGATAACCTGTTTGCGAAAGTTTTTCGCGGGTTTTTTTTTACGGCACACGCTGAGAATTTTTTCAAGTTTGGAGGTGGATGAGGGCGTGGTGAGGAAAAAGATTCGTGAAACTCACCCCTTCACCTTTCTTTTCCTCTCTTGCTCTCATCTTTCTTCCTTCGTTCTCTTCGGGGAGTAGAGAATTGGAGTGGCAGAGGGAAAGGGGTGGGGTTGGAGGAAGATGTTTGGAAGGTGGATAGAGCTACCCACCAACGCGTGTTATGTGTTGGTGAGGGGAGATGGGGGAAGAAGCTTCTCTCCGGATTGTGTGGACGGATGGTGTTGGTTGGCAAACGAGATAAGGGGCTACAAGAGAGCGGGGTTAGGAAAGAAGAAGAGAGGCAGGAAAGGCCGGAAAGGGATGGATAAGCATGGGGATTGACGAAGGTAACGTGAAATAGGAGGATGGTGTGTCGGGGATGCCTTGAAGGTAAGCGAGTGCTAGCGATTTTCGATTCGATATGCTCGAAAACCGAGCACTTCAACATGCAGTCTCCCTAGAGAAAATCGCATATTTTAGTCAACTAGGTACCTGGAAAATCGATATTCCGGTGCAAAAAACGAAACACTATGCGATTAACTTTCATTTGAAATCAAAATTAAAATTATCCAACTCGATTGATATTTATTAAAACTCCAAAACTCTCACAGTTGATTAAATTCGATAACTATATGACATTAAGCTATAATTTTGTGAACCTCGGAAATAACGCCATTAAAAATCGATAAGATCTATGCTTATAATACAATTTACTACCGAGAATTCTTCCTTTTCATTGAAGAAATGCCTCGTTGAGTAAATTTTAATATTTTTTGCTCTCGAAATTAATGAGATGGGTATCGATTCTGTAGAGTTATAGCAACTGAAATTTTCTTCAGCAAAACTCTAATTGCCCTCGAAGGAAGAGCATAGAGAGAGTAAATTAGTTACCTCGCGTGATTAATTTTTATCTGGACTCAAAAGTTGTGCAGTTAGTTGAATCCTATGCATCATGAGATTAATTATAATTTTGGAAACACGGAAATGAAATCTTGAAGTACTTATCGTTTAACTTATAGATTCCCAATTTTTCTGGAATACCATATGCATATCTCGAGTAAAATAGTGCGTATCTAATTTTTGTTATCCTCATGTCATTAATTTTAAATTTTGTAAACTCTACAACGAGTCGAATTAAATTCGGTTGATTAGAATTCCAAGTATTGTTCTCCGTATTTCTCACAGTATTATTAATCTTATCGATTCCTCCTCTCCTTCCCTTAGAATCCCCCTACTCACATCTCCGAGAGAGTAGAGGCGTTTGGGGAAGTGTGAGGAAGGGGACTCCATCTGGCGTTGGTGTTCAGAGGCGTGGGGGAGGGTGTGGAGGGGAAGGGTGAGAATGGGGCGTAACTAATCGATATCTCCCACCGCGCGCGTGTCGTAGGATAACGCTCCAAAACTCCCCCTATTTCCCCTCCATCCTCATTTTACCCCTACCCCCGCCAAATCCCTCCCTCTATCTCTCTCTCTCTCTCTCTCTCTCCTTCCCTCACTCCACCGTCTGCTATTCGGAAAACCTTCTCCATCCCCGCCCTCCACCCCCAACACCCCCGTCGTGTGTCTTGGAGGTGTTGGTTCTCCAGTATACTCTCTCCCGAGAGCATGTATGTGTGTGTGTGTTTACGTATACGGAGGCATGGGCATGGCTTTCTGGGAACGAGGGGGGCGTGGTCGCTGAGGCAGCGAGCGCGTGCTTGTGAGAGCGGGGGATACTTGGATCTGATAACTCGGTGGTTCCTCTCTGCCAACCTTACCCCTCCTCCTCAACCCCAACACCCTGAAACTTCCTGGGATATTCCAAAAAAAAAGAGTAGAAAAAACTCTCCCACAGCTCCGTTCCGCCTTTTGACTTCACACTTTACTGCCTATTTGTTGTGAGGGATTATCCTATTACGAAAAATTCATGTCCCAAATGATACTTACCTGATATTAAAGAAGTTAGTATGATATTCTACATTTAACTAATGTTAAGACGTGACCATGAGCAGTAATAAGTTCACTAATAGATAGGAACATAAGATACAATTTGGATGTATTTTCTTGTTTTTTAGATTTCTACTAGATAACACTATAGCAGGTTACACAGTTTACCTATCTCGGAAGAGTTTTGGATCTAAATTGGGGAAGTAGTAGGGAAATAAGGAGATCGATGGCGTTAAGCAAAGAAGCTTTTATGAGGAGGCGAGAATACGATAGATGTCAGGAAAGCTAGGTAAGGGATGTTAAGAAAAGGTTCTATGGTTTAAAAAATACTATGATTTGGAGCGTATTTTTGTACGGGGCAGAGAAATAATCATTGAAACAGGATAATATGGATAGATTGGAAGGATTTGAATTGTGGATGTGGAGAAGATTGGAGTGGATATATGGAGTGGACAAAAAGGAAAACAAACGAGAAAGTCCTAGGTTTGGTAGGATGGGATCGACGACTGTTGGGAGAAATCCAAATTATGCAAGACTGATAGCAGTACAGCGTGTTGATTGGTTATTAAATGTTGACGTTTGTAATAGAGAAGAGAACATTTGGGAAGATAGGAAGATGTTGGAATACGATAAGGAGCTGGATAAAATGAAATGAGGGAGTTAGCATTCGGAATCGAAGAAGGGTTTATTGGAGAATCGGATATCAGGCTGTGATGTTAGGAGAGGCATATTAATGTATCTTTGTACTTTCTATAATTTGGATGCATCCCAAACATACCACAAACGGTAGAATACCAAAAACAATAATATAATTAAAAAACCAGATACATGGATAGAATATATTATTGGCACTATTAAAACATAGAAACAAATGAAAAGGACACATACGTCCTTTTTATTTTTGTGTCCTTTTGATATGAATTTATGTTTTTTTAATGTCTTTAATATGGAATTTGTGTTGCCACTGCTTGACGTTTGCTGGAAATGTGCGTACATGCACACAAATATCTTTGAAAACGAACGCTCTTAAGCTACGACATAAAAACAAATCTGAAGACAAACACAATGAAAGGACACTTACGCATATAATTGATTTTTATATATAAATCTTGGTATTGATTTCGAACGTAAACAAATAAACATAAAAAAATATTTTAGAACGATACTCGAGTAATGATACAGAAAATAGTCCATAGTGGAAATTTCCTTATGGAACTTATTAAAAAATAGGAATGAATACATTCGTGTACAACGAAGAGATTTGCCACAAGCATTATCAAATATCTGTAAACATTTTTCAAGGGATTGTGTTTGAGAAATTTTTCGGGCATAATTGGAATAAAGCATGGCAATTACGCATGAGGAGAATAAATAAATTTGAGCTTTTAACTCATTTGTATTTCAGGCAAGCAACCTAAAACCCCAGGGATATAAAAAGTAGAAAAGGAAGCCTATGCACTGAATGCAATGCTTTTCCTTTGGGACTAAAATTTACCAATTGGGGAAAAATCAGCACCTCAAAATAAGAAGCTTGGCATTCATAAATTATTTTTTATGGTCAGTTTATGACCAGAGCTACTCCTACGAGCCGAATTACAATTTCGCAGCGCGAATCGAAGTTCGACGACCTACACATTCCTGTGAAAGTACACCAGAGACGGTCACGATGCGAAACAGAGTGAAAACTTAGGCCTTTAAAGTCTTTTATTTATTTAGTTAGTCTTTTAGTTATTTAAATTGTCTTCTCCCTCTAGTTTCTGTAGCTAAGCTTTCTGAGAAACGTAATGGTAGATGGAAAGGATCTCGTTATAGGTATAACCTGTCCTAGCGCCATTTTCAGACACAATATTGCCTGAGAAAATCAAAATACACAATATATGATAAAATTGGAAAGACAAGTGATTCTGAAATTGTTATTTCGAAGGACCTTCCTATACGAAATGATCTCATAAATTTGAGATGTAGCGAGACCTTTTACCATTGCACAGAGTTCTTCTGAGTGCGACAAAGTAGTTTTCAGTTCATTACTGCCTTCATCAAGTTTTCGTCATATCTGCTGCCCCACATTTACTTTAAGTTGTCCATTCAATTCCTACCTCGTTTAATGTTATCTATATTTTTGGTTCATCTTTCTTTATTTCAATTCCATCATGTACTTTTTCCACCTCAGTCATGTCTTCTCCCCAAATATAAAATAGACGCTTTTCTTTCAATCAAACTTTCTTTTTGTTCGATCAAAATCCATTGTCCTTTGAATGTTGAGGATAAGAAAGGCAAACTTTTTTTACTCTTTAAAAAATTTTATCCTTTCGTTCTTAATTATGGTATATCGAAGACAGTTCTAACACTCCTCACTTCTTATTTCATGATTTAAAAGTACTTGGAAGGAAGCTGAGGAGGCCGCTTTAGTTGTAAAAACCGGTTGAATGAAAGTATTTTTTTCTGTGCTGCCTTCGCAAAATTTTATTTCAATGTTTAAATTTTGATGGAATACATGAACGTTTCTAAAGAACTTGTTTAATCAAAATGTTATTAAATGTTTTCACATACATACATTTATCCTTGATAATGCAATTGGCTGAATGCTTTCATGAAATTAATAATGAATGTTTCCCTGTGTCTTAATTGCTTAATGGAGTAATGGTGTCCTTGAGTACACATACAGCGTATCTTGACCAACCGTACCTTCACATTCAGCTGCTACGTTGCCTAGTGGAGTGGCACACGGAACAATGTTTAGATTCGGAATCGCAAGATTGAGTTTGAGGTAATCTCGAATATGGGGACTGAGGAATGAAGCATGATGCTGGTACAGGGAGAACGTTCACACTAGGGGTGGTAACTATACCCTGGAGGACACCATGAGAGGGATAGCAGTTGTTATGGGCGAGTTTTATGGCCCTTCGTATGGCTGTGCCCGAGCTGTGTGTCGGACGCAAGCAGGAATGGGGGCAGCAAGCGATTTAGTGGATCGATGTTTCGTATGCTCCCTCCTGGACTCAAGTTGCCTCATACTACACTTTATATGTCGTATGTAGTTAGGTGCAGCATAATAATAGAGCTGGAGACATGAACTTTCCGGGCCTGATGACCCTACTTCATTAGTGTGGGTAATTGACAGTTAACAATACTCTCTCTCTATGATAAAAGCCACCCATGAGATATTTATGACCTAAAATTAAGAATTGTGATGTTATTAAAATGGCGCCGGGTCATTTTTGGAATTCTCTATCCTTCATTTTCTGCATATTTTCAAGAATGTGTAAACCAAACCTAGAAGCTAATGACAGGGGATAAATCCTAGAGAGGCGGACAATGGAGAAGTGTTTTTTTGTTTTAAATTAATTCAAAATGAATATAACTTATGTTCCCGACACTATTTATTGATAGCTGCAGTTTCGAGAGCATAAAATTATCTTCTCCAGAGAGCATCATTGTTTCTTCTTTAGTGCAATAATTGTACTTAGAGAAATAATATTTCACATATTTTGTAGGAAAAAGGTAAAAAAAATAATGTTGTTCATATACGAAAATTCGCACGCTAGAATTTATCTGGATTACTAAAATTGACGGATTGATTCTGGGGGTTATCCATCTTTGACTCTCAGTTTTCATATCAGTTATATTTAAGATTTCTTGCATTGAAATCCAGGCGTATATGAGTTATGATAAAAATTAAAAGAGAAATGATATACTCATTTAATTTATTGAGAGGGTATTATTTTTCACGATAGCTGGAAAAATAATTTCGGATATCATTTCCTCCAAGGTTCAGCATTGGCCAGTAATTCCATGTGTTCAGGAAAAATAAAGAGGTTTTCCAAATGTATTTATGATGTCCATTTTTATTTGCTTGCATTTTTATGGGTACTTTACTAAAATAATCTCTGCTTTATGTAATGTAATCTATGAGAAACTACTTTGTTTTGGGTGGTTATTTTTTCTTAAGGTGGCTGTAATAACTAACTTAGGCCAATTATCTGAGTGGAGAACACAACCACTGACTCAAAGTGAGTTCTCAGTCATTTAAGAGCAACGTAACCTGGTATCACCCTGGATGATGCAGGAATTTCGGAGCAAATGCATTCCGGCCCAAATGAATAACAATATGGAAGACGTTATGCACCCATAATTGACATAGGAGAGTCAACTGCAGTAACAGTAACTTTGAATGGGTGAAACGTAACCGTTCCTTCATTCCACATCACACTTAGGCAAGAAGTTTTACGGTTGTCAACACATGAATAAGTAGTGCCACTGTTCTGATTACAGTATGCATAATGAAGTAATTTCGAAAAAGGACTTATATTTCATATTTACTTCTCGATATATCTACTTTTGTCGATGCCTAGTAAACACCTCTATGTTTTCATATCGATGATTAAAATTTCGAAAAAAATGTATTGTACAACTCCACACACCCTCCAGCAGATATCACCCTTATCGACCGGTTAACTCTTTCAAAACGAAAAGCGGGCTGAAATGCGAAAATGGTAAAAAAAAATATTTCAAGTGAGATGAGCCTAAACAAAAGTTTATCCATCTCCTCCCACTTCCTCTCTCCCTCTCCAAAATCCCAAACACCTCCAGCTTCTTTTTTCCCTCATCTCTGTTTCCCAGCCGCTCCACACGCACACACGCACACATACACACGCACCTCAGGTCGTACAACCCTCCCTCCCTTGACAATCCCCCTCATCTCGTCATTACGTGTAGTGAAGGAGAAAGCTGAGGAAAGAGCAGCGGAGGGACGAAGTGGGTGCCGTGGCAGAGTCCTTTGTTGGCGGGACAGGAATGGGTGCAGGGAGTGGTGGTGATGCCTGGGGAATGGTGGAGGCTCTGCGGGAATGGTGATGGGGTGTAGTGGGGAGAAAGGAAGGGGGTCGATTCAGGAGGGAGGGACTCGGTGACGGCGGTTGGGAAAGCGTGGGAGATTTATTAGGTGAACGGTTCGTGTGTTGGTGCGAACGAATGCCGGCGGAAGATCGAACGTTGTGGGACGTAGGGGGCAAGGGGAAAAAGGAAGAGTAGAGGATATGTTGGAATGAATGGAGGAGAGGGATTGGCACGATAATCATTGTCAAGGGTGTTTGGTTTCGTTTGGTTTTTGGTTTGGTTTGAGAGGACGATGCGAAGGGAATTCGGAAGGGTGCAGAGAGAAGTTTAAATTTCCAATTTAAATACGGAAGGGTTAGCTCAGCGAGGCAGAACAAAGCTAGATAAAGCCATCATGAGTGGTCTAGCGTTGTAGCTCCGCCCGCTGCTCTCGTCTCGTTTGAAGAAAATCGAGCAAAGCCGTCTCCCTTTTTGTGGGTTAAACTTTTGCAGAATCTAATGCAGGAGGTCTGTGTAAAAATACTCTCTGGCTCAATGCATCACAGTTTAACAAGTTAGTGCAATGAAAAATATCACATTTTAAAGTACTTCTGCGTTTATGTGTTTCCATCTGTCTGTCGTCCGCTTTTAAGACTAGAAAAGTGTTTTTTGGTCCAATTAATATTGCTGTTATGGGTGACCAGCGTTCAGGATTTGTGTCGGACACTCCGTTTTGCGTTTTATTTTCTTCTGAATACGAAATTTATTTTTGAAAATATTGAAAGAGTGAGAAAATCAAAAAATTCATCACATTTCCGTCAAAATTTTCATGAATTAGCTAATAACTGTTTTATCTTAAAAACATGAGAGTTCTAATCAAAATGTATCCACATATTCAGCTCATGCGGTAAACATCGGATCTCAACACCAATAAGGAGCAAAAAATACGTACGGCCAATGGAGTGAGAAGATTTCCACGAAGTTTTATTGAAAAATCGTGACGATGAAGTATTCCAACCGGGTTGCGTATTTCTAGATCTATGATGGGCTACCTGAGACAACTCTGGGCTACAAAAGTATGAAAAAAATATCCTATAGAACTTGGTGTATTTAGAGAATGAGAAATTTTTTGGGTGAATGCATACAACAAACGTACAAAAAACGCCGTTCATCATTTATTTGCATATCTAGGCCATTGTTCACGAGGTGTTACTTCACGATTAAAATTTTTATAGCTAACATATTATAGGTTCAAATATGCATTTGGAAATTTTTTCTATTAAATGGTGAATAAATTTGAATATTTGTTTGATTTGGAAGTATTTTATCTAACTATAATTATCATTAATTGTTTATTTTTCTCACTCCTTCTTACAACGATTGTATGAAGATTCATAAGATAGCTTATCTTCTTCTGAAAGATACGAAACTTGATATCAGAATTACATTTCACCTTCATTTTATAGTTGAAGAAGGGCAGTTCCTCCACCTATGATTGTAGGTATACCTAATCACACCCATTTTGATTCCGCAAATAAGCATAAGTACTTGTCTTTTTTTCATAACCCGCGGAATCATTTCTTTTAAAAAGTTTTATTTTCAATGATAATCACATTCACAGGTTTTTTAATTCGAAGACCGTTCTAAAATACCACAGAACTTTACTTTTACCATTAATATATAAATCTGATATGGCCATTTGCGACTCCTTATATATCGCATAAACGATGCATAGAAAAAAGTTTCAAGTAAGGCTTGTTACAAGCCTTCTTAAGTCTGATTCTTTAATGTCATATTAAACAGAAGATTAATTTAAAATCTGGTGAAAGCCAAAAAACTCGGTTTAAGGATTTCTAGTTGAGTTCAAAACTGGCCATTAAATTGCTCAGTATCTGAAAGATAGTGTTAGTACCGTATAGAATATTCACACTCACTAATGACTAGTTTTAATCGTTTATAAAATCGTATTTGTCCGTTACCTTCACGTTGCGTTAACTTCCACATTAACAAGCAAATAGACTTAGTGAGAGAAATATATAAATATGGACCTGAAATATATTTATTACAGTTTTATTCCTCCCAGAATAAAATTATTTGCCAAGCGGGCTTTTAAAATACACGAAAGTACGAATTCAGCAGTAAAAAAGGTTGAACTAGTGATGAAGTACAAAGGAGTTACCCAATTCAACTCTGAATACCCAATCAATGTTCGTTTCCTCATTGCAGAAAATTAGGAAAAGGACGTGCCTTTGAGGAACCGGAGTAACCTTTAAAACAGTGTCAGCAACAAATAACCGGAAAATTGAAATGAAATGCCAATGATTACCTCTTCCCTAATCAAAAAAATGGGTACTTTACATCTTGTCTAACGGCTACTAAAATAAAGGAAAAAGAATCAGCTTAGTATCAAACAATATTATTTATTAAGGTGACCGTTATTATGAAATTTTAATTTAAAATAGTTCTTTCAAATTGAAACGAACAATTTTCTAGGAAGATATTTATATTTTGATATCTTCTTTTGAGAAATGATGAAATGACTGATGGAGTTCAATTTTGATAACAATATCACTCTATTTGCTTGAAAATAGTTGATACAATTTATTTAACCTTCCTCTAAAGACCCGTATGAAGACCCGAATTTGCCCAAAAAAATACAGTATAATTTAAGCTGGTAATTGTTTATATAACCATATCTAATTGTGTGGGAAGCGTAAAGTTAAATTTTTGGAAGTCATAACGACGATAATGCTCATTCACGCGTAACATGATGACTTTTCTCTCATTTAAGCACCACTGTGAGCAAGCGTTCGTGTGATATGGCAGCTTTTTGTTGTAGGCGGTGAGTTAAAAGTGGCGGTGCGCGCGTGGTTATACTACTTGTAGTATATGGAAAACATCGAGTACCGTGTAGTGATTAAATTCTTGGTAAAAGAAGAATTAATGCCGACCAAAATTCACTCAAGGATTGTAAATAACTATGGAGACTGCTCCTCAAATTTCTAGATATGGCCGGCCCAGTTTAAGCGTGTCCGTGAAAGCCTCCAGAATGATCCACGTGAAGGACGTCTGAAAAGTGCAACCACACCGAACATCAACGAATAAGTGTAGGATATAATTTTCGATGATTGGCGTACGAAGGGGCTGCGTACTCACTGTCGATCAAAAACGCATCCGGACAACACTTTTCAAACAGTGCATGGCACGCTTTACGAAAAACAGAGTGCTTTTTTGCGTCTATCTGGGACATTGAAAAATGGATTCGCCGTTACACATCGGAATCGAAAGTTCATACAGTGGATAGAGACCGGTTCTTCAGTTCCGAAGAAGGCAAAGACTGTACCATCGGCGGGAAAGGCAATGGCGTCGGTAAAACAATTACTGAGGAAGACTATCTAACATTCTAACTAAACTAGATGCAAAAATTCGAGAAAACAGGAAAAATCCTTTTTCCATCAGGACACTGCAGCTTTTCACAAAAGTGTCTTGGTGGTTGAGGATATAGAGAAAATTTGAAAAAGGAGAGGCTGGGGCATCCACCATTTTGTCCGTATTTGGCTCCCTCGGACTTCTAACTATTTCAAAAACTCAAGCGTTTCGTCGCCGGTTAATGTACTTCTTCCAATCAAGAAGTTATTACGGCTGGGGACGAGTACTTTGCTGCACTTCCATGAGAACACTACAGGGACGGGATGACACTGGAACCCCGCTGGATGAAATGTATTAAAAAATAAAGGCAATTATGTTGAAAAATAAAAAAAATTTGAAAATATAAATTTGCCATTCTCATCATCGGGCCGAGTTATTTTCAGATCACCTTTGTAATTAGAAGGTTTAACCTTCAGAATGAATAATTAATTTAGGACCAAATTCATCGATCAGGTCAAGTGCTGATTTGATGATGCCTAAAACCTTTCATTTGTAATTATTTCCCGTTACCTATGCAAATGACAGTAGGAAAAAATCTAATTTATGATTGCGTAACGTTGAGAAGTTGAAAACCAAAACTCGAACATAACTCGCCCAACGAATGGATATGCAAATAAGAATAATAAATATGTCAGTACCGTCCTCCCTCACTTTCGCAAAAAAAAACTTTGTCTGAATAGGGACACTTCGGAGTTCCAAGTCGTGAAAATGATCTCTCTTAAGGGTCCCCACGTAGGAGAGATATGGGCGGATGGAAAAGTTGAACTGAAGTAGGCGTGAAAGGAGGGCAAAGGGAGTCGTGAGATTGCGGGGGTGAATGACAGACGGTTTGTGTGAGAGAGTGAGAGAGAGGATTACGAAGTTAGAGGAGGCCGTAGAAAAGAAGAATATTCTCTGCCATACTTATGCGCCTCCTTCCTTTATCATTTCTTCCCTGTTCGGGGTGTTCCCTTTGAAGATAACGAGATGAGTGGCGGCTGTGGAGGGCGTGTATGGGAAAGACATCTTGTGTTTTGTTCAGTTTTACTTCTTTTTATTTTTACACGAGGCATTCCATGCCTGCGTATCTACGCGACCGGATTAGAGCACTGGAAAACGGCCGACAGTCGCGATGATTGTAAGGGAAGAGAGTGGAGAAAAATTAATTAAAAAGAAAGAGAAGGCTTCCGCGCGCCATTCAAAAGGATTTGAGAGGGATAATTGCTTGCACCGTTTCCATCTCTAGGGAGCCAAAGGTGCTAAGGCACTAAAGCCAGCATTCGCGTAGGGAAGCCAGTTGGCGAAAAGGAGTGGGTCATATATAATCCCTTAACTTCGCTCCAGTACTTTATAGGTTAACTTTACGACTTTTAGAGGGTTTAATGCTTCTGTTGGGGAGAGAACACACAGAGTAATTGATGACTAGATCTCTCAAAGTACTCATACGTTGTCCGTCAGTGTTCGGTGTACGGTTAATAAGACGGTGGCGGTCCCCATAAGCTTCCCCGGACGCCTCCGTTTTATATTTTCGCCAGTTCGAACTCTATAGATTGAAATTTCACTTCAAAACTGAAAATAATTGTTCTTCAATAATAATAAAGTTGCTGCATAAGCCAGGATGTATTACCTTTTTATTACAAGAGTTTTTATATAAAACGTTAAGGAAATATGAACATCAAGTGAGATATGGTAGCTAAAAAAATTAGTTAGAATTTAACAAGAAAGTTATTTAATCAAAAATTTCATTCATCTAAAAACGTATGTTTTTTCAATGGTAACAGTGAACAGTTCTATTAATTGATTAATATTAAGATAAATAATGTATATATATATTATAAATAATAGTGTATATTATTATATATTTTTTATACACACACATGTGTGCATACAAAAATATGTATACACGTGCGTATGTTATACCTGATACAAGTGTATCAGTTATTTAAAAAGCCTTCCCTTAATATTTTTATATTTAAGGGCAAATTGTATTCTTTTTTTTTCAATGAAGATCTTCGTAACTCTGTCACCAGAATTTACCTTCAATTCTTTGTGATTTATCATTTATATTTGTGTGCGTATGTGGTAGGTCAGTCTGTAGAGGACTGAATATGCATTTATTGAGACAAATAGCCTACCAAGAGCAATGACGTCTTATCCTACTTCAAGTTCTCACCTTGGGACCTCAAACACTAATCTCAACGTGTCTTCCAACTGTCAAAACAATGAGTGAAGTCCTTTTCGGAATGGTCATTTGCTGTTTCGTCGCGTTTTCTTTTACTTTGTAAACGTCAACGATTTCACACTGATGTTTCAGAGGACTTCCTCTAAACCGTTAACGGTAGACCCTGAAACAAAGGCACTGTCTTCCCACTATTTGTTTGATATATTTTTATATCCATTCTATTTTAGGAGTTTTAAGAGTAAGTTTAAAGCAGCCATTGGGTGATTAACTTTATTGATCAGTAATTATTATACTATAGTACTTATTAAAAATATTTTTTTGCATGTGATATGGACGGCGTGAATATTTGTACTGCAAAAGTGTATGATGAGAAGGCATAATATAGTGTGAGGCAACTGGATGCTGAAGACGGTAATTGGGGTATAATGTTGGGAAAGCGAGGTATGGGGAGTAAATAAATTGGCAGTTTTGATGGAGTAAGGGAGGTAGACAGTATTCATAGCTAAAGAATGAATTCTTTTTGTATCAATCTTGGAGTCAGCAAGTATTTTGTGGCTTGTCAGTAAAGGCTTACGAGTACAAAAGGGTGTGCTGCCAGGGTGCATTAAATATCTCTTCTTAATAGATAATACCTTTGATAATAATAATTCTCATATCTTTCCTTTCATTAAACTACCACAGTCATCTACCCCAAGATCTGTTTGACAGGTGAGGAATGTACTCACCTCACCCTGATACCCACGGTGTTTATAAATTGTAAATCAACATGAATGTTCAATTCGTTTCTATTTTATGCTTGCCAGGAACACCTAGTATGGGATAAATCACAAATCTTGGTGCTAAACCAAGGATGCCAAAACACGCTGGAATCTAACCTAGGTAGCCTCCCAGTCAGTAGTTAAACACACAGCACACAAGAATACCGCTCCCATCTTCTCTTATTTAAGTTTGAATAATTTAATTAGCATTAAATTATGACGGTTGACTGTGGTAACTACAGCTTTGAATTTTCACCCCAAAGAATTGAGTTTGGATCTTTTCTATAGTATTATTATTACTTTTTTGGTGCTAGGTGGAAGTGGAAGACATTGGATCAAACAATGAATTTGATTGTTCGTGCGTGATGTGTTGCGCGATGAATCCGTGACCCCTTGTCTTTCATTGAAATATGGGGCTAATTGCGGTGAATGGTCCTCTACCTTCCACCATTCCTTAAAAACCCTATCTCTGATAGATCATTCACCTATGCTAATTGCAAAATTTGACTCACATGGTGATCGCCTACCCTAGTAACTTCTACCAAAGTAGACATATTAGGGTATGGAGAGGGTTATTTATGTCCTTATTTATTTCTCAGGGACATAAAACCGTGGTCTAATGGTGAACTTTTTTACACATAGGTAAAACCTAGCGTAGTGGAAAGACGGCGAGAGTCTATAAGATAAGATTGACTAATACCCTTTTAATTCACAACATTTTTACTAAAAGGTTTTATTGAAAATTCTTTTTTTTTATTATTTCGCATGATTTCAAAGTATCAGACCGGTTTATCGAATAAAATATTCAGGTGTTTGAACATGGATTTGACACGCATATTTCAAATGGCTACTTGGTTTAGAGGATAATAAATCTGAGGAAAAAGTATAATCTTAGCACGTAGTTCACGGAGTGGTGCCTAAATGGTAGTCAAAAGGGAGTTATTACAGCACGAGCTACCATTATTTCACGCTGATGAGTTTTTTAGGATATAAGGTTTTACACATTTGCCCTGCGATATAACAAGCATTATATTCACAAGAGAGTGATTTTGGTTCTCTCTCTCTGGACGATCCTTTTTACTTTTGGTCTAGACCTTTCCCTCCTGTTTTAATTGCAAAGGGACAGAGGCGGACAATTGGCCGCGTTCGTTAACTCGGACGGGTTTGGTTCCATGATGAATTTCGTGAAATAGACGACTCATTCCGGGGCAAGGGGATTCCCACCCTTAACTTTATCCCAGTTGGTGTAGTTAGTTACCTTGTGTTAAACTGGATTTAACAGAAGGTTCAGGGATTTATTTAAGCTTGTAGAAATTTGATCTCCTCGGAATAATTCCCTGTTTAATCTCGAAAATTCGCCAATGCGTCGAAAACATTCCTTTTAACGTCTAATTAAATTTTCATCGTTAAGTAGCTTTATTCATTAGAAATTTTTAAGAGTTTTAAATTGCAAAAATATTCCTGTCGTGAGTACCAGTTACACAAACCTCATATATTTGTTGCCAGAATACTGAAATATACTGATCAAGTAAATAGACTGGTGCTATATTGCCACACTGGTGCGTATTTCTAACTAATTACAATCAATCATTCTTTTATGACTCAAATATTTACATAATTCCTCTATTTTAAAATCACTTGTGATTCCATTTACAAAGATTTATAATTATCTTTGCTCTAAAGAAAAACTACATTCCTATAAAAATCGTCATTCCACCTCAAAGTTCTTATCTTATGGTAATAAATACTTTTGAAGGCCATATGAGTAGGTCCAAGTAATGAAAAGAGACCCAAGCAACAAATATATTATTCCTTTGAATATAAAAGACTAATACGGCAGACAGAATGGAGGAAATGAGCAGTAAGAAAAGGAATATTTGCCAATAACATATTTTTTGGGAATAAACGGTTACCTTTCGTTCTAATAAGTTAATTAAACTACAATATAGTAATGAATGTGTACGTTAAGCAATATTTCTTCATCCTCTTCCTTGGTTAAAATCAAAGAAAAAAATAAAATAAAAATAAAGTGCATCAGGAAACCCATTAACATATTTTCAGTCACATATCTATTATTAATAATCAGCTCAGAGTATTATATTCATTTAATTCAATGGTTATTATCTGATAACTTTGTTTTGGTACGTTAAGGACTTTTTAGTTGTTGAAGCCTTTTATCTCGTCAATCTTTCACCTTAATATATAACCCTCAGCTCAATACTTCTCTTTATACATTTATAGACTGTATATTGCGTTAACACTAAGCTGTATTTTTTAAGATTTCCTGATTGAAAATTATTAAAGTTTCTCCCATTTATAATTGAATTTAATCTTTCATATTCGGCTGGCATTGGATTAAATGGGAATGCATTTATTCATTTCTTCACGTTCATAAAATGTTTTGTTGTGCGTAGGTACCCTTGCATTTATTCATGAACACATTAGTTTGGGAATGAAAGAACCCTTAGATTGAAGCGAAACATTTGCAGCTATGGGGACTAACCCTTTTGAAGACCAAGATGATTTCAATCGACACTTTTATTACTCTCAGTATAAAAATACAACTTGTAAGAAGAAAATAGAGTGAGTGGGTGTGGTATTAAGTCTCTTTGTCTTGAAGTTAGATGCCGGTCTAATTTGTTGATTAGGATTGGTAATGGCCACCTCATTCATGTTACCAAAGGCGTAGTTATCTCGAATAAAACAGAAAATTGGGCATCCTAATGAATTTTTCTCGTTATGACCTAAGAAAAAACACTGATAAAAAGGTTGTATGCCATTAATGGCTAGGTTATTGGCCCCTTGATTGCTTACTGATATATATAGATAGAATATTCCTTGCATTAATATTTTTCCACTTCGGGGCTACATAACACTCTACCGTTTACGCCCAATGGGCTGAAAAATTGCACTGACTAGGAAATCCCACTTTAGGTTCCATCGTCTGAACCTACAGTCACAAAAGAAAGGCATATATTGATAATATTGAATACAGATTGCGTTAGCAATTGATAACAGAGGATTTCTATAAATAAACCATAGTGTATAATCGTTTATAACCGAAAATATATGCTTGAAAACATGATTGCCGATGAAAACAGCCGTATAAAATATGGCGAGAGAATAAAAAGTCGAGTAAATAATAATAGATAGCTTGCGTAATTGGAAAAAATACATAGCAGAGAATCATAGAAGCTTTCGAAAGTTGGTTGGTGGATGCTTAATCTCAAATAGTGCGAAAATACAAAAGAAATTGGTAAGCTTGGAGGAAAATAGAAAAGGTAATGGAGCACTATACAAAGGAGAAGAACCAAATGGACCTTCTTCCTTTTCAAGCACAATGGATTTGTCTGGAGCATAGTGGAAAAGAAGACCCCTCAAGGAAAGCCTAGGGGCACACACTAAAAAAAATAAAGGGAGATATAAGGACGAAGAACTATTAGGGCGTAAGAGGCAAATATGGGCCAGAGGATAAGGTAGAAGATATATATATATATATATATATATATATATATATATATATATATATATATATATATATAGAATAATTCAGCAGTTTATTGATATTTTACCCTTAAACCAATGAATAGCTATCCCCGACTGATAGATTTATGCCAGTAGTAACAGTAATCTATACCAAACTCAGGCAGCGGAGGGAAAAAAATATTCACTGATTATATCAAAACATACAAAATTCAATAATATATATTTTTTGATCATTGGTAAACTTTACTTCCACTCAACCATCCGATGGGCAAGTAAATCTGGGGATTCGGTGCATAAACGGGATATATTAAAAATGTTATTTAAGAGAATTATTCAATAATGAGTTTCTCATAACTTTGTTATTCCCGAAATATTGTGAAAAAATACAACCACACACACACACACAAATTTAAATATACCCTCCCGGGACTACAACCTTGACGTGGTGGAAGGGCTTGTGCGTTCCGATGACCCCTAGAGCTGTGCTGGCGGGAGTAATAATAATTGCTCCTGGTATGGTCCCCCATGCCAGATAGGTCGAAGGTTAGGAGCCAGAAGAAAGGTAGTCAACGTAGCGTCTGTTCCTCCGTGAGGTTGCTGCAATGTCGTCTGACCCCAGTGGGGCGGCCAGTAAGTGAGGGTGTCACGTTAAAAACCCTATTGAGGAAGGCAACGGGAAACACCTCAATTATCATTCCCAAGATTTAGATGTGATGTTTATTAAATAAAAATAAATAATTTAGGTCTATGCGAGGTACGATGGAGGGATAGCGGGGATTACAGGAGTGATAATTATAGAATAATGTACAGCGGCGGGGACGTGAACAAACGAGCGGTTGTCATAGCATCAAATCAAGTGGCAGGAAGAAGTAGTAGTTAGCCTAGAATAAGCAACGGATAGAATGTTACTAGTAGAGATAAAAGCAAAACCGACGAACTTGGTCATTGCTCAGGTATACATGCCACCGAGCAACCATACGGAGGAAGAGGTCGATAGGATATACGAACATTTAGAGGACACAGTCAAGGGTGCTGCTGCAGGAAAACATTTGATAGCGATGGGGGAATGGAATGCGACGGTACGTGTAGGAAGAGATGGTGACGAGATCGGGAACTACGGTTTAGGCACGAGGAATGACCGCGGGGAGAAAGCAGTTGAGTTCTGCAGGAGACAGGGGTTAGTCATCACCAACACTTGGTTTAGGCACCACAAAAGACGCAGGTATACATGGAAATTGCCAGGTGACTCAGAAAAGTATAAGCTAGATTATATCCTGGTTAGACACAGGTTTAGGAACAGTGTGATAAATTCGCACAGCTTCCCGGGAGCGGATGCGGACTCACACCACAATTTAGTTGTTATGAAATGTAGCGTCCGTTTCAAAAAGATAAGGCAGAGGCGGCGGGTTAGAAAATAAAATTTAGAAGCATTAAATGGTTTGACAAGGAAGGAGTATAAACAGGCGGTAGAGGAAATCATGGAGGATGATAAAGAGCTAAGTACTATCGAAGAAAAATGGGAAAGGATCAAGAAAGGGTTATCGAAAGCCGCAAAAGACACTATTGGAACCGTAAACGCTAAAATGACTAGGAAACCATGGATGAGACGGATGAGATGATTACAGAGGTGGATGAGTGGAGAAAATGGAAGAATGTAAATACAGAGTTAGGCAAAATTAAGTACGAAGAATTGAACAATAAATTGAGGCGGGCAACAAACAAAGCAAAAGAAGCATGGTGGAAGACGCAGTGCGAGGATATGGAAAGTCTGCAGAGGAAGGGTGAAATCGGTGCGCTGTACAGCAAAGTTAAATCGTTATCGGGAAGTAAAAAAGGGAGATCTATGCTAATAGTTAGAGATAAGGCGGGTAAGGTAATAGTTGACACAGGAAAGATCCAAGAGAGATGGAAGGAATATATAGAAGAACTGTATAGTAAAGAGCTTAGACCAACAAAGTTAGACATTGAAAAGGAACATGACGTAGAGGAAGATAGCTTAGGTCCAGGCATACTAGACAATGAGATAGAAAGGGCATTGAGGGAGATGAAACTAAATAAGACCGAGGGGATGGATAACATTCCCGCGGAACTTTTAAAATGCTTAGAAAATGTGGGAGGAAGAGGCTATATGGGCTGATACGTAGTATTTATGAGGAAGGAATCTGGCCGGGAGACTTTATAAGATCAGTTTTAGTTCCTATTCCGAAAAAGGCAAAGGCTACGTCATGTGAGGACCACAGGACAATAAGTTTGATATCCCACGCAGCTAAAGTTGTTCTCAGGATCATAAGCAAGAGGATAGAGAGTAGGGTCAATGATTACTTAGGGGATGCTCAGTTTGAGTTTAGGAAGGGGAGAGGTACGCGTGATGCCATTGCAGTAATGAGATTATTAATCAAGAGGAATATAGAATACAATCAGTATTTGTCTGTGTCACAGATTTCAAAAAGCGTTTGATAGAGTGAATTGGGAAAAACTAATGAGTAATCTGCAGAATATAGGAATAGATTGGAGGGAAAGGAGGCTAATCCGCAACCTGTACATGTCTCAGACTGCTCAGATGCGGGTGGGGAACGGGGAGTCCGGATGGGCAGTGTTAGGAAGAGGTGTAAGGCAGGGTGCCCATTATCTTCTTTAACTTCTTTTATATGTTACTGTTCCACTTATTTGTGGAGGAAATGATTAAAGAGGCATGGGAAGACCAAATGTTATGCGATATTCTAAGGAGAGCGTATATGTATAAATGTATGATAATGTATATATATATATTATATTATCTCGTGTATATATGTATATATATATATATATATATATATATATATATATATATACATACATGTGAGGCAGATATGCATTTGGCCCAAAGGCAAGAAATATCCCATGATGTGCAAAGAAACTCCCGTGAATCCATGTGAACCCAGTGCTGTTATTGCACTGGTTCCACATTCCACCCTCGCAAATATAGACAGCCACCTATGACCATCCCAAACACACCTGCGTTCATTCCATATTTCTCGTGCGTCCCTTCCCCTATGCCTCGTTGTTGCTGCTCATTCTCTTTCATATACAAGAATTTCGTTTATTAATTCCTCATCGTCCTAAAATCAGCTACCATCACACTTGCAAGTGAATGTTTTTAGGATATAAACACTCTCCGGACATTCCGCGCGTAACCATGAGTAGCATAAACCTTTTCCTCCATTGACATGTCGGAAGCTCCTAACGAAATGATCAATATTCATTATACTGCCCTTTTTATAAACAACGACGGCCTCACCAGGGTGGCAGCAGTTTTAATGTTTACTTCAATAAGGGTAATTAATGAAGTTCTGGACCCAATTTTTTTGGCAACTGTCTACTCTCTTAAAACAATTTGTTCCATTTAATATACATAAAAAACCGACTCTCCACATATTTTTGGACTTCCCATGAGAAGAACAGGATAGGGATGTTGGACGGGATGAAGGGAGGAAGAAAGTACTCAGAGATGAAGAGGGATCTGATATAGAGTAGGATACTGGATTTTGTGTTTTGTTAGGAGTCACAAAATGTGTTTTTTTAGTAGCTTTGTCCATCCAAAAACCTATCTTAACCGGTAGATTACCTAATAATATATATATATATATATATATATATATATATATATGTATATATATGTATATATATGTGTGTATATATATATGTGTATTTATATATATATATATATGTATATATGTATATATATATATATAACTATATATATATATATATATATATATATATATATATATATATGTATATATAACTATATAACTCCCAACCGCTCGCCACCAGTACCTCAAAAAATATTATATATCGCCTCTCCTGTAACTTCTGCCCTGCCTTCTGCGTGGGCGAATGCACGACCGCACTTTCCCTCCGCATAAATAACCACCGATATTCCACCAAATCTCCCACCTTTCTTAATTATCCTATCCCTACTCACACTGCTTCCCACAATCAATCTTTTGACGATTGCTTCTCCGTTTCGGTGATTGAAATCCTTCCCAAATTTGCTAGTATAATAGAGGTGAGAACCCGCGAGATGGCGCATATCAGGGTGGCCCAATCATTTAAACCGCCCGGGTTGAACCAAGCCCACTGAATGCATCATATGGCTGCCTACATATCCCCCCCACACCCTTGTTCATTTCCTATTGGTCCCTTACCTCTCCTTCCCCCACCTCTCCCCCGCACATGTCCTCTCCGCTCTCCCCCGAGAACGCCATCTGAAGACGACAGCCGAGCTGTTGAAACGTCAAATAACAAATTGTGAGTGCCCTTTCTTTGTGTCTCTATATTCTAAAAATCTACATCCGTGTTTTCATATATTTGTGCGTCACCGAGGAGCGTTCCATTTCTAAGATATATATATATATATATATATATATATGTGTGTATGAGTGTCTCCCTTGAAGAACGCCTCTGAGAGGGCCGAAAGCTCGAACAATTTACCGTGTGAGTATTCTTTTAAATGTTGCTATTCTTTTCTATTTGTGTTTTATTTTGTCAGCCCATTATTGTGCCGCTCGTGTGAGTTTTTCCGTACAATCGTTATATATATATGTATATATATATATATATATATATATATATATATATATATATATATATATATAATATCAATTCCTCTTCTCCCATTCTCTCTACCTTATACACATGAAAAAAATCGTTAAATGGGATGCCTCCTCCATTCAAAAATATAGCAGGAAAATAAAATAGAATAAAGAAATTCGAATGGGAGGCAGCTCATTTTTTTTGTTCTCTTCCCACTCCACTCTTCCCTTGCATCCGCTGAAACGAATTCAAAATGGCCGAGTGTTTTACGTCAGTGGTAGATACGAACACGCTCCCCTTTTTGGGGGCGGCCATCTCCAAGCATCTCCCCACTCTCCTGTTCGCCCCATTCCTGCCTCCCCATTCAGGTTTATATATGGAAGGAGCGAAGGTAACCCCCGAGGCGCTAAACGCTGAATCAGACGGTATTAAAAAGAGGCAAGGAAGAGGATGAGAAAAAGAGAGAGGTATAAAGAAAGAAGGCAAAGAGGAAGAAGACGAAAAACTATGTAGATAGAAGCTTAGCGTTCATCTCCCAATTTTTTCCATTTACTTTTTTAATTTTTGGTCGTTTTAGAGAAAACCTCTACTTGGTAGAAAAAAAAAGAGTTGACGATTACGAAGAGGCATAGGTTGTGCGGGTTTATTTTTTACGTCCATGAACCTTGGGCCAAGAGATAGATGATGTAGGGTGGATCGTTTTAAAGTGTGGACAGAAGCCATGGAACAGTCCTATCGCCCACGGGTATCCAGATTCTGAACAGTCCGGGTAAATAAATGTGCCTACAACTCAGATTGCATTTTTTTCTTAACTTCTCATTTATCGTTCAAGGGTACGGTTAACTGCTTAGTAAATTTCTATAACTTCACTGTTTCCATCTGAAAGTTTTCTAGAGGCCCTTTTTTTCGTTTCGTAATTTGGAGCTTATTTTTTTATTCAAATATTTGATGAAAATTTCTGACACTAGCCATATTTGAAAGTGAAAATTGCCGTTGTTTTAGAATTTCACGTGATATTATTTTCGAATATAGTGCATTTTTGGTTTCGATTTCGTACTCTAAGGATTACTGTCACTAACAGGATGAAGGAAGTTAGAAGAAAGCTGGAAATGAATCATTTAATTAATATTTTCAGTCTTTTCCTAACGCTCAGCTTTTTTTAAATTAGCAAGGAATGGCAAATTATGTTTTCCTACATGCTTAATAAATTTTTACCGGATTCGGTTTGGAAAGTCGTTTTCTTCTGAAAGAAATATAATCATTAACATCACAATACTCTCCAAATATAGGTTGCTATATTTTAGCGTAGACATTACACAGACTCATGCCTTTGATACGATTAACTCAGAAAAAAATGCGGGTCAGCCTTAAGGAAGGGGGACTTCAGAAGACGCGTTACAGGAAAATCTAAAAGGGAGGTAAGACAAAGCTAACAGTTTCAGGCTTAAGTGTGTGGAAGTGCAAATTGTTTTTTTCTCTTTCTTTCACCCTCAACAGGGAGGTAAGAGATAGATGTACCTTTGTTTTAGTTAGGCCTAATGTGGAACACAAGGGAAATATTTGGGATCCATGGAAAAAACATTTAAGAAGAATTCTACTTGTCTCAGAGAAAATTCGCCTGATTGGATAAAAATTGCTACGAGGATAGAGTAAGCTTAGCGTATGAAACGCGTGGTGTTAGATAAAAGAGGTTGGAAGCCCCTTGATTCACAACGAGAGCTATTTATATCGACTTTAGGGTATATGAGTAACTTGAGTATCTCTAAGATATCTGAGTTTCTTGCGACAGCGAGGGAACTATTGTGGCAATAAATTGTATTTGTAAATTCAACGTCGAAGGCAACATAAGAGAGATGGACACCATCACTGGCAAATTCAGGTGCTCATTTTTCCCTCGATAATAAGTAGTCATGAAACAATCTAGCCCAAGCACCGAAATACTTTTATTTGAAACAAAATTATGGTTATTCAGTCAATTATTGCATTATATTCATGGGCATTTACGTACAGATATGCGTTTACTGTATATGCGTTTGAGTGTTTTTGCGTACTACCTCCCGCTAGACGCCTTTGAGAAGCATTTAGATATCTTTATCCGTATAAATATCTTATGACAATATTTGACTTTATCGAAATAACATTAAATACTTTGTATAAATGTGTATTCACGAAGGTTATGTATTGTATAAAAATAATATCAAATTTATTATGCTCTAGGCTGTTGAATTCCAAATCCACCCTTTCTCTTCTTGTTGACTTCCCAGGACCTCACGCATATGTCTCCCTGAAGGCTTTCACAACTTTATCTGCTAAACTATGACGTCCTTAATCTCTTTTTCAGTGTGATACACTTCTTGTATTGACAAACTGATCACCACAAGTTTTGACAGTCTTTCCTTTAGGGAGAATTCGAGAGATCAATTCTGAAAAGCGCTTTCGTAGATTGATAACACTTTGCATAGAGACGAAATATAATGAGCGTTAGGATATCGATTGCATAATGCGTTCTCTGCATTTTTCTTTTCAAAATTCTTCTGAATGTTTTAATACTGAAAGATGCGACTTTCGGTAATAAGAAATACCAAAATACGATTTACGTAAATATGAGACTTAAGTCGGGTTTAATATTATTTTTTTAAATTTAATCGTTAGTTAATGTACCCGTTAAGTTAACAAGAAAATCACCGACAAATTCTTTTATCTAAAAAATTAAATGCATATTTAGTGAATTTAAAAAATGTAACCGTATTAACGTCGTCTGACAGCTATTTAGTATTTTCATGGTCAGTTTTCAAGGAAACCACTGGTCATAAAACTGAGCTTTGGCCTAAAAAAATTATATTAAAGTCGATCTTCAGCTCAAAAAGGCATTATTAAATCAGACCTATATGACCTTACAGCCCGTACAAGACCTTAAGGGTTCTGAACGTACCTATACAAGAGACATGCACATGCAACTATGACCTCATTATATGTCAAATATAAATTTGACGTATAAGTATACGTTCCTACGGTATTCTTAAAGAGGAATAATTTAAAAATATCATCATAATCAAAATTATATGTACTATCTTAGAAAATTTACTAAATTTTTCTTTTGAGATCTAAGGGAGAAAATCATCAAACATTAAATCTCGATTCACCAATATTGCCATATTTCTGACCGTTCCTTCAGAGATGCTAGAATATTTACACTGGAGACATTTTCAGCTTTGTAAGTGAACTGTGAGCACAAATTCCCGCTGTAGTTTACAGAGAATGTTCATAGAACTCAAGACCACTCCCTATAGAGTTTATCTTTCTCTACTGTAGCGTTATTTAGGTTGTAAGAAATTAAGGGTTTCGCTCCTTCACTGAGACGGGGAGGTAAAAGCCGCTACTCGTTGTGACGGGGGGAGGAAGTGAATAGCCACGATAACTCTGGCGAAACGAAACGGTTCGAACTCCCTTGACCTTCGACCAACTCGGCCTCCGGTCACAGATGGTTGTGCAAGGGGTGGGGCGAGCTTTCGTGAAATCGCCTGAAGGGGTCTCTCTTCTGTCTCCAGCGAGAACACGCAGCTTATGGTTTGCTCCATTCACTAGCGGCAACACATCACGGTTTGCACTTCCTCTGCAAATGAAACTATTTCCTTGCGGAAAATTTCGTGTTTCGAGTTTCCTGGATTCCATTTGTATATGTGTTGCTTAGGCAAGAGGATATGCCTAGATTTTGAGGCTTTCAAAAACATGGCAAAGACTACGAAAGATGCAATGGAAGACAAGGAAAATCAACGATAAAATTCTGGTACAGTAGGAGAAAAAGTTTTTGGAGGAAATACTAAGAATGCAGAAAAAGTGAGGTAGTCTAAGAAACTGAGAGTCGTCGGGGTGCTGACGACGATAGTAGAAGGTAGGTAAGAAAGCGAGGTAAAGGGAGAAAAAAATGGTCATTTTGAATGGATTAAGAAATGTATTAAGTATGCAGAGCGAAACAATTAGCTTTTGTAATAAAGAGCATTGAATGTAAGAACTTTGTGTCATTTGGTTAAGGTTTATTAGTACAGCAGCGTTTAGTCCCAGGTTTCATAAATATCCTACGTTGGTTGAATATAACATAAAAATTCGGAAAACGTTGTGTACAATTACGTACGGCATTAAATTCTGTGAAATATCGACCCGCAAAGGGCGCTATGATATTCACGGGAAAGAAAATATGTCCATATTATCAAGTCTAAATAGTGTAGTTGAATAATATTGTTAAAAATTAAGACCATGCTTAGGAGTTAATCTAAAATTATTATTTTAAAATTATTCTACCAAATAATTATTAAAATTTATAGGCTAGATAGGTCATAGGCATAGGTCGTTTGGGCCACGAACAGTTAAGCCGCAATTCTTAATAAAAAAAAATCCTTTCCGTATAAACTGTCCTCTTTTTCACAAATCAAAGGAAACATTATCAGAAGAAAGGTAACACTAAATATTATGTTCTCTTCAAGCAGAGAATAAAGTGATAATTAAGCATTTTAAAAGGATATTTTTTTAAAATTTCATAGTATTCCGCCCCGTTAATATCGCTCCATACAGAGGAGAGAGAGAGGAAAAGATATTCTACATGCACGAGGGTATGATTGAGGAAGGTGGAAAATTAGCCGGTCGTATCGAGGGGTAAGAGAAGAGTGTGGGGCGCGGTAGAATTTGGTCGGACAAACAAAACAGGACGGCGATGCGCAAACGCCTAACGCCCTCGCTTTTAAAACTCACACAAACGTACGCGAACCCAGAAAGGCACACTGCTAACGGTGCTCGAACAGGAGCAAGGGAGAGGGAGGGGCACGGACGATTCAGGAGGGACGAGGAACGGAGAAAATGACTGGGGGGATTGGGAGAAGGGAAGGAAATGGGGTGTTCTGTTTGGGAGAGAGGGTAGTTCTGTTGATAGGAAGGGGGTTTGATGTGGATGGAAGGATATTGCGATCGCGTAGGTGGCGGTAACGAGGCGTGAAAACTCATTTCTCTTTGCGACTTATCTTTCCGCTCCCGTAGTCAAAAGATGTGAACGCAACCTGCCTGTCCTCTCTTTATCTTTATACGTATATGCAATTTTTTTACCGAACACGGAGATAAAAAAGGGTAGAAAAGGGACTGTGGTCTCTCCAACGAATACAGACGCGTTGTTGGTTCGAAAAAAAATTCTTTTCACGGTATTTTTTTTTCGAATTTGGAGAAGGGTTTGCGAGCGACATTTCCGAAAGGCGTAAATGTCAACTTGGAGGAGAGATCGCTTGAACCTGGGTTCGGATTCCCATGTATCTGGTTTCGTATTAACATGTTCGAGGTTACTTCGCGTGCGCCTAGTATGATTCAATCAATGTCGTTCATATGTTGCACAAGAAGTAACGCGAAAAGGATTCCATCTATATACATCTAAATTTGTGCACTACCCCGATAGCCGTAACAAGAACGTGTGGCTGGGGGTCTTAGATGAGATCACCAGCAATTCTACTTCTATTCCACTATTTCCCCACATACATGTGACCCCGCGTTCTATTCTCATAACTAATATGTGTATTTTATAGACACTTTAATCCTGTGAAATATCCGGGTTCGAATTCCGGTCGAGATGAATGATTTTTACACTCTGAAATTATTGCATTGAAATACTTGTTTTTATCAAACAAGGGTAGAGGATATTATTATTTCACTGTTAATAAACACAGGCATGCCGTTATGTGATCTTTTTTTCCCTTCATTACCTTTATTATTAAATTACCCGCCACGAGATTTGGTTTTTTTTATCCCGTTTGTGTAAGTTTATGCCCTTCAATTGGGCAGGATTACCATTCGTTTAGAGCTCTTTCCTTGTCGTCATCACAAGAAAACGCACCCTTCAAGATTCCTCTCGAGAGATTAAAACTCATCGACTGTCACTTATTCCCTGATGTAATGCATAGAACAATTTTAAACTACACTTATAATATATCCCGGGTATAATCAATATAATATCCCATTACCTCAAGGTTGGAAAATACCCCGAACACTCCCTACGATTGAAAGTGCCCGACCGAGTGAAGGAATGAGGGGTAATATCTTTGGGTAAGAAATAAAACTTTTGGCACTTAATCATATATATTTCTATGGTTTCAAGACAGAAATATGACTAAATATTTAGAAAATTAATCATTCGGGGAAGGAGAGTAACCAAAGAGAAAATTGAACTCATACAAGTTTGCGAATTGTCAAGATTTTACCCAAAACTCAGTTGAGGGATGGTGTCGTTCAACACTATATATGAGGGATAATTTAGGATGTTTATGTGAAGATTCATCTTGATGGCCAAAATGAGATAGCAAATAAGTTAAAAGGATAGTTAAAAATAATAGGGTTAACTTAAGCTAATGAGTCATGTTACGTATTTTGGGTAATTTCTCGTTGAAAGTTATAAGTCCATTTGAAAAAGAATACGTTAGCGAATGATGAGTTAAAAACCAGGAGAGTATCAATATCAAGGAGGTTAAATAAAACCACGGAAAAATATATGAATAGAATGGAAAACATGTTATCGTAAGGTTTGGAGCGCAGTGTTCTCTTTTTGAAGAGAAAAAAGGAGCGTATATTTGTGACTTTTGAAAGGTGATTAGTAAGAAGAATAAGAAAATTGCCCTCTACTAGAGTACAAGGAGGTGAATTCAGTAAGTTTTAGGCAATGATCATTTTTGGGGAAAATTTGAACAATGCAAAAAAGCAGACGGACACGAAATCTTTAAAGCTGTGAAAGAAGGAAAAAACTGAGTAAGCGGGAAATATTTATTCATGATCTACATTATTTGAATGATTGTACAAATATATAGTATGTGCATATTTTACTAACTAGAACTCAAGGAAAATTAGTTCTTGATTTTCATGCCTGGTGTTGAATCAACGCTCCACCACGATCTACCACGCTTTGAAGTGGTGGCTTTCAGGGTACTATGTAGAGTAGTATTAAACAAACCTATTAGAAATACCAAATTACTATGCTAAGTAACAATAGCGAATTTTATTCAAAATTAAATGTCTTAGGTACATAGAAATTAATTTCGATAAAATATAAAATATGAATGATGGTCGATAAAGAGTGAATATTAGAACGGTTCTTCAATGACTGCAGTTTTGCAGTGACTTTATCACCGGTCTCGATGTATTTCCTTGATCTTTCGGTAAAATTATTTCACTATCACAATATTTTGTAGGAGTTGATTCAAATAACTGCCGATGTTTCGATAGCAGTCCCACAGCTAATGTTAGCCTTTTTCCCTAGATCCCATATTGGGTGTCATATTAATGGATTGCGTTATAGAAAGATTTTATGAAAAGTATATAACTAGATGTATTATCACAGAGAAAAAATCTATGAATGAGGCATGGGTTAATCTAGAGGTTGATAAGTTTGTCAATTAAAATGAGTTTGTGAGTTCAGTAAATATGGAGAACGGAGTTTCCTGAACGGTGATTGTCTGAATGCTTTAAATTATTGATAATAGTGTAAACTAGAATATATAATAATAACAGATAAAACTAGTCCTAGGCTTGGGAACAAATGGAATGACACGCAGGTAGAGTATAGGTAAATACCATATTTTGCAAAACGGTTGCTGTAAAAAAGAAGCTGATATAGGCGTTATAATGTGAGCATACAGTAAATATGAATGTACGTGTCTAAAAGATGTCTCATAACTAGATCTAATCTTTTTCGTCAAATATTTTTTCGTCACAGTGTTTCTTCTGAATTATGCAAAATCTATAGAATAATAAATATTAAAATTTAAATTTCACGACAAATGAAAACGAAACCTCACTAGTTATCCCCTTAGGGCTTGTTGCAATGTTATTTTCCGTCAACTGTGGCCGCAATCAAATCAAAGCTCACAAGGGAGCTATAAGAATATAATGGTATGAATACTTAATGAGTTTTGGCATATACTCAAAGCGTTGTATTTCTGCGGATGAAAAACAAACTGAATATGAATTACCGATTGCTGAATGTGAATAATAGCTACGCTAGAATATGGCTGTGATAATAATCTCTCAAAACATATTTTAGTGTCTTTGATGTTGCATATTTAAATAAGTTTTCATTGGTTTTTTAAATGAACGAGGTCGTTCAAAATATTTGGTTCAATAGTTTCTCCATTGTGATATATTTGTAGCGTTGAACGATGTTTTGGTTCCTATCTCGTTGAATCTATCCCGATTTCCATTTCATTCCTCTTGATGATATTTTTCATTGCCTGTGGTATTGAATTTCATTTTTTTCTTTGTCGCTATTGTATTTTTCACGTCAATAGTTTAAGAAGCGCGGAGGAAGTTTTCCGTGCTAGGCAAAATTGAAAATTTATTGAGTTCGTGTATTTATTTTGTAACCATAAAAAATATGCTATTAAGAGTAAATATACGAAAAAATATTAATGAACGAAGATGGAAAATTGATTCTAAAGCTAAAGGCGTTTTCAACATTATAACTAAATCAAAATGCCTATTATATATTGAATTCGTGACGTGAATATAATTTTTTTTGGGGATTAGTGATGAGCCTGATGAAGGCATTAATAACTTGTATTAGCCTCGAAGAAATTGGCTAGTCCTGCGTTAGCTATCCTAAATATTCTAGGCTTAGGCAAATATTTGAAGAAATTCATTCCGTAAAATGGCTCTCAGTAAGCCTGAGATTCTTCCTTATAGCCATTTTAGGAAGAAAATGTTTTAATTTGTAAGCTTAGTCCTTCCTAAGGAGATGAAAGATATCATTGTTAAAAATATTGCCGTGAGAATTTCTCATCTCTTGGATAGTGATATTGAAATTAATGTTAGAGAAATAAGGATAATTTTAAAGAAGAAATTTAAAGGTACAGCATATAATACTACTTTTCTTTATACATAATATTACTTTATAAATAATATTACTTTTCTTAATTCCAAAGAAACTGCGGGAGATGCCGCAACAGTAACTTTTAACGAAGTCATCCGCTAATGTGCATTTCAATGCAACAATGTGAGAGTGTAAAAATCATTCGCCTTGACTGGGATTCGAACCCAGATCCCTCAATATCCGGTCGAGTGCTTTAGCCACTTAAGCTACCGAGGCGTCCTCTTAAACTCTGAAATTTGAACTCTGAAACTCTTTAACCTCGTGGACTGTGGCGCGTCGCGCACGACTACGAATGCCTGTGACATTGTATGTACGGTATTTCGTCACAACATCTTGTTCCTTTAAAAGCCCAAAAATTTCAGAGCTTAAGAGGATGCCTCGGTAGCTTAAGTGGCTAAAGCACTCGACCGGATATTGAGGGATCTGGGTTCGAATCCCAGTCAAGGCGAATGATTTTTACACTCTGAAATTGTTGCATCAACTTCTGCCTCTATGCAAATGTTTCTTTACCTAAATCGATCATTTTAATGCCCCCACCACTTGGTTCACACTCATCCAAAACACTCTCTTAAAAGGTGAACTATTTTAGTTCATATCTCCCAACTTCAATGTTTACCTTGGCCTTCTTTTTTCTTAAGAATCTCATTACCTTCATTTTCTTAGGTCTAATTCTCAACCCGTACCTCTTCTGTTACAGGTTGCAGATTCTGCAACATGCTACGTAAAGATTGTGAATCTTTGGCTTACTATCTAATTAAAGCTTGATCATCTGCAAATGCAACTGATTTGATGAGTCTCCACCTAATTTCACTCCAGCCTCCAGCTCTTCCTAAACTTCCCTTACAATTTCCTTTACATACATATATCTTGAATAGATGTCTTACTAGCCTGCCAATCCATACCCATTCCAACTCTCCATTTGCTCCTGTGTAGTCTGAACCATTTAAAAGTTCTGGATGAGCCATCGAAGATAGTTAAGCTATTGAAGCAGTCTCATACACTTTTTTTGTAAAAGTTTTGAAATTTTGGGGGCTTTAAAGGAACAAGATGTTGTGACGAAATACCGTACATATAATGTCACAGGCATTCGTAGTCGTGCGCGAGGCGCCACAGTCCACGAGGTTAAAGCCAACTTTAAACACTTATGGTGTTTTCACTTTGACAAATTCCAAAGAAACTGCGGGAGATGCCGCAACAGTAACTTTTAACGGAGTCATCCGCTAATGTGCATTTCAATCCAACAATTTCAGAGTGTAAAAATCATTCGCCTCGCGCACGACTACGAATGCCTGTGACATTGTATGTACGGTATTTCGTCACAACATCTTGTTCCTTCAAAAGCCCCAAAATTTCAGAGTTTAAGAGGATTACTTTTCTTATTCAAATCAGCTGAGGATGAAATATCGGATTCAGTCTCTCCCTGATTTTGTCTATTGAACTCTTTCTCTGGTAAATGTATAGCACTGCACCTTTTCCTGCATTATTTTTTTCTACATAATATACTTTTAGTGTTGTGAGCCCTACTGCAATATTTTATTATGCTATTTCCCTAGTTATGAGGTTCTAATGAGAATCTACTTTTGAAAAAACCTTCTGCATTCATTCCTAAGAGGAACATACGACGTCTGAAAAATACGTCTCACACTATGGTTTTCCGGGAGCATTTTCAATAACTGATATATAGATCTCCGGCGAATCAACTAATTTATTTCCGTCATACACGCTGTAATAGGATTTCAATCTTTCATGTCGTCAACCCGAGTTTCAGAATTTCATATTTAAGTCCACTGAGGGTTTTTCTGTCGGAGTACTCTGATGAAAAACCTGAAGTTGCTCAGTAGAATAGAAAGCAGTTGGAAAATTCATTGCTTGGCCATTAGCTCGCAAAAGCGCGTAGATGATTCAATGGAATATATTTGATGCACAGTGGGGACAAACGGGAATACCTTTAGGAGGATAGAGAGGTCCAGAAAGTTCTTCAAAGAATTTTTCCTCCAATAGAAATAAGATTTGTTTTCAAAAACGCCCTCTGATCGGTTGAGGTGAATCTACGGGATGCTTTATTATTTCCAATCCAATAAGCACAAGCCTTTCATACTCGTGGGTATCCCACGCTTGTTACCAATGCATCTGATCCAGGTGCTCAAGTACACCATCAAGGAGTGTTCATATTTTTTTCTTTTTTATCCTCCTTTTACCCGACCTTATAAGGATGCATACTACTAAATAAAAATGCAAGATAATACAAATTGGATCGCGACCTATTTTTGTGAGGAATAATCGTACGAATATTTCTTGCTTTTGAATTTCATTGCCAAAAGGCTTTCTCATAAACCCAATATGAAATATGTCCAGGGGGTATAAATGTATACATATATGTATGCACATGTGAGTGTGTGTGTGTGTACACACACACACACACAAATATATATATATATATATATATATATATATATATATATATATATATATATATATATATATATGCATAAAAATCTTCGAAATGGAACGCTCTTTGGCGACGCATAAATATATAAAAACACAGATGCAGATTTTTAAACCATAGAAACACAAAGAAACAGGTGGCTTAAATGACTGGGTCTCCCAGATATTGGGTTAAATGGAAGAAGGGACCATTTGGTCTCAATTTCGCCCAAATAAAGACCTCTATCTATCTATATACGTTATCTCGCGGGTTCTCTTTAAACCACCCGGGCTGAACCAAGCCCACTGAATGCATCATATAGCTGCCTACATATCCCCTCCCAACCCCTTTTTCATTTCCTTTTGGTCCCCTACCTTTCCTACCCTCACCTATCCTCTGCACATGTCCTCTCCGCTCTTCCCCGAGAACGCCATTCTGATGACGACGGCCGCGCCGTCGAAACGTCATAACAAAATATGTGATTGTCCTTTCTTTGTGTTTCTATGGTTAATATATATATATATATATATATATATAATGTTTGTGTGTGTATGCGTGTGTGTACAGATACATATAAACCCACACCCTCCCTTGGGGTTACTTTTATTATAAAGAGGATATATTCCTTTACGTTAGTGAAGGCAGCCTGACCGCCGAAAGTTAAAACCTCTCTTTGAGTTGCCTTTTTTTGTGCATTTTTTGTTAGTTTTTGTAATATTTTTATAAACCTCTGTATGTATTAATACATACATTTACTATTTACATATATGCACCAGAAAAAATCTTATGAAGATACGCATGCATGGAAGACTTTGGGAAACCAATTAAGTATTCTTTTTATGTAATATGAAGAAATTATGAAAACCCAACACAATAGCAACTCTCTTAAATACCATTACAACAAGGGAAACCCCCAATTTCTTGATTCATCACCATTTAGTCACAAATTAGTTTTGCATGAATGGACGGATACATTAATTTTTGTGGGCGTCTCAATGTATCTTTCTTCTTTTTCACGTTGCACTCATTTCGTCCCTTGTATTCTTATCCATTCCTGAATCCGAATATCCAAATTAGGTTTTATTACCTGCGATTTTCTGCAAAAATATAAGAGGTGCAATCAAAATTCACTTTTGCAAATTTGTACTGCGTGGCATAATTTTAGCATTTTGAAAATTACTACAATTCCTCGGTTTTGAAAGAATAATGCAAGAAATGACAGAAAAAAGGTTTTAATAAAAGTTGCCGCACTTGATATCTGTTCTTCATAATTCGGTCCTTCATGTAATTTGTTCAAGTCGTTGTTATTTCGTGACTTTTTGAACCGATTAATTTTTCTCCACTTCTTTCAATACTAATTTTTAAATTGATTTCAAATAATTCTTATTTTAATTTTATTGTTTAGACATCGTGAGAAAAATTGCTGGTTTTCATTATTTTTTATTTAATATATATTACGTTTTCCAATGTTTTCAAATAAATTGACGTTCATTTATTAATAAATTCATATGTAATGAGTTAAGATCATCGATGAGATCTTTCGTTTAATCAAAAAGTGTGATCTTATTTACAAAAAATAGAATCGTAGGAGTTATTAAGACGTGTTGCATTTAAATCGGGTTCGTTTCTCTAAACTTTTTTCACAGATTTTTCCCAACTGAAAACTCAACGTTATATCGATCTATCCTCAATTTTCAACCTCGCTATCTCGGTGGTTTGACTTCTGCTAAAGGCGCATTGATTTTCAGGCAATTTTGGTGTTGGAACTTGGTTCTATTCCGGTATGATAGAAAACCAACTAAACTTCGACCCTCAAGGACATTCTCCTTAACCAATGAGTGTCCTCCTACCATTCCATCCCCGACCCCCTTCTCCAATGCCCCAGGTAAGTATTCGTCCCCCCTTCTTCTACTTACAAACCCACCCGATGAAGCCTCGCAGTAGATCCAAGGAAACCGTGACCTTTTGCAGGGGAAATGCTCAACCACGCCAAACTCATGACCCACGCGACGAAGCACGCATCTCTTTCATGGCCGGGCTTATCTCGCCCGGAGGTCTCGGCAGTGCGAAAGCGACCAAAAGAGAAGGCGGTAAGGGAGAGTGTGAGCGGGCCAAGGAGAGAGAACGCCTTTGAATTATGCATACCGTTTGACCTTTGGGAACTGCGGGTTGCAGACAGCATTTTGTGTAGTCTTAGGAGTGAGACCCCCCTCCACACCCAAAACCCCTCGGTATTAGGCACACACGACACGAAGAGATGGGAAGACCACGGCCCGGCAAGCAATTTACTCTAGCACCGCGAACGTGTCACGAAATGGTCCACACTTCCAGGAAAAGGAAAAAGAAAGTTTCTTTTTTACAAGAAACTCCCATCTGTGGGTACTTTTCGCATTACGTCCTTCACGTCTGCCAAGGAAACTTTTCCCGTTTCCCACGTACACCCACGCATGAGGGTCTGTGATTTTCGGTACGCTGAGCACACGGGATATAATGACGTAAAAAAGGGGACTGTACACGGTCTCCCTCAGTCGTGCGCGTGACTTAATATTTATTCTCTCTATTTCTGCTCAAGGGCGAAATTTGGAAGGATAAGTTAAAGCATTACGGCGCGGTGTAAATGATGATGGGCGAGAAAAATTGATTTTGGGACGAGGGAATTTTTTCACCCTTATTCTTCGCGATAACTTTCGGACTCAAAAGAGAGTTGACTTGTAATTGATCAATTTATACTTTTAATCGAATAACAAGTCGATTCAACTCGAGACGAAACCAACCCATGTGTTTAAAACTACCTTTTACTATTTTTAATTGTCATGACTACATTATAACAAAACAAAAAATTCATGAAGCACTACATTAATGAAATACATTTTTCATATAAAACTGATTTTTTTGCCTTTCTTGCCTTTTCTTCTGATCCCATCAAGCCACTCTTTATCTCAGGCTTCCCAGAGGCCGAGATACTATATAAGACACATACTCATACCCGAGACGATAGTCAAGTCCATGATCCTACTGTTAGCGAACCCTATGAGTTTCACACCCAAATACTTGGGCCAGTTCTTTTTATTAATTAGCATTAAAACCAATGAATAATATATTTAGTGTTCAGAATCAATAATTAATAATAATTCCTGATTACTTACGCTGTTACTGCAGTCGGACGGTTGCGGATGCCATAGAGTTAAGAAGTTTAAAAAATCAATGCTCACAGTGGTAGAAATAAGGGCAGCATAGCATTCAAGTTAAATTAGAATATATTTGGAGGTGATTTAGATATTGCTTGATGACTTGACTCCAAAATTATGATTATTAATCAACTGAATCTTCGAGAATGCGTAAATAATATATTTCAGTAGCTTTTTTGAAGGAAAGAATGCATATAAAAGTCTGATATAGTAAGAAAAAAGAGTACTCGTAATTTAAACTGAACTTCACGTTGTGTTTAGCGCTTATCTAACCTCTATGACTCCGGTAACTGGTATAAACTGATATAAACTATTATTCATCCCCTGTAAGTTAAAAAAGTCGTAATTACTTTATTAAATTAAATGCTACTTTCTTCGTGTAAGTAAGCGATGGAATCCTATGTTTTTTTGCATTGCTGCCCAAGACTCACCTCTCCCTCATAACTTGGGGAGATTGATATTCTTCGACATCGGTGTTATTGTGACTTAGCTTGAGGTCGTGCGTACTCTACATTATGCTTTAACTCTATGGTTACGACATCAAATTATCGAAACTGACCGCGGTCGATATTGAAGTAGAAAAGAAGTGATAGTAATACAATACATGGATTATTTGATCTCACAAATTGGATCCGATATGGGTAAATGCATCGGTTATCCAGACAATATAACGAAGCTGGCGGTGGTGAAGAATTTGCTGAGAATGTGCTAATACGATGCGATGTCCAATGATGTGATATGAGAGCGTGAGAAACCCTCCTCCACAGTCATCTTACATACTCCACGCTACCGTATCTTTTTAGCACTGTTAAGGAGGTTCGATCGAGGTGTCAATTACACTTCATTTTGAGGTGATTTTTTCTATTTATAGTCGTAAGTGCAGTCAATTAAACCGCAATGATAAAACAAAGTGAGAAGTAGAGTAGTGATTTTATGATGAAATTCACGCTATTGTGACAGTCAAGGTACAATGGCAGCAGAATAATGTAATAATTGTATAGAAATGCATGTCATTTTCATAAAAACCGATATAGGTGCTAGCTTATAGAATGTAAGACCTAATATTGCATAAAAATAATCTAATCTACCTCCTTTTTTTTAAATAATATTGTTTCATTTGAGGGTCGGAAGAACCAAAATTTTGAAATTAATCGCTAAAGAACTAGTCCAAAACATTTTAAATAATTTTTAAAATATTACCAAGAACTACTAAAGAGTGCTTAAAAACTGTATGATAACATCGAATTTGTTGACAAATCACGCGTGAATGGGTGTTATTTTAATTTATAACGTTCGTCATTAATAGAAAAACAAAGGTGACAGATTAATTCGTGCAGTCACGATACCTCCTTAAAGGAAAAATAACCTCAATCGATTCGAATTGAGTGAATTTGCTCCAAGCAATTTTTATTGAAGGGACTTTATCTCCCGCTAGTATTTAACCAAATTGGTTTACAACCGAAAATATCTTACGCAAATATGGCATCGGATTTGCATAGAGATGAAAGTAATATTTCACTCTCCGGCTATTTATAATTTATAAATTCGCTTAATTTCTACATGCACTTTTCAAAATAAACCATCTCATTGAGAAATAAGTTAATTTTAATCTTCGTGTAAACGCAGTTAAACATTGAGTCTCCTATTCAATAACTGTCATGCAACAAAATTAGATTAAGAATTCAGTTTTAACTTTTGCAATAAATACACCGCATCATAGTAACAGCTGTCGCTGGAGACCTCCTCCTATGCATTGTAGAAGGATGTGTTAAAAATTTGTAAATCATTTTAAGTTGCCTTTGCATAATCATTAGGACGCAACTTATATTTTCTTTACATTATATTTCTAAAAACCTGCATAGCTTTCATTTTTTACTGATTTTAAATTTGTTTAAATACGAAATGGGATATTTTTTTTCATAGAGATAGAGTTGAGATCTTCCCCTAAACTGTATAACTTACTTTTCTATACTTGTATTATCACTTCTACGATACAGCTTAGTTTAGAGGTTTTTATGATTGGCAATCGATTAATAATAACATTTTTTGTGACAGGGATTGGTGTTGAGATATCTCCTGTTATTGTTCCAGAAAGGCAATTTCGATTGTAATGTGGACGATTTGTGTGCCAATTGACTCTGCCTACATCCATTTCTATATTTCAATCGTAATATGCAAAAACCTCGTGCATATTTTTTGTGAAGTGGACTATGCTACAAAAAAGTTTCGTTTTATGTAAATAGGATGTTTGACTTTGATCACGTGATTTTGTCATTCATAGTTAATGAAACATAAGTGATTATGGTTAATGAATTCAGCAACCCCAAGAAAATGGGCGATTAGTTTAAGTCGTCTAATTAAATTGCTTTTTTATTAAATTTAACTTAGCAGGCATTTGCTCAAATTAATTAGCATTGATTCTAACTTCCGCACCGTATACATATTCTTCCCATTACATATCCATTTGTAATGTCCCTTATGCATACTAATCATTATTCATTTTTTGATGCTACATTATTCAAAGTAATCTCTTGAACGACAATAACATGCACAGAAATTGGCGAAATGAAGAGTATTTTAGCATAAAATCCTTGTTACCTCTTTTGTAGAGTAATACGTGAAGTTGTTAATAATAATTATTTAAGTTATAATTGGATTCCAAAACATTTTTAATTAAATTTCACATTCTTACAATCATAACAGTAGGGGGAAAATGTTTGTCCTGGCGCAGGTTTGACCTTGACATTCCAACCCGGAACTATCGGTCGCAGAGAAAAACAAATGACGTCACGTGAAAGAGGGGGGCATTTGTCCTTCACAGGCAATATAATTGCATCACGTCAACCCAACCCACGCAGGAAAAATCATCCTGGCGCAAGTTTCACCTTGAAACTCAAACCCGGATACATCAACAACTATCGGTCGTAGAGAAAAACAAATAACGTCACGTGAAAGAGGGGGGAGGGAGCATTTTTCCTTCATATGCAATCTAGTTGTACAACGTCAACCCAACCCATGCAGGAAAAATCATGACCCAAGGCCATCGCCTCTTATATCTCCAGAACTATCAATTGTAGAGTACAACAAACGGTGCCAAGTGAAAGAAGAGCTAATTATACTTCAGATTAATGCCTTAAAGAGTCCTCTTTATATTGAACAATATATAGATTTTATCAAATATCTCGTTTAATAATAACGATAACAACAAATAAACAAAAATAATGGAAAGACAACGTGATTATATGTTAAAAAGATCCTTATAATTTTTTTGATAGCACTTTAAATAAGCCCGTAAAAATTAATTAAAGTTCTCAAGACCTAATTTTTTGAAATTCCCGCTATTTCTCTTCAATTCCGCTTTGCTATTCTCTCATTCTATACCTATTAATCAGTCTCCTTCTCCTATTCGGAAATTGACATTTAAAGCGGAGGGCATGAAGAGAGAGTAGAATTGCGTTAACCGGGAAACGCCCATCCCTCACCCCTTAGCTTTTTCCCTTTCCACCACACTTTCTACGCAGTATATAAAGGGGACGGATCGGCGTTAGGTCGCCAGCAGATCGGGAAATAGTCCCGGTCTATAGGCCCACCTAATCATCGTGTAGGGTTCCAGATGAGATCTTCCTCCGTGGGGCTAACACCAAAAGCTGTGGGGGTAAGTATGACCCGTTAGCCAAATTGGCTTTTCGGATTTTTTTTCATTTTTTCTAAACGCTCTAGAAGCGAGCAAATGTGAAGATGGGTCACTCTCAATGCCCGCCTTCGATTCCCGGCGAGAAAACCGGAGACCCTTTCCAGGGTATCCAAGGGTTTTCAGGGTACGGGAATATCATTGTCGAAAGGACACCCCCTATGTACCCCTTAGCGGGTTGAGCACCGTGGGGGTACTCAGTACTTTCGTACTGAGTATTTTCCAGAACTTTCAGACCGATCGGACCAGTGGTTTTGGCCCTATGGCCAAAAAAGCCGAAATTTTCGGGAATTATGCTCAATAACTCCGTTGTTTGAAGAGATAAAAATATGATTTAAATTTGAATGTTTATCAGAAAACAGCTGGCTACCGATTCCGCGTGGAATTAATCGTAAAAATATTAGGGTTCACCCTAGGGTAATAAGGGTATAGTAAAATCTCCGACTGAAGTACCATTTTCAAAATGCTATATGATACGGAGCATAAGTGTTTACTATTCCCAATTTCTAAAAGTTTGATATACCAAATAGGTAGGTCACTATTCCTAAAAGAAAGGATAAGAATTAGGCGGTGGCGTTTACAAAAAACCCTCTAGATAAAAATATGGTTTAAATTTGAAAGTTTATCAGGGAAAATTTAGTTATCTATTCCGCATTGAATTACCCGTAAAATTATAAGTGTTTACCCTTGGAAAACTAAGGGTATGGAAAAATCCCTAATTGAGGTACCATTTTTAAAATTCTGTACGATACCAGACATAAGGGTATAACATTCCCAATTTCTAAAACTTTGATATACCAAATAGGTGGACCAAATATATAATGTTTTCTCTAAGGAATAGGGATACAAAATTGTGGAAATTCATATATATTAAAACGAACATTTTGTTTCAAATAATTTTTATTTGATTATTTTTTTTACATATAAAAAACTTTTCTTGGCTATAATTATAAATCATAACCTCCCCCACCGTCATTGTAAACATTCGGGGGAGAAAAAGTTTCTTCTCCCTCCCCCGAAAAAAGATTGTCGCCACCACCCCCTCCCCGAATCGGGTGGTGATCATCTCCACCTTCTCCACCCGGTAGCGGGTTTCCTCCTCCAAATCCTCCTTCTTCAGAAATGACCCCTCCTCCTGCAACCGAAAGAATCTTTCCCGGATGCTAGCCTGCCAGAATAAAAATAGGTACCGTCAGTAGATATTAATTACACTTCGAGCATTATTAAAATTTGATATAACCAGTTAAAAAAGCTACCACAGAAGTTGATGAAGAGGTCAACGCTTCGGGTGACGTTGAGGTGGAGGTGGTGACGCTGACAGTGGGGGTGCTGTTAAGCGTCGTGGTTGAGGGGGTGGACTCCATCCTACAAAGGTAAAAACGAAAACTTTGTATACAATAAATCATATGTTTATATATATATATTAATCGTTACTCACATCAATTAACTGGAGGGTGATTAGAACTGCCAAAACCACCCTGTCCTCGGTTACTATTAGAGGTAACGTCATCAGACACTACAAATGAAACATCTGTAGCGATTCTTTCAAGGATGATTTGACATATTCTAGCTCCTCTTCTCACCAAAAAATCCTCATCACTATGGTTATAGAGGAGAACCTTAATTTCCCCCCTATAATCAGGATCAATTACACCCGCCCCAACTTCTATCCCATACCTCAGCGAAAGACTAGAGCGGGATGCGAGTCTCCCGTAAAATCCTTTGGGGATTTCAAGGGAGAATCCGCAAGGTATTAAAGCCCGCCCCCGCTTAGGAATTATATCCCACTGGACAGCACTAATATCATATCCAGCAGGGCATTCATAGCATGGCATAGGGGTACTTGCAAACGGGTGTAGTTTCCTAATGATGATGGAAATTCTGAAAATTTTAATATGATAAATATATATATTTAAGACCCCTCCTCAACCATATTCAAATAACATTTAAAATAATGGTAATTATCTCTAAGTCATAATTACCCAGAAGCAGAAGTAGTAGCCTCCATGATTATGATTTTTGGTGCAGGAGTGGTGACAAGACTGGAATATGGTGCAATTCGGCAATTCGGCAATGAGCGGCGATGATCAGAGGAGAGCGGATAATAGCGACGGTAGTAGATCTCTGCCAGGTGTTGAATGATGGAGACTCAAAGCTGAGGGTTTATATACAGGAACGCTTCTGTAGAGCATCATGCTACGTGCTAAAACTAGGAAGTTAGAGGAGGAGGTTGCATTAAGCAAGATCGGATAGTGGAGTGGGTTTTTTTTCACTCCGCTGACCTCACTCGTTGAACATATCCCAACATCCTTGAGAGATTCCTCATCCTCCTTAATCTCTTTCAATAACAACTCCTTGCATGTCCTCGGATGTTCGGCATTGAGCATTGCATTTTTTCAGTAGAAGCTGCCAACTCCAAAGACCTTGGCACATGCTCAGGTTGCGTCGAAGGATAATTGAAAGGAAATACCTGAACTAGTCAATTCCATCCAAGCACATGCGTAGATGATGAAATTACTTGATTTCAACTAGGTAACCTTCTTGCGCGGATATTCGGCATTGAGCATTGCATTTTTTCAGTAGAAGCTGCCAACTCCGCAAACCTTGGCACATGCTTAGGTTGCGTCGGTGGATAATTCAAATGGTTGAACTAGTTAATTCCATCCACATCCAGACCAGCACATGCACAGATGATGACATTACTTGATTCTAACTAGGTGGCCTTCTTGCACGGGTGTTCCGCTGAGGGAATTAGCTTTTATTTCTATAAAACTCCACTTCTGAGAGTTAAGTTTCCATTTCCTCCAGAGCAGCTTAGAGAGCTATTACGGACCGATTTCACCTCCCGAATCATCAGCTGTATTCATTGACGTCAGGAGTAAGTACATATCATTAATAATCGCATTAATTTCTTAGGGTATATGCAATACCTAAAAGAAATTCATATATAATTGATTTTATCAATAGGATTGCATAGTTTGTTAACTAATCAGAAGTAGTAATATATATACAGCAATGTCTAACGTAAATTCACTATATAAAATATCATTATTAAAGTTATCAAAATATATTGTTCAAAGCGCATTCGTTAAGACGGAGAAGAGACAATCACCGGGTATCTCATTTAGACATTGTTTGCAGAGTAAAGTTGACATAATCTTGTACCATTTATCCGATTCAATACCTCGCACTACGTTTAATCATATTGAGCAATATACTATTGCAGAAGAATACGAGTTTCTGTTCGAACGGGGTTATGAAGTAGATGATATTCGTTACGAGGTTTTTCTACCTTTAGATCCTGCACTTAATGTAATGAGATGAAAATGTATTTTTTCATACGTATCATTTTTTTATTTTATTTCAGCAACAGCTCAAAGAACCTTTAATCATGCCCTCTATCCAAGAAATTCTAGAAAATTACAATGCTGGTAGCTATCACAATTCGGAAGAATTAGAACAGGCATTAAGTGACATATATATGAAAATAGTGTTTGATGACGATAACATTTCTGATATGGGGACGTATAATCGAATGAAAAATGCGCTGGATAAGGCAAAGGGAAGAAAATTTTGCACTTACTGTGAAATCTTCTATGACATTGACGAGGCTATGCCTCATGAGAATACCAACGCGCACCGGATTAAAATCAACGAGCAAATAGGGAGAGGATTCAATGAAATTGAATCAGCTATTCGTTCCAGACTGAAAACATTTTGGATTACTCCCGTGGAAGATGGTGAACAGGACGTGATCTCATTTCTCAATAACATCAAAACTCAGTTGATCGAAAAGATAAATGATCAAATAGTGGAAAATAGTGCCATTAAATTCAATCTTGTTTTAATTTGCAAATTCAAAAAGGGTGAGAGGGATGAAATGAACGCTTCCTTCAAAACCAACAATCGCAGGTTATTGTTAGCAGATGAAATTGAGGAAGTAATCAATGAGACATTTTCTAAACTTTTAAAAGAAAAGTCCGAATTTCAAGCTAAAGGTTCAGGATGGGCCTTATCAAATGTGCTAGGTTTAGAACTGCGAATAAACAAGTACACGCCATTTCGAGGATCAACATTCATTGAGCTGCCTATAAAAATTAGGAATACTAAATCCGTTATCAATATCAGAAATGATGATCAATACTGCTTTAAGTATGCCATTTGGGCCAAAAATATCGATAAGGATCCTCAAAGAGTTTCCCAGTATAAGACACGAGCATGCCATATGGGTTACAATTGGGACTGCATCGCGTACCCGGTGGAGCTGAAAGATATTCCCAAATTCGAACGTGTCAATAATATTTCAATCAACGTTTTTGGTCTGACAGATAAGAACCTCGTGTACCCACTAAAAATTGTAGATCATGAGCTCGAGGATCATCGCGACCTCCTTTACATTAGCAACGAAACAACCGCTCACTATTGTTGGATTAGGAATTTTGATAAATTGATTCACTCCCAAATTACGAAGCATTCTAATAGAATATTCACTTGCAAACACTGCCTCACACATTACCGGAGTAAGCACAGGCTAGAAGAGCATCAACAGCTATGTAAAGGTACAGGCGAGCCGAGTAAAATCATTCTACCTGACGAGGACAATAAAAGTTTACAATTCACAAACTTAAATTATTCTTTTCGGGTACCTTTTGTCATTTACGCTGACTTTGAATGTCTTCTGGAAAATATTAGTACCTGCGAGCCTTATCCTTACTCATCTTATACTAATTTAATGCAGAGACATACCCCATTCAGCTTTAGTTACATCGTAGTGGGACCTGAGGGATGCGAGGACCCATACCTGTACCGAGGTCCCAATGCTGCTAGGGTATTCATTTTACGGATGAAAGAAGAGGCTGAAAAAGTTTGTAAACTTTACAAAAATATTATTCCAATGAATCCTCTCACTCCAGAGGAAGACTCAGATTTTGAAACTGCAAACGCATGTCACATTTGTGGTAAAGAATTGAAGGAGAATAAAGTTAGAGACCATGATCATTTGACAGGAAAGTATAGAGGACCTGCGCACTATTTTTGTAACATTCAATATAAAATGCCGAATTTCCTTCCAATCTTTATTCATAACCTCTCATCATATGATGGGCATTTCATCGTACGAGAGCTTAACTATGATGACAGGGAAATATTTATAATTCCAAATTCTGAAGAAAAATATATATCTTTTTCTAAGTCTATCACGGAAAATTTCAAAATTCGGTTTGTTGACACGTTTAGATTCATGCCTACCTCTCTAGCTTCATTGGTTGCCAATTTAACAGAGTTTAAATGCACAAGCACAATATTCGGTGAAAAGACAAATTTAGTTACACGAAAGGGGGTTTATCCCTATGATTACACTGATTCGTTGAATAAACTCGATGAAACCTTGCTCCCGGAAAAGGAGAATTTTTACAACAGACTGACCGATGAATATGTATCTGACGAAGATTATCAGCATGCAGAAAATGTTTGGGACGCATTTGAATGTGAAACACTCGGCGATTACAGCGATGTCTATCTGAAAAGCGACGTGACCCTTTTAGCTGATGTTTTTGAAAATTTTCGTGACGTATGCTACAGCGCGTATAAACTAGATCCTGCGTGGTATTATACTGCTCCAGGTTTAACTTTTGATGCAATGCTCAAATACACTGAAATAGAACTAGAGCTTTTGACTGACTACGACATGATACTAATGATTGAAAACGGCATCCGAGGAGGAATTTCACAATGCTGTAAAAGGTACTGCGAATCGAACAATAGATACATGTCAAGTCATGACCCAGATTCAGGTCCAACCTATTTGACATATCTAGACGCTAACAATCTCTATGGGTGGGCCCTTTCGAGACACCTTCCCTACGGTAAATTTCGATGGTTAACACAGGCAGAAATTGATGATTTAAACGTTGAAAATGTTCCCGAAGACAGTGAAACTGGATATATTCTCGAAGTTGATCTTGAGTACCCACATAGGCTACACGATACACATTCAGATCTCCCTCTTTGCCCGGAAAACAAGACACCACCTGGCGGTAAACATAAAAAACTGCTAACAACTCTCGAAAATAAGAGTAAATATGTAATTCATTACGTAAACTTGAAACAAGCTTTAGAACTAGGACTGGTGCTGAAGAAGGTGCATAGAGTAATCAGGTTTAGTCAATCACCTTGGTTAAAGACCTATATTGATTTGAACACTGAGAAAAGAAAAATGGCAGTCAATGATTTTGAGAAGGATTTCTATAAACTGATGAACAATGCAGTATTTGGGAAAACAATGGAGAACGTGAGGAAACGTATGAATATGGAATTAGTGGTAAACGAAAAAAGACTACAAAAACTAATTAATAAGTCAACATTTCTGGATAGGACGATTTTTCACGAGTGTTTAGTTGCCATTCACATGCGGAAGGCAGTCATAAAAATGAATAAACCTATATATATAGGTTTCTGTGTCTTGGACTTGAGTAAGACTTTAATGTATAACTTTCATTATAGAACAATGCTTCCGAAATACGGGGAAAATATATCCCTCGCCTACACCGATACTGATAGCTTCATATATGAAATAAAAACGGATGATGTGTATAGGGATTTTCTGGGGAACCTAGATGCATTTGACACGTCGAATTATCCAAAGGATCACTTTTGCTTTTCTGAACAAAATAAAAAAGTAATTGGTAAATTCAAGGACGAATGCGATGGAAACCTAATGACACATTTTGTCGGATTACGTAGTAAACTTTATTCGTTCAAGGTAGAGGGAGGTAAAGAAAAGAAGAAAGCAAAAGGAATAACGAAAGTTGTTAAGGAAAAAGGTTTAAAATTTAACGACTATGTACAATGTCTCCGGGAGAACTCGGTGGTATTTCGAAAAATGAACGTGATACGGAGTAAAATGCATAATATTTACACCATGGAGATGAATAAAGTCACGCTGAATGCATCCGACGATAAGCGATACCTTTGTGAAGACGGGATAAAAACGTTTGCGTGGGGTCACTATAAAATTCCACGAAAACGAACGCATAATGATGCTTTTAACGGCGAATGAAATTATAAAAGAAAGATATTTTTAATCTAAATTTCAGTGTTAACCATGACGTTAGCCTGGAAGCATCCATTTACCTGTATTTGCGCGGGTCCCTCAGGCTGCGGGAAAACCACATTTGTCACGCAGTTTTTGGAAAATTTAGATTATATGGTGAATAGCCCGATACGTGAAATAGTATGGTGCTGTGCTCCTGGAAGTGAACCAAGCATTAGAATACCCGTTCAATTTCGAACCGAAATACCGCCTTTCGAAGAATTTGGTGGTGTGCCAACGTTGTACGTGATTGATGATTTAATGAGCGAAGGGGCCTATAGCAAAGACGTCTCTAAACTGTTCACTAGAGGAAGCCATCACTTTAACATTTCGGTTTTCCTAATTACGCAGAATATTTTTTATCAAAACCCGCAAGCGAGAAACATCTCGCTAAATTCCAAGTATATCGTTGTCTTTAAGAATCCTAGAGATAGGTCGCAATTTGGTCACTTGGCTAGGCAGGTGTATCCGGAAAAATCGGGGGAATTGGAGAGGGTATATAAACAAGTTACGCAACAACCATTCGGTTATTTGGTTCTGGATCTTGGTCAGGACTCAGACGAGAGGTTTCGTTTTAGAACGAAAATATTTCCTAAAGACGGGGCAACTGTAGTTTACATGTCCCTACACGATGAAAAGATTGAAGAACAATAAACATTTGCTCCACGTCTTAAAATCGGCAAAACCAAAACTTCGCACTGCGATTGTTAAAACCTCGGACGACGAGTTGATCAAAGCCATTTGCGATTGTTGTTTGAATACACTTAACGGGAACCATAAGATAGATAATAGGTTAAAACAAAAACTATCCAAGCATCGTAACACGTTGAGAAAGTTAGCTGTGCGGGGGGCGAGTGTGAAGAAGAAACGTGCGCTGCTCGTACAAAAAGGTGGTTTTTTTACCATTATTGCTGGGATCAATTTTAAGCGGTGTCATCGGTAGCCTGCTGGGAAAATGAGCCTGCGTAAGATGCTAGTCGTGACTCCGGAAGTTTTTGATCGAAGTCGTGTAAAGGCTAGGTTGAGTACATTGGACAAGGAAATGAAAGGTGTGTTGGTTAAGAAAAGTATAAAGGATATTGATAAGTGGCATTTGTATAAAAGAATACTCGATAAATACCTTGACGCCGTCTCAGATATAAACTCCCCCGTACACGTTCCAATAGTCAAGTCCTTGGTAGAAACACCAACGAGGTCACGAGTTGCTGACGAGAGAGAGGAAATCCCCGCATTGAGAAAAACTCTGGCAGAAGTGAAAAGGTTGAATAAAGATTTAGACTCGACATGGGGACGCATACACGAAAGGCTAGGGGGAATGGAAAGCGTAACGTCAACGAGAAAAAAACGAAACCTATCGCGAGAAAGAAAACAACAGCTACCGTCTCCAAGAAAAATTCCGAGAAAAAGCGAGCGCGTAAGAAAACCGAAGACATACGGTCCGGATTGGGACACGACGTGATTGAGAACATATATAATAGCCCAGAGCACCCTGCCGGGTTTTCATCGGTTGAAAAATTATATAAAGCTACGGGAATAGGCCGAAAGGTGATTCGTGAGTGGTTAGAATCTCAAGAGGCATATACACGACACAAACCGGTGAGGAAAAGGTTCCCCAGAAATCACTATAACGTAACTTACATTGATGAGTGCTGGCAGTGCGATTTGAATGATTTGAGAAGATTGAAAAAATACAACAACGGGTGCTGTTACATTATGACTATAATAGACCTATTCTCCCGTTTTGCGTGGGCGAAAGCTTTGAGGACAAAGAGGCCGGAGGAGATAATTGAAGTATTTAAGGCTATATTTCGCGAACGCAAACCATTGAAAATTCAGAGCGATAAAGGGGGTGAATTTGTTAATAGTAAATTTAAAACTTTTCTCTCGAATCGAGGGGTAAAGTTTTACACCACAAATAATCCGGACATTAAGGCTAGCCTCGTTGAACGTTTCAATCGCACGCTAAAGTCTAAAATGTACAAGTATTTCACGAAATACACAACCTACAAATATGTCGATGTGCTCCCAAAACTCATTAGTAGTTATAACAATTGCGTTCATTCTAGCACAGGAATCGCACCCTCCAAAGTGAATGCAAAAAATGCATTTTCAATCGCTAGTCACATGAGGAAACCACTTACTAGCAAGGATTTTAAATTGAACGCGAATGATTATGTGAGAATCAGTAAGGAGTGACTTCCATTTACCAAAGGATACACTCCAAACTATACTAGTGAAATATTCAAAATCGCGGACGTGGATCGATCGAGGTCAATACCGACATATAAATTGAAGGACCTTAACGGTGAGGATATAAAGGGTAGTTTCTATGTGGAAGAACTAGTCAAGGTGAATGTGTCCTCCGAGACGGAATATAGGATAGAAAAAGTTTTGAGACGTAAAGGGAGTGGACCTAAATTGGAATACTTTGTCAAGTGGGAAGGATACCCATCCTCATTTAATTCTTGGATTCCTGCCTCCTCCGTGCGTACATTATGAACGAATTTTATCTTACACTACCTAGCGACAGTTCGAGGGATTTCTATCCGAGAAATACGATAGCTAACTACAAAACAAAATTGAGCCATCGTATCGATTTGATGAATGATGATTGGTACGTAGGTCTGGCGGAAATTTCCCTTCCATCTATTCATATTCTTTCTGGTGAAGTTAGAGAGGTAATTGGAGATGCTGGAACTTTGGAGGAAGAAGAAGCGTCTTCTAAAGATAATAGAACGCGAAATGAAAAGGGATTAGTTCGCGGAGAGATAGGAGGAGGACCGAGGTATGAATCTAGCGACGTTAAAATTACATTAAAAGATGGTTCGTTCTTTGTGGTACCTACTGGCGCATACGAATCACTAGGTAAGGCATTTGTCAAACCATTCCTCGAACTAGATAAAGCGAAACGTATAGCAGTACAAACGGAAATCTTTAATGCGAATAATGATGATCTTCCATTCGCTGAAAACGTATCAGGATTGAGTGAGCGTATAGAACCTGGCGTGTTAATTACTGCTAAAAACGTTACTTACACTTTACTTCCGGGCACGTATAATTCCTTTCGAGATTTATTTATTACTACTCTGTCGGATTTTAGTACGATTAGTAGAAATTACATTCGTGGAGACATATCAGGTATAATATCCATACTAGCAGCGAAGGAAGCACATGCAATAAACAAAAGCGATGTGGTTAAAGGAATCATAGCAAACTCCTCTTCCAACATATATGTCTACACAGATATAATCAAACCGCAATTTGTGGGTGATTCGCTCAGTCGATGCGTACGCATCTTGAATACTAAAATTGGTGAATATCAGACATTCAATCCGATATATTATTTCCCCGTTGAGAAGAACCATATCGAAAGCATCGAAATTCTACTGAGTGATAAACTCGGTGAGCCCATATCTTTTCGTAGTGGTGAGCAAAGCTCTATAATAGTGTTACACTTTATAAAAAAGAACTAATTCACGTTAGTTTATCATTCTGCGTCGAGATGGCATCGGTGGTGGACCGATATTACAGTTATTATGCGAAGCAGGTGGGGGGAGAGATTGGGCCATTGTATAGAGCTTCGTACAGGGTACAAAAGGGACGAGGTATTGGAAGTTTTCTCGCAGGTCTGTGGCGTTTTGCTAAGCCATTACTATTCAGCGGACTGAAAAGTGTGGGTAAGGAAGCAGCGAGTGCGGGAGCGGCGGCACTCGCGGACCTTGGGACTAAACCGGTAAAGGATATACTGCGCAGTAGAATAAACGAGGCGGGGCAGAACTTGAAACGCAAGGCCGAGGATAAGTTGAAAGGTATGACTGGTGGACGATTGAGGTTCGTGAAACGTCCAAGGCTAAATAAAATAAAACCCGTTGGTGGTAAGAAAAAACAGCATTCGAGTAGAAGGCGGAAACGAGGAAAGGTCGCGCTGAGTGATATTTTTTCATAATGAGTGAGCACATGCTGAGTTCGCTGGACATATTCCAACCCAATCCTCCGATACAGACGAACATTCTCTCGAAGCGACTTGTATCATATAAACCCATCTCTTCGTTGGATAATAGATCCGTTATCGAATTTCTAATAAAAGATTCTGGAGATGCGTACAAGGACTTGAATAGCGTTTATCTGAGACTTAAAGTGAAACTCTGTAAAAAGAATTTAACTGACTTTACCGATAGTGATACCAATCAGCCGGGAGTCGTCAACAATCTTCTCCATTCTCTCTTTGAACAGTGTAATGTATATTTCAATGGAACTCTTGTCACACCATCCGAGGATAATTACCACTATAGGAGCTTTTTCGAAAACGCGTTAAACTATGGGGTCGATGCGAGCAGAACGCACCTGCGTAATGTAGGCTGGGAATTAGATACGGGAAATGATATCGATAAGACGGATTCTTCCAATGCAGGGTACACGAAACGAAAATCATGGTTCAAGAATAGCACCGAGGTGGAACTATTTGGTAAATTGCACGTGGACGTGTTCAATCAGTCGCAACTATTGCTGGATCGAGTCGATGTTGGAATTAGGTTGATGCTTGCACCTCCCTCCTTCTATCTCATGGAGGGAGAAGAAGGAGTCTTGAAAATTCTCGACGCTACTCTTTCCGTGCAACAGTTTGAAATCAATCCGTCCATATTGGTGGCGCATAGTAAAATATTACAAAGTGGGAAAAATGCGAAATATCATTACAAAAGAACTGAACTAAAGACTTTTACTATACCTGCCGGAGGTCGAACCTTGAATATCGATAATGCTATTGTTGGACGGATACCTAACACAATCGTTTTTGCAATGGTAGATAATGAATCATATGCGGGCAGTGTGATGAGGAATCCGTTCGCCTTATCTCATTATTCATTGGAGAATTTTTCAATGTTTGTAAACGGTGTTCAGATTCCTTCGGAAGGTTTGGAGTGTAATTTCTACGGGAAAAAATATTGGGCACGTGCGTACGATACATTATTTTCGGGTACTGGAATAAAGCACGCTGACAGAGGTAATCAAATCACGTACGACATGTTCGGACACGGTTATTTCATGCTAGTCTTTGATCTAACCCCCGACAATTCTGGGAATGAGGATCATATAAGTTTAGGAGACAGAGGTGTGGTGAGAATAGAGGCTAAATTCGAGCGAGAGTTGACAAAAACAGTCACGTGTCTGCTTTTTGCTGAGTATGACGCTACATTGGAAATAGATAAAGACAGGAACATTATCGCAAACTTTTAGTCATGGATAGCGTGCAGATAGATACGTTATTAAGACAATTTAAAATATTCCGCGGAGTCTATGCATCTGATAGGTTACCAAAATCACCTCAAAATGGAGTTTACATAGTTAATTTAGATCCTTCTAATTTACCTGGTTCTCACTGGGTGGGGATATACTTGGACAATCATTCAGCCGAGTATTTTGATTCTTATGGTCTGCCTCCCTTCGTAGCGAACGTACGCCAATTTTTAAAACCATTCACAGTCACTCAAAATCGTGTACAAATTCAAAGCTTTCATTCGGATATTTGCGGTGAATACTGCTGTCTCTATACCGCGAGTAAATCTTTAGGACAAAAACTACACAAATTCCTCAACCAATTCCACCAAACCATCCCCCATCTCAACGACTGCCGAGCCTTGAAGCTGTTCCGTCTAACCTTCAACCAACTACGACGCGTCAGATGTCACCCTAGAGCTCAACGGTGCTGTTCCAGAATAAATAGGACGAATTGGTGAGGAAAACATCCATTGCGGAAGAGAAAGCCAAAGGATGCAGATCATCGTGGCCGTGTGCTTTTCAAAGGGGGGAGTTACGGAGATGGCAGCCGTCGATTTGGATAGCAATCGTCTCTTCTGGGGCAGCTTTCGTCGTCACGGAAAGCTCACAGCTGGAGGAAAGAAGCTTCGATTTCAAGATCCACTGCATTGCAACGAGGAGACCTCGTTTGAGCACGGCTTCATCTCACACATCGAGTTGGCCCCAGCTTTGGAAGCCATCATAGAGGGGGTCACGGGGCTTTACGCATTTAGCGAGGCAGAGTGCGAATTTCTCTCTGATCTCACGGGGCGCACGTTCATTTGCATGGAAAAGGAGCTGGCCTGCCCCCATCCCGAGAAATGCACCTTCCCCTCATTTTCCTGCCTGAATCCCTGTCATAAATTGCGCAGTAGCGTTTGTGCCCTCAGAAACGCGCACTCTCTGGCGCAGTGGTTCCAATACAACCGCCTCAAGGCTGAGGTTGAGCCCTGCCCAGATGACTGTTCCCCATCCCCTCTTCCATCGCCGATCTCTTAAGCAATTTTAATACACGCTAGACTTCAGTCGTGATGCAGCCGTCAGTGGATGCGGTTCTCCAGTCACCACCGGTGAAGAGAAAGAGACCTGCTGGACATTCGACTTGCTCTCCGCCTCGACTTTTGAACAATTTACTTCTTCAAACGGTGTATTATTTGAATGAGGCAAAGACAAAGAGCGTGTGCATTGGTTACGGAAGTGACTTTGAATCAGTGGTTCAATTTAACGGTAAAAAAAGTGTAACATTTTCACAAAGTGAATGGGAAAGCATCTCGAATTCGATAGAGACTGTAAACGTGTACTTTTATAGGGGAGAAAAAGGTGTGTTAACGTCACCCTGCTTGGCATATGCAAATTACTTTGGGAAGAGACATTTGGTTTTGAAAAGCAATTTAACGAAAAACACCGTCAACTTGAATGGTGATGAGTGGGGGGCTCTAATACAACTCTTCAAACTGATAAATCTATTTCTTCAGAGGCTTTTGGATAGTCGTCAAAAAATAAAACAGTTTCTCGCGAATAAATTAGCAAATAATATTGCAAATTGTGATATACAGAGGCTTGAATTGGAGAAGGTACTCATTGCGTATGATTCGGCTGATGACTAAAAGTATTTGGCTTCCTGTATGTGAATGTAAGACTTTTTAACCTCTGGCACGAATGAAAGTTCTGTAAGTTAAAAGGTCTTGATGTAAGTTCAACCCCTGGCATTGGGTGTAAAAACCTTGTAAGTTGGACATACATCGCGATGAGTGCCATTATCGAATTTCAAGGATTTATGACCAGCGATGGAAAATTTATTGTCAAGGAATTGGCAATAATCGCTGTCCAGAACAAATGTTGTAATACGTGGCTATTTAAATCGCCGGCGAGAATTCTTTATACTAAAGAGGCGACTTGGCTGCGTAACAATTATCACGGCTTGACGGAATATTCTGGAGACGTGGATTATTCTGATTTGGAGAGTGTATTATCCAATTATACGAGGCCATATAAATATTTATATACCAAGGGTGTACAAAAGGCATCTTTCTTAAACGGTCTTCTTCCCGAGGGAATTTGTGTTGCTAATCTCGAACTGTACGGCTGTCCCTCGCTCAAGAAATTAACTACACATGAGGGATGCTTATTACCTGCACACCAGAATACCACACAATGTGCAAGAAAAAACTGTTTCAAGTTGGCTGAATGGTGTATTCAAAATAAAATTTGTAAATAAAAAATGTAAAAATTATTATTGTTGTAATGAAAACCAGTAAAAAAATGTATGTATGCTTTAATAAATTATGTAAAACCCGTATCCGTGTTTTATTTCTAACCTTATATCCCATAAAATGAGTAATAAAAAACAATGTTCAATAATAAACTTTTATTTACTTTAATATACAAACATTTCATCTTCAAATTTGAGTACAAATTTGATCACTCTCAGACGGGTGCCTCGGATATGGTCCGTGGTACAGTATCGCACTTTCGATTCTTTATGGTCCGTGTAGCAAACTGGCTTCACTCCGTCAACTTCCACGCGATCTCCTTTGCTAACAAATTGCGATCCACCGTCAAACTCAGTTCTTCCTCGACGCTCTAGAACATATCCTCCATTTACTCTCGATTGCGGGCGATGTGCTTCGTACACGTCCAGCCAAATGAAGGGAAGCTGCTCCTCGGCCTTTAGACGCTTCTCAGGATCGGAGATGTCAGATGCCTGGGTGATGTTGAATCTCACGACTCTCCCACTTCCATCTTGAAAGCCGGAAAATTTCACTTTTTGCCCGACGACATCAAACTCACGGTTCTGGTGTCGGAACACACAGTAGTACGTAGTTAGGAAAGAAACTGATAGCATAAAATCGGTATTTTCAATTCTTTCTCTCGGGATGCATATTGAGTACGCATCCTCATCTTCTATTCGCTCCATGCGCAGATATGCGTCACCCAAGCGAGCACATAAAAAGTCAATTTTCACGCTCATGTTGACGGAGAATGAGCTTCTTTTCTGAAGAGGTTAGTTATATACATAAGTGGGAGGAGTCACGTTGCAACCTCACTTGTTAAGATCTTGGTAACTGCCAATGGGATATGGCAGCACTAGGGTAGTAGATACGAGAAGCCGTTCCTGAAACACGCCATCTTGGATTTTCTAGAAGGCGGGTCCTATACCGGATGCTGGGATGGTTATCGATAGGACAGAGGTGATGGCCTGTGTCCTATGTTTTTATCTGCCAATTCTATTTTACAGCACTAGGGTATTTGATAGGAAATTAACGAGATAATTGATGAAATCTATATATTGTTCAATTTAAAGGGGACACTTTAAGGCATTTATCTGAAGTATAATTGCCTCCCTTTTCACTTGGCACCGTTTGTTGTACTCTTCAATCGATAGTTCTGGAGATATAAGAGGCGATGGCCTTGGGTCATGATTTTTCCTGCATGGGTTGGGTTGACGTTGTACAACTAGATTGCATATGAAGGAAAAATGCTCCCTCCCCCCTCTTTCACGTGACGTTATTTGTTTTTCTCTACGACCGATAGTTGTTGATGTATCCGGGTTTGAGTTTCAAGGTGAAACTTGCGCCAGGATGATTTTTCCTGCGTGGGTTGGGTTGACGTGATGCAATTATATTGCCTGTGAAGGACAAATGCCCCCCTCTTTCACGTGACGTCATTTGTTTTTCTCTGCGACCGATAGTTCCGGGTTGGAATGTCAAGGTCAAACCTGCGCCAGGACAAACATTTTCCCCCTACTCATAACTACTTAGAATATAAACGTTGTAGGATGCATTTTTAATGTATGCCTTTTTATCTTTACAGGTAGGAAAACTTTCTTCAAAGTCCTGTTCTTCTAGGCATTACCTTCGAAGGAAGAAAATGGCAGTTCCTTGTGTGCTCGCAAGCAAAATTTCAGTACAAGATTTGGCTGATACATTGAGTGAGTCAAAGATATTAATTTATTTGTGCATATGCAAAAAAGAAGGTTTTTGATTTACTTTAGTAGTGGGACTTAGTTCAGCATTTTTCTTAGCGTAATGCTTTCTTCGAAATGTTTTTGGGAGAATCTTTTTCATCTACACCCCAACAATATCCCGCAATCTGCCTCAAGGCCGTATGGTGGGGGTTATTAGGGAATAAGAAGTGCATTAAGAAATATTCGATCATACGTGTATTTGAATATGTGTTTGTTAAAAAACAAATATGCTTGAACACAGTCAACATGGAAATTTACAGTACAGTCACACATATATATCTACACAGATACCATGCAATAATGACCAATACAATCAACTTCAGCCTTTAAGGTAGTATACGAGGATTGAACAAGAAAGTAACTTACGTTTTGAAATAATATATTGTGTTGTAAAACTTTGCAGTAAGTAAAGTAGAAGACCCACGGGGTGCACACTACAACAGCAGGATACGTACTGAGTGTAGAAAAGTTTGGACATCAAGACGGGGACTCTAGCCCTACCCACCGCCATGCTAGGGCAAAGCGTGAGTTACTTTCTGGACAGTCCTCGTATCTGGGCGATTGTGTTCGCTTTTCTATAAATTCATATCGTACGAGAGAGGAAGGAGTTATTGAATTTTTCCTTGACGGTACATATCTCGCTTATTTTATTCTGGTGATCGAATACACCAATATATGGTTGAACCAAATCTAAAAATCCAAACTTTTATAAATCAAGAGACTTCCAACCTAATTTCAAATTGAAAATCTATGAGGCTTCTTTTTACAATGGGACTCTTTTAATTCGTAAATTAATTATTTCTTCTATGGATCAAAGCTTCTTCCTGTTTATGCCAAATGTAGCCAAATGAAAGTTAAGAAACACCTTTCTCGAACCTTTGCATTGAATTTCCTCTCCTCTATTGATCTTCATAAAGCATCTAAAGTAGGGATTAGAATACAGGTGAAAATTCAGCCACAACCGGTATTTGAACCCTCGGAGTGGGAAGACAATACCTTAGCCACCGCACTAGGAAGTTTCAATTTTAGTGTAACACAAATATTAAAACTGTTCTGAGATGCTTTACTAGAACCCATTAAAAAAATTTTTATAATCGTCTTGTTTAACTATGTTTTGCTCCAAAATGTTAATCTCCTGTATTTTATGATATTTTTAAGGGTGAGGATAGTTAAATTATTGTAAAGAAGAGTTTTACTAGTTTATACCAACGTGTTTTGGTAAATCCTCTGGTTGTATTAGGAAAGATGTCTGCTTTGGCATACCGACGAGTGGGGATATTACTTCGGTTAGAGGTGGCATTATAACACAAAGTATTACTCCTGGTTCAAAATATGACCATGTCTAAAGTAATGACATAATTTAAGCTCAAAAAATAAGAGTTAATACTCTAATCTCCAACGATTCTGGTAAACAATTGACCTTTTGACCATATGGCTCAAATTATATTTTGTGAAATTTGTTCAATAATTTCATAATTTAATATTAGCTAGAAAAGTGGAGTTGGTGAAAAATGTACGTGTTTTTCTTCCGGTATCGTTTACCTTACCCGTCGAGTATCGTGCGTGTTGTTTGTTGCGTGTTACCTCCATTAATTTGTAGGCGAACTAAACAAGGTTGGAAGAGCAACGCTATCGTAGATGGGTAATTGGTTAAATTCAATAGTATCACATGTGTATTATATATTAATCTAGCAACGTTAAATAATGCTTATTTGATTGAACATTAAATTATGCGAATAATAATTATATTTCATTTGTCTCGAAATGAGTGGTATTACAACTTGCGAAATATAGCAACAAAACCCAATCCTACTATGAACGTTTCAAACAAAAGTGTATTTATGAAGACATACAATTGAAATATCAATCCACTTTTGGAAAGAATTGAAGAGATAATACAGTCAACAAGTTTAGTAAAGCCTAAAACTTAATGAACGAGCATTTACCTGTAAGCAGAGAGTTTAAAAGTATTACTGGTACTCTCTACGTTAAAAAAATTGTTCAGCATAAATTCGTCATTGAAAACGGGCCACTTTAATTTCAGGAGAGTAGACGCTAATGTATACGTGTCATATTTGTAGGGCTGAATGAGAGGCTGGAACTTATTCATGGAGGTTCTCGTAAATGATCAGCAGTTATTCTAGAAAAGTGGAGTAGAGGTTGCTTTTCTGAGAAACTTGAGACTCGAGAATGACGTGACTTTTTGAGTTCAGCCTCTGTTATCTCCAGGAATATATTATTTGGAAAATTCTTATGGATACCGCTGATACTGATGACATTTGGTTCGTAGCAGTCATTTAGTCTACGAATTTATCTCGTCTATTCAAAATGTGCCACCTCCTATTTCATATTTCTCTTTATCGTCCATTTATTTTAGTTTATTTTTATTAAATCCCGATATGTTATTACTATACAGATATTTTGTCTTCTGGAAGTGGTATCGTTTAGCTATCTGTAAATGTTGCTGGTCAATTAAGTGGAGTATTGCCATAAGTGTTAACAGAACACTTTGAAGTTTACCTGAATGAAATGCAATTCTTCGCATTGATGGAAGAAATTATTTTTCTGCTTCCACAACTTTGAAACTTGGCATCCTTGTGCAATACGTTTTCAACAGTATTTCAATGATTAATTTATCTTTTTGATAGAAAGAAGTCAAGTTTAAGTATTTTTTGATTGTTCTTGGTATAATTCATCTCAGATTAGACGTATTGTTTGTAGAATTTAGTTTTTATTGTAATGGAGCAGTTTTTTTCCATGTACCACCGTAATGTTTGCCAGGAAGAACGGTTACCTGAAAGATATAGCATATAGTAAAAGAAAAAACCTCAAGGCTGGTGGTGAGAATTGAACGTGGAACATAAGGAAATTGGTATTGCCACTTTTATGGAGTACATGAGTTATAAGAAATGGAGGCAATTTAAAAACGTAAAAATCATTTTCCTTGACCGAGATACATATTCATATGACTCAATGTATTTTAAAACATGACTCCATTAATGCTACTTTCGCAGCGTCTCCCACAATTTCTTCGAATATGTCAAAGAGTATGCGGTTCAACCTAAAAAAGAGTCTTAGTTTCATTAGAAGATTTGTAGGTAAATGCTATGCAAAATTGCATTTTGATACATAGTACCTAAAAAATCATACCGCTAGGGAATGTGGTGGAGAAAAAAATTAAAGATCGAGGTGTTACAACCTTTTTACTTAGACCATATTTTGGATACGCGGCGAGTATTTATGACCTATAAGCAAAAACAGTAAACAGGAATAAAATGATATCCTGAGAAAATTTACCATGTTTGTTGATAATTAATACAAAAATATATAAGCGTTATGTTTGAGCTGACAACATTAGTTTGAAAGTCTTATTTTCACGAAAAAAGCAGATAAGACAGTTTTTTTGAAAGGTTGAGTTTTGAGTTGACTTGAGTTTTCTTGCGACACAAGACTTTTTTCGTTCAACGTTTGCAGGCTTTACAAGAGAGCAGAAAGCTTGAATTTAAGTAATAATCAGCATACATTTTGCTTTGAGATGATTATTAAGACTTTTTAGAAGATGCATGGACGAAAAAACGGCAGTAGGTTTTTTTTAAAACAATTTCCGATCCAGTGGTAAATTATTTTCCGTTAAATTGGCCATACATTGTGAACTTCTCAGGATTTCAAATTAGAAACGAGTGCACCCAAATATGGAAGGAAGGAAATGTAAGATGGTCTCGAGTAGATATTTCCGATAAAGTTCTACTTAGACTTCGTTGGTCTAAGTGTATGTATTTCGATTGCTACCCTAGAGGATACTTGTCAATGATTACTAGGTAGTATACCATTTATAATCGTAATCATCCATTATATTAGCCAACGTGGAAGATGATCTCACCACACTAGGCTCTTTGTGATCAAAAAAGCTATATACCGCCATTTCGACATGATTCTGTTTTTAGAGTAATATCATTCTTGAATTATTTCCTCATAATTTTAATGAGTAGGTGCATAGAAATCACTAACTTTGCCCGTACAATTTTTTAAGAAAAAAAGAAAGTTTTTCTTTAGAGCTTTAAATATATGCGAATATCACAAATTTAATCATACCGTGATTTAATTTTTAGGCAAAATGTTGAATATTTCGTTATATTTCCGCTTTACCAAAAATATCATCAATCTACTATCATGAGAGATGATTTGACAAATTTTTTGTTCCAATCTGGAACTATATCAAATGGTAATTTTGGATTGAAAATAGACTGCTGAGAACTACACTAAACGTACAGCTTATTTGCAATTCAATTCTCTTTAACGCGATATCTATATAATATCAATATTCTCCCTTAGTGTGCAATTTAGCTTTAATGACCGATGAATATGTTGCTACATGGTCATAAATAAGGAGAATAGAATATTCTTTAGAATAGAAATTTTTGTCTAGAATAGAAATTTCTTAGAATTTTCAAGGATCTTCTCTTACATGTAAATAGTGTCTTATTCTAAAGAAAAATCTTGCACCATATGTACTATTCTTTCTTTATTACCATCTTTGAGACCAAAAGCTGGAAAACCGCGTAATAGTCCTTTCTTGTCTTACATTTCCAGCGATAAAATGTTTTCATTATTTTAATTTAGCAATATTATCTTGTTATTTTCCGGTAGCGTACATTCGTGAATACTGCTGTTGCAAGTTAGCCATATTTAAAAATTCAGCTTGAGAGTAAATAAAATTGCCAAATATTAAGATTTTAATATCACGGTTGTAGCCATTAACGTGCTTTAGCTATTCATCAGCATGAAATATTTTCTCGTTATTCTCTGCTTATGTCATCTTAGAGCATGTTCTATAAACCGATGGTAAAATATGTTCAGTATCATCACCACATTCATTTCCAATATTCCATTAAAACGCGTAGAAAATATACACTTAATGTACGCATATATCTTTTTAAAGTGAGTATACAGCTTTATATTATAAATATTCTTTGGATAAATGAATTTCACTACGTTTTTAATATTAACAGCAGCGTTTTCGCGGTGTTTAAATTCAACATATTTACTTTCTTAAACAGGATAGAAATATATTCAGCATTAATACATTTGCAAACAGTCACAAGAAATATAAATAATTTCAATGAATTTAAGATAAATAAAGAAATACATACATACACGAACACATACGAAAAAATTCAGGTATAACATATACATATATATATATATATATATATATATATATTATATATATATATATATATATATATGTATATTATACGGAAACACTCACACGAGCAGTATAATATTGGGACGGCACAATAGAACACAAATAAAATAGTAACACTTAATGACTCTCACATTAAATTAAGTGTACTATTTTTATTGTGTTCCAAGTGGTGCAGAACTCTGCTCTTCGTAACATCTTGGGACGCGGTCGTTACGCCCGCGTCACCAAAATGCACGTGGACGGAAATTTGGGACCTCTAGACGTTCTTCTGCCTAGAATCTCGGGAAAATTCTTCGAGAATCCATCCTCCCTCCCTCCATGGGACCGCTTTAAGCAGCCCATAGTCTCCCTAGATACAGTGGACATCCTTCCTGCGAAGAAGAGGCCAAGGATGCTCCGAGTGGGAAGAAAACAGACGCCCGACGACGCAGAAGAATTCTCCTCACCTTAGTAGCCCTGGCGGCTGGAAAGGCGCAGTGCAGGAGCTACACACAGAGACCTTACAGCCATATGCTGAAGTGGCAATCATCTACCCTGAAGGATGATGCACGAGTCGGGCATCGAAACGTCGGCCAACATGGAACCCCTGACCCGTTGGACCCAAGGAAAATTCATGAAACAAATGTCATTGTTTGAATGTAACAGTTAAGATTTGACGACTGACTGTTATAACAATATCGAGCAATTGTCAACACTCGACAATACGTTGATATTCATTGTCATAAACGTTAAAGGAAATGCTTATCCGGCAAATGTTCAAATGCCTGCCGACCTATTTAGATGGCTCAGGTAAATGACGCAACCAGATATTTCCCTCGGAATGAAAGGCACATCGTGCCGTATAGAACGCAGGTGGAGTCAGGGTGGATCGATGAGGTTAATGGCATATCTATTTGAAACCATATTCTCTTCAATCTACGTGAGCACGCTAGTGTGCTAGAGACGCATCTCACGCGTCGTGTGAAATATTCAACTCAAAACCCCGATCGTCAGGTTCCGTTGTTTCGAGTGTGCCCGGCCATATCATACACCGGCCAAATTTCCAAGAGAATGACTCGCTTGTTTGTGATTGCGTTGTGATGGGATATGAATCGTAAGATAGGTGATATATACGTATAAACATACTCTAGTATTGAGAGAGAGAGAGAACGGTATTTTGATGATGACAGCCGTGCTGTCGAAACGTCAAACGAAATATGTGAGGACCCTTTCTTTTCTTCGTGTTTCTGTGTTTAAATGTTTTGATCGTATGATCAAAATTAAAATGATTTGTTTAAAAGTTTATATATATATATATATATATATATATATATATATATATATATATACATATACATATTGTCGCGGGTCGCGGTGGTCCATGGGGTAGAGCGTTGGACTAACCGGAGGGGCCCGGGTTCGATTCCCGGGCAAGGCACTCTGGGCACCTGCTGCTCCACCCAAGCTATTGATTTTTTGAGTACCAGAGCTTCCTGGGAAACCATGACCGGGACAAGGAAAGGAACTGGCCCCCCTACCCTGATATGTAAATAATCACACGCCGTCGGTCTTAGAACTGGGTGCACTCTACAATCACTTACCAAACCGACATATATATATATATATATATATATATATATTATATATATAAAATTATAGCCAGCTCTAACGAACAAAAAAACACAGAAACACAAAAAGAAACTCACCTTTTCGAAATTTCGGCCGTCAAGAGAAGGAGGGAACTGCGACTCTCCCTCTCTCTCTCTCTCTCTCTCTCTCTCTCTCTATATATATATATATATATATATTATATATATATATATATATATGCACCCAAACAACCTCTGTGCAAGACCTATTAATTTCATTCTCTCTTGTAACTACGTCATTTAGGCGATTGAATCTTATAGTAATAGATTGACTTACATTGCTTTTTGTAAGTAAGCATTTTTATTCGAAATAATGAGTTTATTGGGAAGATATCTAACAGTATAATTAATTTGCTCTGTTTAGGTTAAAGTTGGTATATTTTGGTAGAAATAGGATATTTATAGAAAGGATGGAAAGGAACTCAGCATCGGCCTTAGCTTACTCTTAAAAGGGGTCCGCAGATTAACAGTCCATCCGACAGCCGACGTACTCTTCCTTAAGTGCTCTCTACAGCACAACCCCAAGTAGGGATCGCAATAGGAATGGAAAATTATGCCACCTCCGGTATTCGAGTTCGGGTCTTCTGGGTGGGAAGCCAGTACATTTGTAACCGCACAACACGGATCCCCTTTCGTACAAAACCATCATCACACGATCATAATTAAAGACTAGTTACCTTTTTCATTATATCTTTTTTCTCCAGCAAAATGTTGGTAAGAAAGTATGTAAACATTGTATGTTTGCAAAAAATAATAGAAACCCGTTGGAGCAGTAGTGGAAATCGTAAATGTAGAGAAACAATTAGCATCTTAGGAACACTTAAGACAATATATTTCTCCATAAATGGAAAAAAAAGATTGAGACTTAAGAAAAGAAATATCAAACAGAAGTTACACTCGCCATGGTAGAAATTAATCAAAATAAACCAGCAGGGAAGCAGGAAATCCAGATCGTCTCGTGAAAGAAGTAATTGCTTGAAATTACACCTTACGAAAACATAAGCAGAGTCAAGAGAAAAGAGTAGGAGAGAAAAGAGTGAAGGGTGTGGAAGGAAAATGGAGAGGTATGGGCAGGAAACGATCGTCGCGGATTCTGAGAGAGAGAACGGGAGAGAGGGGGATAAGAAGGGAGTTTGATATTGGTGAGAACGTTGATGAGGGTCTGGCAAGGATAGAGGAGAAAGAGCAAGGGCATTTACGTGTTTGTGTACGTTTAGGGTTGGGGAGCAGACGGTGAGGGAGGAGGAAAGTGGGAGGGGTCGGGACACAGATGTCAGCGGCTCAAGTCACCCCGACTGCAGGCCCGCAATGGGAGAACAGACGGCAATGCGGGTAACCCCTACTTTTCACCCTTTCTCTCTTTCTCTTCCCTTGTCACAACCCCCCACCCTATCTCTCAGCTTTAACTTTTTTCCCGTCTCCCAGAACCCAGTCTCTTCTACACCCAAACTCCCCAACATTCCTCCCCCTCTTTCGTGCCCCTGCAGCGTCGTGGAAACCTTGAACCCCTGCATTTGTCACCGTTATTCCATGGGAAGGAATGGAGGTGCGTCTGGGGGATGGAGCAAGATGGATGGAGGGCGGAGTGGGACGAAAGTGTGAGAGGGGTTGTTGTGTATGGGTTTTGGAAGGAATGGGGGTGTACTCTGTTGGGCTGCAGGGGATGAGGGAGGGTTAAGAATGCGGGGAGACATAAGGAGGAGGGGTGAGGGAAAGGGGGAATAGTGTTGGGGACAGGTGACAAATGACGCACTTGCGGGGTGGACAAAGGAGCATCTGCGCATGATTTAACCCAGGCGATAATTGATCTTCTTTGCCAACCTCCAAAAGTTGACGGTGAGAATTATTTCCGCGTGTTTCATGACCGCCATTGAAAACGTGAGACGGTGGAGGGATTAAGACGTTACCTCCATTGTAGAGGAGAACAGAACTGCTTGAAAAACGAACTGAAAAAATACATCGCCTCTTTATTAGGTGGAAAACGAGTAATATGACGTTATATGAATACGTAATTAGTAATGCATAAATATATAACTGTGAGACACTGTTTAAATGTCGAAGATGAAGTTATCAACGAATTGTTATCGTATAATATATGGGGTGGAGAAGGAGTATCTTCTAAAATAAATAAATGAAAGTGTATTTGTAGAAGCCATTTTTTATAATTTTCCTTGACATCCTTTTTTCTCCTTCATTGCCTTTTCCGCATTATTTTTTATATCGTTATTCATATTCTACCGGTCGGTCATGGTAGATTTTGAATGGACTCGGCCTCAACAACTGTACAACGATTATATATATATATATATATATATATATATATATATATATATATATATATATATTATATATATATATATATACATACACACACACACACACACGAGTTTTCCCTCTCTAAACAAAAACACAACCTGACATATCAGCATTCATTATTTTTCTTCTAGTAGTGCATCTCTGAATATTAAAACCGAGCTATATCATTTTGCTTAGCTACAAATTCAAAACTTATAGAGATGAAACGATGAAACGTGTGGATTGTTTTGGAGTGTTTTTTGTTAGCAATATAAAATTAAGTACAATTTCCTAATTAGTCGTGACACAAATATGTTTATTTATTGATTAAATTCCTTTATTAATGAATGATACTGATTGCACAAAAGCAATGCATTGCAGTAAAGTTACATTGTGATGATTATACTTCTAAAATAATATTCTTTTGAGTGCTCGTTTTTCAATTTAAATCGGAAACTATGTGAAACTGACTTCGTCTATCATTCACATTTATTTCCATGCTAATTTAAGAAATTCACTTTTATGAGGAATTATTTCCATAAATTCTCTCTAACGAAAGCAATATTTATGAATACTTGCTGAAGAAAAGAAAGGTGAATTTTATTTTGCTGTAACTGAACAAGGAAACGTTACACAGCAAGTGATTATTACTGAAAACTGGTACTGGATAGCTAATTATCATTTGAGTTTGGAGCATCCTATTTCTGAAAAAATAATTCATGATACCAGATAATTTTATGATAAGTTTATCTCACGCCATAATGAATAGTGCAAGTTGATAAGCGTTGATCGTTCAACATTAGTGCATACTCTAGTATAATACTGAATGATCGAGTTTTGGTCTTGGAAAACTATGTGATGTTAGTTCCCATCTCTCCCCTACTCAATATAAACGCCCTTGGAATCTAATCCAGCTGAATAGAAAATGTAATCCATACGACTGTTTCTTCTTTTCCATTGCAAAAAATAGAAAGGGACGAAATCACCTTTCCATTGCTCCCTCACACTCCACTCATAGCGAAAACGGTATTGGCGATAGCTGATTACATGACATTAAGTTTCTGAATAGACGTGTAGATCTTGGTTCTAAAGCCACTAACTCTACATGTGTGCTCCGATTTATGTAGAGAGCTATGAAAAGGTTCCAGTCTCCTCCTGTGTTCTGCACTGACTTTGTCCCTTATACTTGTACTTATCGAACTCTTTATCGATCCTCCTCAGCGATTGAAACAAAGAACTCTTAGCCTTTAAAAAGGCTTCTATAAATAAAATATGCACCATAATTATTTTTAATTGCATAACTTATTATGGAAAAAATGATGTCTTTATGCTTTGTTTTTTCTTAGAGTTCCATTCGATAGTTAAATTAACTAACTTCACATTGTCAAGGATATGTAGCTGAGGTAATTTCCCGTTGTTTTGCTACATAGTGTTTTTAGCGATATTTATCACTCAATGGCTGACCACTGGAGTCGGACGCTTTTGAAACCGCCTTAAAGGGATCCTGCCACCACGTGGATCTTCTACCGTCTGGGTTCTACCCTTTGCTCTAGAAATTACGAATATTGTGGCAGAAAATAATCTAGGGGGCATGAGGAGGTTCTTGCGACATATAGAGGATAATAATGTGAGTAACCGTCCGTAATATACTTTTAACTGGAAGTTATCATTGTTTTAAATGAATATTCCCTTCTTAAATCAACTGATTGAATTGAAAGCCATTAAATCTCTGATAAAATTGAAAAAAAAACTTATTAGCCTCTTAATTTTGTTCGTAGCAGGTGAACCAAACTTTACACCTGTACCTTGTATCTCTGTTTCCATTTTTCACTCCCAGTTCATCTCAGAAATTAACACAAAATGAGATTTTAACAGTTAAATCATAGATTTTCCATCTGAGAATTCGAAAAGTCTTAAGAAGCTAAAATAAATTTCCGGGGAAAGAGAATTACGACGCATGGATTGAACAAATTATATAATATTTCAAACGGTTGAATTTTGTTGGAAATTTTTCCGCTGACTTTTTCAATTTTGCCAACAGGCGCTCTGAAACACTTGCAACCGCTTGAGAGAATGGGGAGATAATTTGGAAATTTCATCTCTCCGTGTTATTAATCACCGAAAGGGCGTGAAAGTGTCTTACCCCGGGGACTGCAACGCCTGTATATACAGAACGAGGCAATTGATTGATTGGCAGGTGAGAAGCGACCCATCACGAGGCAGTCTTAATTAAATGGACGATGGCGTGATATGAGTGTGCTTTGAGCTACAGAATCCGTCACGTCCCCACAGAACCGCACCATATTCTCCCCCCCCCCCGGGAAACCTCTTTCGCCTGCGCACTGAAATTATAGATTTGAAAGGAACTACGCGCGGTCCTAATGAGCTACGTGTGCCGCGTATACACAAATATTTTATCGCTAATCATCACCAGGGGTTATCAATGCAATAATTAGTTCGCAGCAGCTCTCAAAGCTATCCTATTACCTTCCTTTATTACTTGATTGAGTACACTTGACACTTCAGTAAGCTTTAGTCCTTCAGTTAACTTCCAATTTTGTCATTTCTTCAAATTTCATTGGAATTTTTTGCATTTTCTTGATTTCATGGCATGACTGTGTCTTGGGAATGGAAGGAAAAGGAAGCCAGGAAATTGGTTTCACTCAATAGATTTTCTATAATTATTTATTACTTGTGTGATTTAGTTTTCCCATTAACATATTCCCTATATTAATACGCTATGAAGTTTAATTTCGGTTCATGCGTAATTAAACTGATACGAAAATTAAGAACTAAAACGGTATTCTAGAATTGCGATTATATAATAACTAGTACATGTATTATGATCACATATATAAATTGTTTTAATTTATCAATAAATAAATGATTCCTTTTTTACTTTTTTAATCAAGTCCACTTGAAACGATACAATTATAAATTGGAAAAAATTGGATTTATTGCTGAATTTAATCGCAATTATGCTTACCGCCGTTTGATTATTTAGAAAAAATATAACTTAATCGCGTGAATGATGGAATGAAACAGATTAATTAAATGAGTATGTCTAACGATTAACACTTTTTTCATTGACTGGAAGCATGTGCGGTAGTAGTAAAAGAGGACTTATTCATAGTACTTGATATTTGGCTAGATAAAATTCCTGAACCAATTTGGAAACGGTACCCATTGATAAATTTCCCATTCATAACAGATTATGGATCACGGAAGTCTGAGCTATTATCTCGCGACTGTACGTCTCAGTATACTGCTGTTCAATAGCCAAATCTATGCTTATTAAAGAATCATTTGTGTTATCATACATTAATTTTTTTTAATTTCACTTATCTTTTTTACTTCAGTACACGCATGAAACTAATGTGTATAGTCGTATTACCACTTTTTCTTAGAAAAAATTGTTTTGATTAAATTGAATTTTAATTTAATTATATTAAATTTAATTTAATTGAAAAATTAAATTGATGAACAAAATATGTCGAGTATATACAAGCCTATACATATACATATCTCAGTAATTGTTGCGCTTTATTAATTGATAAAATACTGACTAGTATTAGACGATCGTAATTATGTCGACGCTTGGGCTCGATTTTATTATGATTATATGTATCGTGTGATGGAAAAAAGTAATTTCATTTTTTTTTGACGGGGTGCCCTTGTGATTTAAAATACAGGAAGTTTAACCAAGTACTTTCACTTGCAAGTTCTTTATCTCTGGTTTTTACGAGTTTGTTTGGTTTTATCGTAAAATACCCTCAGCTGACCTAGACCATGTCCCGAGCATCACGTTTTAGTATATTCACTCCACTTGTCATTTATTCGTCAAATTTGTCTTTGATTTTGCATCTCAACTTTTGAAAGGGTTGTAGGAATAAAAAAAGTTACCTTATTTCTTGGGACAATGTTGGAAATTTTGTTAAAAAATTATCCTTGCGAAAAGTAGTCTATGTCATTTGGATAGGCTATTAGGGGGAAATGATTGTAAAGTGGTCACGTAAAATATTGCTGTATACTTTAAATCAATCTAAAGTTAGGAATTTTGACAGTTACATACGGCTGTTTATTTTTTAAAAATAAAGCTGTTTTTAATTACAAAATCTTCTTGTAACTGATATGTTACTTAAAAATACTAGTTCCTTACACTGTCGCTTGGTGATATTTGAATTAGTTCACGAGGATATCAACATATTTATGAAAGGATATTCAATACAGCTCAAACATTTAGTAAACCTTTTTGAGAGGACGTTGAAAATAAAAAAATGAAATAACTAATTAACAAACTGAGCCATGCTCTGGGTGCTCCAAAGCGCATTCGCAACCGGATTGACAAAAAGGAAGAGATCGGTGGCTACGGCGATAATGACTGCACAAACTTCCTCCGGTGCCCATATCTCTTTGACTCCCTTCCCATGGGATGCCGACTGAGAGCATTCGTTGTCTTCCGTCGAGGCATCCGGGAAACACTGCGAGAGATGAAGGGTGTAAGAAGGAGAGGGTGGGAGGAATCGCAGATTAATTAATCGATCTCCCCGTTCTAACACTCTGTCCCACTAAGCGTCGTATCCAACAGTCCCCACCTCCTCGACCCTCCCATCCTCATCACCTCACCGCACATCAAAGGGGATATTTGAAGCTTGAAGCTTGAAGACGGGGGCGGACACCCTTTGCAACACTTCCACCGCGGAATGTCTGGTCCCCCAAAACCCCTTTCCCTTAGATATCCACCACCTAATAAGACTTCCCGCACAGCCCACCCGTCTCCTACACCCTTTCGCGTGTGCATGGGATGTGCCAGAATCCGAAATACGCCGGAAAGGACGGCGATAGTCGGGCTCGAGGTCAAACTGTTGGGGTATCCGTGCGAGAAGGATAGGGAAGCGGACGTAAGAGCGACGCCATCAAATTTCCTTGTCGATTAAATTTCAGACAGTTCAAGGAAGCCATCTCACGCCCCAGAGAAGACGGCGGCGGGAATTTCCCGCACATGTCAAAGGTCACTTTGCCTTGTGCTCTCGGTCATGGTGAGTTATCCGCAGTTGCAACCTGGATAAGTGGAGTTTTTCTCTTACAGGAACAACCGTCTACATCGTTTGTTACATCATCAAATGGAATTTGAAAATTTAACAACGGAGAAGGACTCGACAAAATCACAGTCAAAAGTTAAAATAAAGTTAGTTTTTAATATAAACACATAAACTACGAAAACGCCATTATTTTCAAGGGTCTGTTCTTGAAGCTCTCTCAGGTCCGTCAACCGGGTTACAAATTATGCTCAAATTTGGTGGGCAATTAGTTCTCAGAATACTATTTACGAAAAGCTCCACTCTCAAGATTGTATCAACAGTAATTTAAACAAAAATGTCTTTACACATATAAATAACAAGTTCCATCGCTTGATGTATTCTTGTAAAAGACATTTTCTCCATTTTCCTTCAATTTTATTTCTTAAATCTTTTGATATTATGCTACACCCATAAAAGAATAGCCCAACAAAAACAAAAATTGGGTAACAGCCATGTTAATTTTAAACAAAAGGAAAGAAGCTAAAAAAATGAGTTATAATAGATTAAAACCTCTCGTCAATATTACACAACCTATATCTAGAAGTGACAGTAAAATAGGCACAAGAAATGGGTATTCAAATGGTGAAAGTGATTTTCACAGAAATTAACATGCTCTGGTTTGTTGTTAACTTTTCAGTAGTTTAGTTTCATTTACATGAGAGGAATTAAAAGAAACTCTTTTGATGCCACATGCCTGGCACTTCGGCAATTTTATATGGTGAAGCACAAGAAGAAAACTAAAGACCTTGGGTGTAAAAGAGGGCAACTAAAGGCAAGACATCACAATTATAGGGGTTAAACTAGAGATAGTGAATTCCTTTATCTCCTTGGGCAGGAGTAAAAACTGGGGTGGACGAAATTTGACCACCATCAAGCAAATAACAGCTCAAGCTATGACGACGTTCATGAAGAAGAGTAAAATTCTATGTTAAAGAAACCTGAGTTCGCAAAAAGAGAAGCAGTTCAACAAAACGCTCACTTGAGCATTGGACGTTACAGATTAGAAACATGAAATATGGGAAAATTAGGCCTTTGAAATTTGGTGCTGGAGGTAAGGGCTATACTATATGCAGAACTTTTCGACGAAGAAGAACCATGTGTATGATTTGCACAGACTCTTAAGGCATTTTGGATCAGTTAGAAATATTATAGAAGGGAAAATAGTAGCATATATCCCACGAGGAAGGCCAAGACACAAGTAAATACTACAAACTAGGAAGGAAATAGAGCAGCTGAATAGCGCTTAAGCTTGACATAAACAAAGATGAACAAGACATAATTTATAAAATAGATGTGATCGATTTGAACAATAAAGAACTGGTCTATTACTCGGGTGATTCAATCAGTTTCATAAGGGGTACACGTTAAAAAAGATTATTAAGGTTAGCCTAAAAGAATCTAGTTTTAATTAAACAGCTTGTAGGGACATGTAAAAGAGTTCTTTCACGCCGTTTTAGTTTGGCCACAATATGATTCAGGGCAGGTATTTAAGATGAATTGGAGAAAACATCCATTAAATTATAAGATAAGATATAAATAAACTTCAATAGTCTTTTTAATGCAACAATTTCAGAGCGTAAAAATCATTCGCCTTGACTGGGACTCGAACCCAGATCCCTCAATATCCGGTCGAGTGCTTTAGCCACTTAAGCTACCGAGGCGTCCTCTTAAACTCTGAAATTTTGGTTGGAATTCAATAGTCTTGTCAAAAATTGCCATTAAAAGATAGTAGTTTCCTTCAAAGATACTTATAAACACGAATAAGTCGTGAAAAAATTGGCCAGCAGCCATAAATGACATTTTGAAGGTCCAAAATAGACATATTAGGTATGAATTTGAAAAGAATAACTTAGTTGCAGATGAGAATTGCTCCTCTTTCGACTTCGGCAAGGGAAAAGTGTAGTTTTTGGGGTCACATTAGAGTTTTTTAGGCTTATAGAGTGTCTAACGGTATACATATTTTTGAGTCAATGGTAGTTTTACGTAAAATAAACAAAGGTTATAAGGTTCCAAGAAACTGCGGGAGATGCCGCAATAGTAAATCTTAACGGAGTCATCCGCCAATATGCGAACATTTCAATGCAATAATTTCAAAGTGTAAAAATCATTCGCTTTAGCCGGGATACAAAATGAAATGGAATGTATAAACGTCAAAGTATTATTGTCGTTTTAGAAGGTAGATATAGTAATGGTTAGTCATACAGATCTTGTGGTACTTACTAGAGATGCTTAATGTTATAGTGATTAGTAACATTAATCATTGATATTGAAGTGAAATGCCAATTAGTTCTTTTTATTGTTGCATTATGAATCTGTAGCCATCACATAATCTTTCCATTCATACATTTAAAGACAATTTTCTTGTCAAACCATTGATATTTTGGTACGGAGGTTAATGTAGCTAAAAGTGGAAAACCTTGAAATGATCGTCGGGTTAAAAAATTGAAGTTGATACCATGTGTTGGTCATAACTCTGAAGGGACTTACTGCGAATGCTGCCATAAAAATTTCCTCCGGCTGTTTGCAAAGTTGATTGGGCTTGATTATTGCCAGAGTTTTTCCCTATTATCCTCAACGTCTCGTTAAAATTTGCTCTAAATCACAAAGTTTTTAGCTAAACCATTGTCTCATTTGTGTTTCTGATGATGATCAATGTGCGAGACTTAAAATTGCTCTTTGACGTTGTACTTCATCAAAATGAGCTCAAATTCGGTCTCACAAATCTTCATTAAATCCTTAAACCCATAATTGCACTCAATAATGCTGTATGGATACCGATTAGCTGCACATAACATATAAGATTCACCCAGACACTCGTTTAAAAATTACTGATGGAAAAATGAGGTGATTGAAATTTGGAATAGCGTTGAATATCTATTAATGTGCCCATTATGTTCATTGAGTTTTCCAAATCTTTAAATTTTAATGGTATAAAACCTGAAAATATTGCTTTAATCCAAAGTGCTCAAAGAAAATTTTGGTTTGATAAATGAGATTAGAGTTATCCAAGCACTAAGACGTGTGAAATTTACAGGATATAGGGAGGCAGTTCCTTTTCCTATACGACTTGCACTTTCCTTGGAAGATCTGGTACTTAAACTGGTAAGTAAACGGCTTGAGTGAAGCCCAAGAGAGCTGAGTGAAGCTGAAGCTCAGAGGCATCCGCGGGAGTCGAAACCGGCTTCCTAGTCTATAATCAAGCGCTTCACTCACCTTCTACCACGCCGCTATATTGCTAGTAAATATGGTAAATTTCAGCAGGGCATTTTTATTTTCCGAATAATTTTTGCAATACATGATTTGTGTAAAAAGTATCGGTAACAATTTTTTCCTAACGTGTGCGTGAATTGCAGAATTCAGACCGTCAATTGAGTGTGCGCATGATCGCAGATCTTATTGGAATTGATAAGATGGCAGTACACATCATTATCATTGAAAATTTCGCGATTCAAAACAACGGACAACCAAGAGAATATTCGAGTGTGAGTGTACTTGCAAAGACCATCTGCAACGGTGTCACAATGATTCTGCAACCCCCTTACAGTCCCAACTTGGCACTACCAGACTATTTCTATTCCCAAAAGTTAAATTCTTCCCCAGATGACACTACAATGGAACCTCTAATTTTTTAAGAAGCTTACTTGCGTACCCTTAATCTTATCATACCCTAATCTTCCGGAATCTGCATCCCTTTGATCCATAAAAAAGCCGCTGGCTAAAGTGTCGACCTTAAATGGATGTATTTTGAAGAATTTTGGGGCATTGTAGCAACGTAGCAATGCTTGCGTCCTTGCTTTTTTACCTATCATTTACTGTGTAGCATTCAAAAATACCCCAGTGATTTTGAGTAGAGTTGTATCGATTTAAATAGCGGTCAGTGATCTGCCATAGAGAAGTATGTCTAGATAAAATATAATGTAAACATATCATTTTTTGCTTTAAGGGAATATGCTATATATTTCACGGATTGGAAAGTGATAATGTATTTGCGTTGGTTATCCTTAGCGTGAAAATGCTCATTGTAGTTGGGTCATAATGAGACGGATTACAAAAAGGAATAAATAAATGATGAGGGTAATGAATATGTTAGATTAATAGAGATTTTCCTTCGGAGAAATGCGTTGCATGTTTTCGAGACCCGGGCCGCGATTACCGAACTTTAAAGGGGAGCTCGTTATCGTTATAAACACGATGTTTCCCGGAAAAATCTTAAAAGCGTCCTTCATATTTTGCATCGAGGGAGTTAAATTAATACCTTTACACTCGTTATCGAAAATAATTGGTACTGTGGTGAAAATTGCGCATTACTTTGCGATAACGACGACACGAAAAGCCAAATCGGATTTTCCGCTCCTGTTCTGTGAGGCAAGAGATTGTTTGAAAAGTTATGACTTCTCCATTTTTAAGTTTTCATATTCGCAACGAAGAGGAAAAACCAAAAAGTGTTTGATATGGTTGATAAAGATACCGAGATGCTTGAGGAAGGTTGAAAAAGTTAAAAAAAAAGTGCATCAAGAATTTATAGGGAAAGAGGGATGGAAGAAAAGTTTTGTGGTATGTTGAACACCTTGAAAAAATAGATATTGCTGTTTAATCGAGGAAGAAAGAACAGTCACTTTGAAGCCTTGAAGGTGGTTTTAAAGAATGATTAGATAGAGAAATACATAGTATACGAAAGAAGTTCTTTACATTGAGAAGATGTGTTTTATAAATCCGAATTTACTATAATTTAGAAGACAAGACGATCCACCCCTAGTAGTAGTTTTTCATTGCGTCCTAAAATTGATTATGGGTCCGATTATCATTGTTGAAGCATTTTTAGTTTCTTTGTTATATAGGCTTGATACATGCTAACAAAATAGTGCTTTTCTATCCCCAATTATTCAGTTTCAAGTCAAAAATCTTAAACAAAATATTGGTTAAGTTTTCAGGTGGAAACTAGTTTTATTTTTAGTAATGCCAGCACTCATCCAAGACAAAATATTTTCTGTAGCCTTCTGTCTAGTGCTGTGACTATACGCAATATTTTTTGTCTCTGTTTATCCATTAGTACTATAACCTAATGACGTGTCTTAATGGAAGGGTTACTATGGCGTTTTTCAAAATCTAAGAAAATTCGAATAGATTTAAAATGTCGTTCTTTCCTCAAACCATTGAGAGATCAAAATAGATATGACCGCAGAAGTAAAATAGATAATTTGTAACCTTTTTAGTTAAAGGCGTGGCTTTGGGGAGCTTATCCATTACGAAAGGCAAAAAAGCAGTTCATTCCACTTCATTTAATTTAAAAATTAAGTTGAGTTAATATAGCTGTTTTTTTTTCTTTCCGTCCAAGATAATTAATATTGGCATTGCATATATTTTTTGTTGATGTCCTGCTTGAATTTTAAAGAGACCCATCTTTTTCACATTCCTGCTGCATTATTTGAATATATCCTGTTGTTGATTATTATTGTAAGTAAGTATGTACCTCTGTCGTGTGATTGACGTTCTCTCAGCGAATGATCAAACTGATATTTGAGTATGGGTGCCATGATTGCGATTGTGAATCCATTTCTGGTGACCTAACACACCCCGCCACAGGCTCCAACGTTGGTTTGCAGGATGTAATGTAGATATTTTATTTACGGAGATGAGGCTTTACTCTATCACGTTCTGTTAAACATTGTTCTTTATCCCATGTTACGAGTCATCCGTCACCATCATATTAAATAATACACCGATAAGATGTAGGTTTTGGCCGATAACCTGAAGGTTCTCATTTATCTTCGTCAACTTAATCGACACATTCTTTTGTGGTAGAATATGCAGGAGGAAATTGGCTGTCCTCTAGCGGTAAGCGGAAACTCTGGTTCTACATATATATAGCATATGGACGGCACAATAGAACCCAAAATAGAATGGATAACACGTAAAAGGGCATCCACATTTTAGATTGTTTTAGCATTCGGCCTCTGAAGCCTTATTTAAGGCAGCCTGGTGCCGTAAGCTCAAACAATGTAAAATGGGAGTGTCCTTTTACGAGTTGCCTATTTTATTTTGTGATCCACTGTGTCACCGAAGAGTGTTCCATTTCGAAGAATATATATATATATATATATATATATATATATATATATATATAGATGAATAGATGATTCCTACGATCCTCTCTATCTAGGTGGGCTTCTTTATCACTTCCACTTAGAACAAACCTTTTTACGTTACACATTTATACTTTTCCAATTATTCAAAGGTACCATCAGCTTTCATGCTGCCGGAGAGCCTTTTGCTCCCTTTCTCTTCCCTGTTTGCCCTAAATCATCTCTATCTCTATCACAGTCTCCTGCGCTAATGCGTCTTTCATCCACCTTTCTTGTCATCATCTAATTACACTCACCCCTTCCTCTCATCATCAATGATGGCTGAAACTTCGTCCTCAATTTTAAATCCTGTCAAAATCATTATAAATAATCTAAATTAGTAATTAGGATTATGCATTAGCTTGTTGTTTAGGTTGTCTTTTTTAAGTTGCCACCCTCTTGTTATTGTTAACCCTGCAATAACCGTAGGAATCCACAGACGGTACATAAAAGCTTTCACGTGGGTATGAATATCACTTACAATTAGTATGAATCCTATTGTCATAAACGTTTTATTTTCACAAGATCCACAGCATATCATCAAAATGCCTGTTCCTCGTCTTCATTTCCTCCCCACATCATATTCCTAGGTATCGCACTATTGTCTACATTTCCATCATTCTCTTTTCTGTCCAATCCCATCATAAATTTACTCTCTTCTCTTACACGACGAACACTATAAATCGATCTTTCCCCAAATCTTTTAATCTACGTTTGCCCTTTAGCCACGAAAAGTAAGATTGGTATCAATTCAGCGCCATGCTTTACTAAAATGTCTATTGATTTTCATTTGGTTCTTCACTTAATGTGCCCATTGTAGGTTACTTCCGCTTAGTAAATTTTTCTTTTCAATGAAATTCATGTCTTAATGTACTTAAGATCATGGTCGTGTTTGAATTTTATCATTTCAAGAAATCATTTTGACCTTTTAACGTATGACGTACCATTCTATTCATCAGTGTACCTGCCGCAAATAGTTTCTCTCCGATTTGGTATCATGAGATTCTCGTATTATTATTTTAGCTTTATTCCATAATTTATTATTTTCATTAAGTAGTTAAATTAAAATATTTAATAGCAAAAATTGATGTCGAATACATTGCTGTTTCCGTTGGAATATAGGATCATTTAGCCTGATTTTCTTCAAATTCTTTCTCTGAAATATAAATTGTTGTGCCAACGCTTTTATTGGTCCACCGGAAATTTTAATTTTGGTTCTATTGCACGTGAGCTATATTGTAAATCCCTTGTGCTACAGATAATTCTATTTCTATCCCGTCATCCTGTTTATGCGTTAGCTCCATTGTTTCTTTTAAATATCCAGTAACTTATATTTTCTATTTTATATGATTTCCTTACTTTTCCGTGGGTTGTACATTTTTCTGAAATCAATAGAATGCGTTTCTATTTGAATTAAAAGGTAATTTCAAAATTTCCTTTTCGTGCACTAGTAAGCAATGCATACATTTCAGATTTAAATCGCAATGTTGAACGATGATAATAAATAATTTTTACCATATTTAAAAATATATTTATCTTTTTTTTGGGGGGGGGGGGTGTTAATAAATAGTCCAGTTGCTATGAATTTGCGTCGGTGCCCATACGTGTATGCGTTCCAAACGAAACTGTTGCGCAGACTATTCCAGCTGTCATCATAACTCATAAATACATCACAACTCATACATAAATTAGAGTTCCGAGCAGCGTTTCCGAGCCCCCTGAGCGTTGCTTATGGTTTTGGCCATCGGGAATGGGGGTAACTGGGAAATTCGTTAATCCATTTTGACCAGCCACCAATATCCCACACACAATTCAATATTCGGCGACGGAGGGAACGACGCTTCGATTATTTTCGCGCCCCTCGATATACACGAGCGGGGTCGAAAAAATAAAATAATGTCCGTGAACTCTAACATTTCGGGTGGGGAACAGATGCCACCGCAATGGCGTCCGAGTTCCTACCTTGCCCTTAGTTTTGCCTCCACACTCTCACATTTGAGGCTATCTCTCTCCCTCTCTTACCCCATTCTCTCCCTTTCGGTGATCATTCCCACGCGCCCAGTATGCGACCATGCAACTAGAACTAACTGCCCGTTTTTGCCGAGTTAATTAAAAATCCAAGAACTATTGATGTTGGAATAACTACGCCATGGCAACTGGAAAGTATATATTTTTTCCAAGCTAATGCGCGGACCACTGTGCATCCCAGAAGGCTTATTAGTCCCTGACCAGTATTTTCTTGATTACTTCACGAGATATTTCCAGTTATGTAGACATTATAGGGATTTTGATTTTGAGGACAAATAACCGAATCAGTTACGCATACGAATATAAAGTTGCTCAGATACACCAGCAAACGTTAGCCACAATAACAGCAAAGTTTTGCTTTCTACAAAAATAATTTAAAGTAACATCTACATACTTAGTATTTCGCAATCCATCGCAATGGCGTAAGGAGGGGGTGGTAGGACAACAGCTACACATTCACAACTATTAGTGCATTCATGAATTTGAGTGCATATTAGCCCAGGCACAAGAACACCAATACTCACTCACACGCCATGTAAATTATGTAATAAATGTATAAACCGTTTATCATTAATCTGTCATATACTTTGTCATTAATTGTAATAAGTATATTTGGGTGCATGGTTTCGGTTTTGGGATGATTGTACGAGGGTCATCCGGAAAGTAGTACCCGTTCGTGAAATAAAGACACAAAAGTAAATATTAACAAACATAAAAAATTTTATTTGAAAGAGGATACTTTAAACTACTTCTCAACATAATCTCCAAGCAAATTAAGGCATTTGTCATAACGTGTGACAAGTTTCTGTATTCCTGCTGCATAGTCCTTCGCCGCCAGCTCATTGAGATACGCGAGGGACCCATCTTGCACAAATTTTTGCATAATGCAGATGGTGTTTAACAATTTCATGAACAATTGTTCGAGAAACATTGGGAAAATGCTCACAGATGTCATCAATTGTGACGCGCCGATCGTTCCTCACGAATTCGTCAACTGAGCTCACCAGTTGGTCTGTAATGACAGACGGTCTCCCCGAACGCTCATCGTCGTGTGTGTTCCCCCTCCCCATGTTGAAGTTGCGACACCACCGCCGAACAGACGACTCGTCCATTACATTGTCTCCATACACCTCCTTTAATTGGCGATGAATATCACATGGGCGAACGGTTCTTGCATTGAGGAATTTAATCACTGCCCTCACTTCACAACTGGCGGCGTTCTCATTTTTTTTAAACATTGTAAACAATCACAGAAATAACACAGGCAATGCTAGCGTCACGCAACTTGGCTCAGAGAAGGCAGACAAGCCACTGAAGCTATCTGACCTCGTCCAGCGGCTACTCGCGTCGTCAGCACTTCATGCGGCACGAACGGGTACTACTTTCCGGATGACCCTCGTATGTAGTGCGAGGAAAGAACGAGTACTCGCATCTGTCGGTGATGGCGTCTATCTCGCTTATTTCACCTCGGTGGTCGAATCTAATCATTTGATTTGAAGTCATGAAAATTCCCTGGGTGTCGCAAGAGTAGTCTCAACTTTAGTTTAAGTTTATCTCTCTCAATGTCAAAGTCTCCTCTCTTCGTGAATCAAGTGGCTCCCAATCAAAGCCTCCAGCATAACCCTTTACGTTTACTGTTTTCTCGTAGCAAAGTTGAACAAATATCGTGGATTTTCTCTGAACATATTTAAATTATTTAATTGACTTCATCTTCAAAATATAACAAATAACCTCTAAGTATTCTTAAATATGGCCTAAGTAAAGTGAAGTAAATTTTTATTCTCTGTAAATTAATTTTTTTGTTTCATCGTTGACTTAGCTCTTTTCCAACTTATACCTCTCTTAATCTTTTATTGAAAACGTCTAATGAAACCATATGAAGCTGAATAGTTCAGCACGAAAGTGTGGATATACCGAAGATGTGACGAAAATAGACTTCATCGTATGTTGTACTTAAGTCAATTACACCGATATTGTGCGGCTCGACAACATTTTGACAGTATGTCAATTTGCATTGCCTCTCTCAATGGTACCTTTTGGGAAACTTGATACAGGCACATGAACGTTTATGATCCCATGAAACTCTTGCAATGTTATCATTTAGATCTATGGTCGGTACTTGATGTTTAATATCGAGCAGTCGATTTCAAAATTTACGTCATCTATCAGATTACTTGACGGTGCAACATGAATTGCAACATATCCCTTGCATTACGGAGTGCAGTGAAAACGTAATTTATTATGGTGCCAACGAGTTAGAAATCAGTTATCTATCGCTAATGGAGGGATTTGATCGTGTTGTAAAGCCTTTAAACCTTTTTATTAAAGCCTTAACTTTGTTGCTATCAGACCTCATGGGAATAGTCAGTTACTAAATATGAATTCGGGGAATTGTGGGCGATACTGCTACAGTCACTTCAAAGGAGACATCCGCTGATGAAATACAGGAGTTTTTATGACTAAAAAACCATTTACCTTGACCGGGAATCGAACCCCGATCTCAATTTCTGGTCGAGTACTTTAACCAATGCTATCTAACCGTTCTCTTGCAAATTGATTAATAATACACTGTGAATAAACGATAATTCGTCATCAAAACGTGACCTTTTTAATTATCTAGAAGTTCACGGCGTAGAAGAGCGTCAAAGTATCTTAATTGACCAGAAATGGAGGGATAGTTGTTAAAGGGCGTTACAAAGAGTGTAATTACTAGAAGAACTATGGATGGCATGATCTGCGGATTTTTTGTGTGTTGAAATGAGAATGAGGTGCAATAAGTGGAACGGCCAAGAATCGGTTGGGAAAAGAAAGATAGGTGGGTTATTTAGGGAAAAAAGTTTTCGTAAAAAAACAGTGTCTACAATCGTCTCAATGTTAAAAGCATCAACATAAGAAAAGAGTTTTTATTTTAAAACTGACGTTTACATTTGTCAAAGTGGGAATGTGGGATGAGAGGAAAGGGGCGTGGGGAAATATAAACCCTGAACAGGGGCTGCAATATGCTTTGAGCATTTGGAATACATGGGTTTGGGAAGGAAACTAAAAAAACTGCTAGATCCACTGTGTGAACGGTCAACCAGATTTGAATATGTGTCTTCAATTAGGTAGGACAAAGCTCTATCCAATATTTCAGTTTCTTTTTGTAGCATTTATTGCAGACTGAATTAAAAATTAGTGGAATTTGTACTATGTAGTTCCATGTGATCCAGAGTAGACAAGTGGCTCGTTATGCAGAAGGGGGAGTTTTCTTTAATTATGATTTACATGTCTTACGTCCTGCAGAGAGAAATACTGTGTCACTGGTCCATTTTAACAGTTACTCTCCCTCTCCGGCTAACCCAAAGCATACATGCCGTGGAACAAGTAATCTCGCCTTTCCCCTTCTAATCCAGTTCAGACCCTCCGTACCACCATGTACCCCAGACCCTATTACTCCTCAACCCTTCCTCAATCCTTGCGTCTCTCTCCTAGTCCTACTCGGTTTTTATTAGGTATTCCTTCAGACCCTCTCCCCTTCAAACGACTTGCTTCCTAAGCTTATAGCCTATATACCCGCGTAGGTCAAATTAATCAGTGTTCCCAGAGACCTGGATTTCGTAGAGTTCACGAGATACGCTGGCGGTGTGACGTAGAGAGAAGGGGTGTACGTGGGGAAGAGAGAAGGAAGAGAGATGTGCCACGGAAGATTAGTCGAGCAGTTTCAGCAAGGATTGGACAGAAGACGAGAAATGTTATATTTTTTCCTACCTTTTTTTATTATGGTAATCCTCCGTGAAACAATTGCTCGCAGCAAAGTGTTCCCCGAGGGAAGAGATCCATTTTTTCATAATTAATTGGATTTTAGCTAAGAGGCATAATTTTGCAAACTTAGGTCCGTAATGCATCGGCAGTTTGGATCTCCGAATGGGATTAGATTAGCATTCTGACTAGGACTACGAAATTACTCATAATATTTGGAGGCCACCACCAATAGGTTTCCTAGTAAACGTCCCTAATTTAGAAAGCGCACTAAATATGAACAATTATTAGAATCTTACCGCCAAGTGCAAATTGCATTTTAATCTTTTTTATTCCTACCGGGTGCACCGGACCGGACACAATTTTAATGCGCATTTAGACCATGTGTTGAGGATAACTGCTAATTAGTTGGGCGCTTTCATCTTGGGGAGGAGAGAGCCTAGGCTCGAACGCAAGGCAACAGATATTTTTTTCGCATTCTCTCCCATTGCGAATGTAATGTGTACACTTTTCTAGACTTACCTGCTTAGATGAACGATGGCAAAAAAAGAACTCAAGATAATGTATTCACGTAAAGTCGAAATGTTAATATGTCTGAACCATGATCATTGGTCCTAATTTCAAAGGTTATTTTACAATGCTAAAAATATAAATAACCATACCAAGCTTAGAATATACTCTTCAAAAAGAAAAATAAAAGTTAATATTTTTAAACTAATTTTTGAGAGTTAAAATAATTCTGTTCTTTAGAATAGTGCTATGTGGGTTTAATCTATATCCTATGTGACTTAACCTTATTACGAGGGTAAGCTGAAAAGTAATGCTCACATGCTTGTAGAGCGCGAACAGAAACAAACAGCAAGATCGGAAAAAAGTACATTAAAGTACAATTCTTAAGTTTCCAAATTATGTATTCATTTTTTCAACATAGTCACCGTTAAGACTAACGTTTTTTCTCCCAACATGCAACAAGTTTTTTCATTCCGTCACTGAAAAACTCTTCCGACTTTTCTCGAATCCAGGACTTGAAAGCTGCCTTCATCTCATCGTCCGAGATGTAACGATTGCCCTTGAGGTGTCTCTTGAGTTGAGGAAAAAAATAAAAATCGCAAGGCGCAAGATCGGGGGAATATGGAGGGTGTGGAGTCGGTTCAAATTTCAGGTTTCGCAGAGCCTCTATAGTTGCGCGCGAGGTGTGTGGACGAGCGTTGTCATGTTGCAAGATTATTGGCGCCAGGCTGCCTTTAATACGACAAAATAGACTTCGAAGATGTTTTAGAGTATGTATAGTATGAGAAGAATTTAACGTTTCCCCTCAATCCAGAAAATCGGTTACATGAGCTCGGTGATCATCCCAAAATACAGTTAAAAAAGGTTTTTTTGCGGATGGTTGTCTTTTTAAATTTTTCGCCTGGGAACAAAACCAAACTTTACTACCCGTCGATTGAGAGTAGATCTATCAACAGCATCGTCACCATAAAAATCTTTAAACGACGATGAATCATATTAGGATTCACTTTTTCAGCAGTTGGAAATTCGGTAATAGCACGCTGTTTAACTCGCGTTGACATGTCACTAGAACACGTCTCCATACTTCCACTTCTCGAAATACAATAGATAAATGAAACGACCTCAAACTTGTGCAAGCATGTTCAAAGGGAATTTTACTTCCACATGCCACCTGGAATTCTTCTGAAGGTCATTTTTTTGTGGTCTACAAGCATGTTTGCATTAGTTTTCAGCCTACCCTCGTACAAGTACATACCTTGGCTTCATATTTTCTGGTCTACTTTATACTCATACCAGTAAAAATATTTTTACTGCGTTGTTATTTAGGTAAAATAACTGTAAAATAATACAAATTTTCTATTGGCTTGTTCTGAGTTTAAGTAAATAAGAGTATTCAGTAAATATTGACCAACCAATTTACATATGTATTGTATTTGATAATCTGGTAAGACGGTATATTGGAGAATTCATGCATAATAGCCAGAGGATACTTCTTTGGTTTGTTGACGATTTATTTTGGATGGACATTCATCCCAATTGTAAACGCTGTTTCACTAAAAATGAATTTAATAAAACCATAAACACATTAATCAACCCGAAAGTCGGTTTGGTAGGTGATGGTAGAGTTCACCCAGTACTAAGCGGCGTGTGAAATTCACACATCATGGTAAGGGGGGGCCAGTTCCTTTCCCTGTGCCGGTTATGGTTTCCCAGGAAATTCTGGTACCCGAAAAATCACAAAGCTTGGGTGGAGCTGCAGGTGCCCAGAGAGGCTTGCCTGGGTATTGAGCCCGGGCCCTTCGGTCAGAGGTCCAGCGCCCTACCCCCTGGACTACTGCGACTCATATTTAAAAAAATAAATAAATAATAACCACCAAGAAATTGACAGTTTGTTACCAATGAATCGTTTTCATTTTGTCAGCCGTGATTGATTGATAAAATAATATTATAATTGGCGGAATTATAAATGGTGCGAAGAATTATCCCCAAATCATAAATAATCCTACAAAATCAAATTTTATCTTAATGCGACAGTTATAAACATATAATTCCCTCGGGAGTTTCCTCTACTTTTAAATAAAACCAATTGAGTTTTGTTTTTGATGTAAATTTTTTGATGAATTTGGTGCCCTTATTTTGGTAAAGGGCTCATGGAGTGCGCAGCCTTGGGGGATTTACGAAATTGCGTTCTGCGAAGTTTTTCGAAATGATCAAAAATATATTTTCGTCTGAATCAAATGAGTAACGAGAGTTTAAAAAATATAGCGTCTCTATGTATCAGTTTTCATTTCAAATAGTTATTTGCACCTTCCATTTCATTGGCCTGATGTTAAACAGACTTCATTGTTTTTTCTATAGGCGTTAAGGATCGATGGTACTCCGTTTTTCTTGTGTACTGATAGAGGTCACTTTATGTCAGAAAGGTATTCTAACGTTTTGTTTCGAATCATAAGATACAAATCACTTCGTGATTTGGAAGTTCTCACCCACATGAACAAAATGCTTGTTACTTAGAATATTTGTAAACTGGACGAATAAGACAAAAATAAATAAATAAATTGGAAAACTTAATCCGTGTTTATTAATAAAGTCAGAGAAGAATATAACATATATTTCCGCTAGATATATGACACGCCATTCCATTTCATTCGAAGTTATCGTCGGGAAAGTAGAGGGATACCCGAATATTATTCTCAATATTAATTGCAGAATATATTTCTTTCACTTTCAACTCTCTCTTGCGAAATTCATAGGTAAATTCCCGGACGCCTTGCCTATAGCTTGTATTACAACTGCCTTTACTTGAAATAATTGTAAACAAATATGCACTAGACGGTAAAAGAAAGACCACACTTTTCAAATGGGTTGCAACTTTGGAACTGCTACAAAAGTTACGTACATTACCGTATGCAGAGCTCCATAGCGACCAATGCATATTAACGACTGAATAACTCCATTAAAGTTACTGTCATAGCATAAACCTTAGCTGTTTGAATTAGCGAGAAAATCAATATATAATTTGGATTCAAAATATATATTTCTCATAGTTTATTTTGGAAAAATTAACTCCCGTGTGTATAGCATCTATATTTATAGTTGGCGTTGTTCTTATTTCTTTTAGTTTTTAATAAAAATTACAAATCCATTATCAGCTAAGTGCCACTTCGGAAGTGTCAGCCTATGGTCAAAACCCATTGATACTTCTACTTTCCATGCAAATTTTAATTTCAGCTATTATTTTGCTCAAAATCTTGGCTGTTGACTTTTTCAGATAACTTTATCAGATACGTCCGCACACCAGTGAATTGGTCCCATCGAAAAAATTATTTGATCATACGAGGGACTTAAAATGTGATTTTTTGAATAAATTCTGTGATTGCTTTCAAATGAATGAGTTATTTCATCAAATACTAATGAAGAATAAGAAAATTTAAGTGTGTACCGACCAAATGCTCTAGTTTGAACAAAGCTAAGAATTTATTCACTGTATTTTTTCATTCGTTATTCAATTATGAGCGCAACGATAAATCTAGAATTATTATTTAAAGCGAAGTTTTTTGTAGCTGGAAAGAAAAAAGAAGCTTGTATTAGGATAGTTCGTTAAGGTATGGCAGGCTTTTGAAATTAAAAAATAATCTTAAATATTTTCAATATTTGAGTATACTTATAGGCAGGTTGACATTTTTGCTTACAGTGGAAATTTATCGGAAATGAGAGTATTTTACCACTGAAAGTTTTCTGGAAGATTTATTACCGCCATTAAAATTCACGACGGCCATTGCATTTCGTTACCATTTAATGGCAGTCAAATACTCTTTTTACATTTCAGGGATATGTTGCTTTCCTCCAGCGATGATGTGGAATTAATTCAGATGTTTTTGATGACAATAATTGCTACTCTATAGTCGAAACACTCGACATTACCATTATGAGTACCCCACCATTATGTGATTTTGTTTTATTTATTTTTCTAATAACCTTTTTCAAAAACGTATTGAAATTTATTTTAGAGATTTGAGTTTGTATTAATTTGTCATTTACCTTGTAACTTCAGCATGAGGAATGATACTCTATTTAACTCTAATAATGGGATAAAACAGGATATTTGTAACTTCAGCATGAAAAAATTATACACTATAGATCTCTAATAATAGGATAAAACGGTATACTTGCAATATCTTTTTTGTTGCCATGATATAAATTAAATTTTATCTGAGGTACAGTTAACTTTTCACTGCTTCCAAGATAGGATCATGTTTAATGGTCGTGATAAAAGTAATTTAAAGTTATAAAAATTTCGAATTAATGGTCCAAATGCACAATGTACCAAATACCCCTCCCACTCACCCTTATATTTGCGGATGGGATTCATTTTAAACTGAAAATAAATGTATTTACCTATTTATTTGAAGCAAGCTGTTTTAAATCAATCAACTTGTCCTAAAGAGGCGCTAGCATTAATAGGAAAAGTACCGGTATTGATGATTTAGGCGGATAAAATACTTGTACATTTTCGCTTTACGCTGTGTCGACTATCCTTAGATCCTGGATGCATTAAAACAGAAAATATATCGTTCGACGGGAGCATACACCCTCATAAAAACCTTCCCTGAGAAGAGAGAAAAAAAATTAACACCGAAAAAAAATAGCAAACTTCTCTCTCATATTTTTCCTTTGCCAGTACGACCTTTTCAATTCGTTAGCGCGGAGGAAGGGGAGAGGGGAATGACGGAGGAGGGAGAAGTGAATTCTTTCGCAGAGCTCGTGTGTGCAAAACAAATTGAGCAGCCCGCATTTTTTCACAAAAAATGGAGGCAAGGGTGTGTGTGTTCTCTGAGGGAGGAAGCGAGATGAGAAGGATATAGCGAAAAAATCGGTTTGCAGCTGGCGTGCGTATTGATTTTTCAGGAACTCTTTCGTCGGTCGCCGCTTGCAACAACGGGGACGGCGAAAGAGAAGGCTAATGCCTACCTACTTTAGAGAATAGTTCAAGAAACCTTAAGCAAAGCCAGGGAAAAGCTCTGGGCCAAGAGTAGACCTTGTAGCATTGCATTATGTGCAGTGAACTTAACATTTTCTTTGCTCAAATTTTTACAATTGGACGTCGAATAATGATTTGATCATGTTTGAGCGAGTTTCCATGGTCAAACCAAAACTTGGTCAGTATTTCTCAAGTTGTACCCTTGACAGTAAAGATTTGTACTTTAAATACTGTAACACTTCCGGAATTTCGATGAGACATTGGTAAAATATATATATATATATATATATATATATATATATATATATATATATATATATATATATATATATATATATATATATATATATATATATATATATATACAGAAACAGATATAAAGAAAAGGGATAGGAACACATATAAAGGACGAACACAATAGAGGTGGGGAAGGCGGAATCGCCTTATATCTGTTTCTGTATATATGAGTATTTATTCGCCGTTTGGCGGGATTTCGTGTTTGAATGTGTATTTGGCCAATGTGGCTCATCTCTTTCTTCTGGCTATGCGTGCCACGAAACGCACTGTTCCTTTCCTGTATGATGTTGTATGAATTCTAACCCACTGTCCTTTCCTTTCCTTGTGTATTGTCTATTTCTCCTTTGGTGGGTGAAACTGCCCCCTGACGCCATCTCTTGGCTGAAAGAATCGGGGCGCTTGGCGACATATTAGACCCACGGATCTCAGGGTAAATTGACTATCCTCGATAGCTCAAGTGGTTAAGAGCATCCGCCCGGCAAGTGGAAAGATCCGGTGTTCGAGTCCCGGTTGAGGAAATATTTTTACTCTTGTGATCCGTTCGATTCCGCCTTCCCCACCTCTATTGTGTTCGTCCTTTATATGTGTTCCTATCCCTTTTCCTTATATCTGTTTCTGTATATATGAGTATTTATTCGCCGTTTGGCGGGATTTCGTGTTTGAATGTAAATATATATATATATATATATATATATATATATATATATATATATATATATATATACAGGCATAGATCTATACATATAATAAAGAGATAGCATTACACGCATAAAAGAAAGGATGGAAAGATGGAATTTGGTTTCAATGCAACAATTTCAGAGTGCAAAAATCATTCTCCTTTACTTGGATACGGACCCAGATCCCTCGATGTCTGGGGGAGTGATTTAGCCAGTTAAGCTATCGAGATGTCTTCATGAAGTTTTCTTGGGTCGTCTACCGGGTCAGGGATTGCATATTGGTCGACGTTTCGATGCCTGACTCGTGTATCGTCCTCAGGGTAGATGAGGACGCTGTTCTACCCTGAGGACGATGCACGAGTTGGGCATCGAAACGTCGGCCAATATGGAACCCCTGATCCAGTGGAAGACCCAAGAAAACTTCATGAAGCAGATACACCGGTAAAGGACCAGATCTTAATATCTTCTATATTAAAGAGGATGTTTGGTGGTTCCTCTAAGATAATAAACGGCTATTCTTAGACAAAGGAATGGATCGCGAGTCAACTAAATGGTGTCCGTTCGTAGACTGCTCCTACCACAGCTTAAAATTGATCCTACTGCATTAAGAAATCCATACCCCTCAGTCCCAATCTCGTAATCCATTGAATCTACGTAAAATTGGGAGAGAGTGAAGACCTTGCTGGAAAAAATAAGATATAAAGATTACCAACGAGTAGTCATCGTAGATTATAGGATGATAAAGTTTTTCTGGGACCTACAAGGAGACTATGTGTGAATTGCCATTGCCATCTCTGCTTCTCTCTACCATTTATTTGCCTGTGCTCTACCCCGTTTTACATCATTCATCAATGCGTTGTAATGCCTCTGATGTTTCTCTGGTCTGTTAATTCCGGTTAGGTTTAGTTAAGAATAGACACGATTGAATATGAAAAACAAAATTAAAAGTTCAAAAATGGGAAGGGAAAACATTTAAAGAATTTTGATTGAACTTCCAGGTTATAAAGGATATCAAAATTGGACCTTATTGATCAAGGTCATAGGTTGAAAAGGATATTAAGATGGGCTCCAGTCATTGCTAGGGTTAGCCAGGTTAATGCTATTAGAAAATTAGTAGGCATACGAGTTTAATTTTGACTACAATGAAACTGGGTCCATCATTATTAATTATGCATCGTCGATTTAGAGCAGGTCTTCAGCTACGATTCCTTTGGATAAGAATTTCCCTCGAAGGTCAAAGTTCAACTTCCTAGCATTTTCGATAAATATTCCATGTGGCCAGAAATGTTTGTGAGAAATTTCACAAACACCACTTATTCATGCTTTCTAAGGTACAATTATTAATATAATTGTGGTTATCTGTAGAAATTCATTATTAAATTGAGATGTCAAAATAATATTGAAAACCGTTATAAATATGTAGTCCTGAGTGAGTCAGAAACTTTGTTGTTTTGGTAAGTGAATAAGCGTAAATTATAGGCCTAAGAGGTGTTGGTGTGGGAGAGGAATGAGAAAATAAAAGAACATAATGAATAAAATGCAATTAAGTTCTCACAATGGTGAAAGGAGGAGAGATGGCTGTTGGGAGAAATTAGAAGGCTGGATAAAAGGATTCAGGAACTGCTGAGAGGCAATTGAATGCTGGAGGTAATAAAAGGGTGACTGCTGGGAATGTGAGGTGGAGGAATGAAAACAATTCGTGTTTTGAATGGAATTAAGGTAGAAAGAAAGTATGCAGGGCTGAAGAATGAGGTATTATAAAGTGTAGCATTGAGTCAAAAGATGTTTTGTGCAATGTTAGGCAAGGCTTACGATGACATCTTTAACGAGTACTAGGTTCTATAAAACTAAACTGGTAGACTACCACGAGCAATAAAAAATACCACTCCCTGCCTACCCATCAAAAAGCTCACGGAAGGTATGTTTCATGTATGAAAACGCATTGGAGGTATTTAGCAGGTTTTTTGTTCTCATTTATTCAAACTGACATACCAATTTTGTTTCGCGGGAGGAAAACCGGGGCATAATTCAATATGAGGACATTAAGTCAAAGAAACACGCAGGATCTGGAATTATTCCTCTTTATATTAGATCTCCATATAACCCTGCCAATCCACCCAGAGTTTAGCGGCAGACAAATATAGATAGGGAATGACAACCCCGACGAGAAAGAGAGGGAGTGTGAAAGAGCAAGGAAAAAAGTAGAAAGGGGGGAAAAGAAAAATCCGATTGGGGTTGGACGAAACTTGATTGAGTATTCAGCGAAAGCTACACTGAATACGGGTAGGGTTGGTGTTCGCGAGGGAGAGAGAGGGAAAGAAATGACAAGTGAGGAATTCAATGCGGCATTTAATGTGGGAAGTGATGAGGGAGAGGCAAGAGAGAAAGAAAATAAAAAAGGCAGTCTGCTGCAGGCTTTTTTTTCAATCCGGGTGCGAGTGAGGGAAGGGGAATCTCGCGGCATAATAGATGAGAGATTAAGGATATAGGCAGTAGAAAAAGGGAAAGACGTGTTGGTTGCGTAGGGGAACAATAGGAAGCAGATTGAGAAATGAATAAAAAGAAAGGCTGGAAATAGAGGAGCAGAAGCTCACCTCATCCCACAATGCGAATAAACTTGCCAATCCTTGACCGACGTCTTACAATCGCGAAGTGCGTCGTTTGAATAATGTCATCAGTAGCATTCCGTATTTGGAGCTATAGCTATAAATATATATTGCGATTGGATAATATAACCAAAATCGATCGCTGCTTTTACGTATCAATCTTAAGAACTGACTTGCTCTCCGCCATCAAACCTCTCTCTCTTTCAAGGGAGCCAACACCAAAGTGACTCCAGTGTGTGCCACCTGAACTTGCTTGTTGCACTTGGGGAATTAGTATGGAACAGAATTAAAATTTAAATGAAAAGTTCGGCGTTAATCTTTCGATTTTTTCGCATATATATATATATATATATATATATATATATATATATATATATATATATATATATATATATATATATAGCCACAAGTAAGTAACACGAATTCGCAGTGACAGCAACAGATGTTAGTTGTATTCAATATATGGGGTATTTAATATATATATATATATATATATATATATATATATATATATATATATATATATATATATACATATCAAATACCCCATATATTGAATACAACTAACATCTGTTGCTGTCACTGCGAATTCGTGTTACTTACTTGTGGCTATATATAAATATGGCAGGTCCTTTTTAGGTGGTCAATCAATCATTTCTAATTATTATCAATCATCAATTTGAGACAATGTGAAACCATAATCAGTTTTATATCTCTACGGCAAGCTGTATATCACCTTTGATATTCGTCCTCTAAAACGTGTATACAATCCATAAAAATTTGTTTCGAATCATTGCATGAATATATTTGTTCTCCACTGTTTTAATTAATAAAATTTTTTTGATATGTCCTGATTTATCTCACTCAGTATTCCATTACTCCGTGTCCATTTTCGATATGTTTCGGTATCCGTAAAGTCTATGTGCCCTTTAATGGAGAGTCTCAATCGGTGGACTGATATAAAGTCTAAATTTACTGCATAATTATAGTGCGGATCAACAATTCCACTTATTCTTCACCCTCCAAAAACAGAAAATAGGAGGCAGGCAATTGTTCGGAATGACATTCCGGTGATCAAGTGTGGAGAGAAAGGGAGTGATGATATATGAGTAATGAAGAAGAGAATGAAAAGGCAGAGAGAAAAGGAATGTAGATAATGACAGAGAGAATGCGGGTGAGGTAATTGAGACGACGGGTTAGGAGGTTCAGATACCCTACCGAAAAAAACTGACAGGGCTTGGTAGGCAGGGTGATTAAGGAAAGAGAACATTTCTAATCGGAAGAGAAAAGGGAGAGAAGGGATAAAGAGGAAGAGAGAGTTTATTTTCATTCTCATCTTTCCTACAGTCCCCTGTTTTTATCTGGTTAGCTAGGGAAAGGCAAAAAAAATAAAAGAAGGAAGAATATAGGAATGAAACCTGGTTTGTTTACAATAAAGTTTGCTTGAGTTTTACTATTTGGTCAAATTAAATTGTAAGTCTTAACATAACCATTAAAATTCGCCGTCAATTAACTTAGAGGCATGCGGTATTATGGGCGTGGTGTATTTTTGGTTCTTTGTGCGAAAGTTCAATGGAGGCCGAGAGTCTTGTCATACCAAACCCAACAAACCTCGACCGCAGACTTTTAGCAATTTTCCAGTAGGTAGAAAGAACCCCATATTCTTGGCAATCATGGAATATATTGCCTTGGCGTTTTGAGAAAACGTTTCAGTTTGCCGGGATATTTCGTTGAAACGTAAAAGATATTGCAACTTTTTGATGCAAGAAGTTAGAGGAAAAAATTAGCACTTGGACGCATTTTATATCTCGGGGGTCCATTTGTGATAATATTTGATATACATGTTAAAACATATCTTTCAAACAATTGAACCGAGGTGAATCTGTGCGCTTGTATTCTATATCAATCCTCATTTTAACATATTGTGTTATCAAATAACTATGGCTATATAATTGACATATTGTGGTGAAACTCTTAGTCGGTAACCACCCGGAAGAGGCTTGTTGCCTGAAAGAGGGCTTCCTAGTAGTTGCGCTGCTAAATTTTATAAAATGTTATGGTTACTTTTGTTACAATTGTTACTAGTTAAATGTATGTACACCTACTTGGATAAATAAACACTTGAAATCGAAAATAGTCGGTAAAGGAAGTGTGAAATTATAATAATATCATTTTGTTTTAGCTAGAATATTGGGATTAAATAGAAATGAAGGCAATAATATAAAAATAATATTTTGGTAAACAAAATAAATATGCATTTGGTACGAGTAGGTTGCAGGAGCATTGGCCAAAAACTTTAAGAATCCCTCATAGAGAGCAACTCAAATGGTTCCAAAAGTAAGAGTGTAGTATGTATGTATTAAAGATATGAAATTGGTGGCAGTAATTCAAATGAGATAAAACGTGGATGGAGATAAAAAGGTGAATATCGAATAATCTCTTATTGGGTAGAATATTTATGTGATGAACGGCGAAGATGGAGGAGAAACCTGGGGAATTTTGGACGGCTTGTAAGGTGGAGGAATGTATGAGTGTTTCTGAAAGTAAAGTGTGTAGGTCATAAGGATTTATGTTAAATAGAAACGACGCAGAAGCTCAAAACATATTTTTTTCTGTGAATCTTTCATAACCAATCTCTAAATCAAAATCTCTATTTTTCCTATTATCAAAGCTGTGATTTTCATTTTTGGGAATATAACGACGCGAGTGCAGGAGGTGATAACATCAGGTTTTTATAATTAGCATCTATAATTACTGGTAATCGGATTCTGTGGAAGTAAGCCTCGCTAATAAAATGATATTTTACTGATGATATGAACATTTGGTGGAACTGACGTATCATTTAGTTGTGCGTCATATCACCTAGCGCGTGTTATTTACGCCTGGGCAGGTTAAAGATCGAGATGAAAGTTTTTATAGAAATATAAATTGATGGGGTCACCCATTTAGAAATAGTAAGGTTTTCCTCTGGTGGTATATTTATGGTGAGGCAATTTCATGCTAGTTACTAATATAAATGAACCTCACCCTTAGTCGGCGTATTTGTCTTGGTTCCTTTCCGATATATTTCATTATCCTACACGCTTGAGAAAATACTTTCCACCTGGGAAACCACAAACTGTTGTGACATTTTCAAGTTCTTGTCTAAAAACGTTTATCTTATAATGAACATCAGGAGTAAAAAAGTTACCGTCTGGAACGTACTGCGTTTTTTCAGTAAGTAAATGTATTTGTATGTGCTCTTAAATTGAACGTTTTTAGGATACACGTTATAAATGAATATTTATGTGAAAAAGTTTTCGTGGCGATAATTTGCCAAAACATATAATCTACTAAATAATTATATGATACAAAAATAATTAATTTAAGAGAAAACCTATTTTTCATTCATTACAATGTACAGTCCAAAATATAAAGTACACCATATCATCATAATTTTACAGTCAAAATAAGATCGTAAGTAACAAGCTTTGTTAGGAAAAAAATTGATAAAAAATAGTAAAATATATTTCCCATTTTGCAAAGACATCATATTTTTTCAATAATATTGGTCACGTGATAGATATTCTCATGAATGTTTAACCACTTGAATGAGATATTTCTTACATGTTAATTTCTCGCTTTTGTTGCACCTATGAATTTAAGTGAGATATTCACATGAAATCGTAATTTTTCATTCAGTTTCCCGCTAATTTTGTCAATGCTGACTTATCGGAAGTCCTTGGATTTTCTCTATTATAGGGGGAATATTGTTTTCAATCTCAGTTTGCAAGCTATATTTAATTAGATTATTTGGGATTTTTTAAATGTATAGAATGGTACTTTAGGTACTCAGCGATTAAATTGAGCGTAAACACTTTCATTGCATTAAGTTGGTGGCAATGAAATGGAGAGTAATATTCCGCTTTATTAAGCATCCTTTCATGTATTTTTCGTCCGTAGCATTCGGAGAGAGGTAGAGGGAGTATGTGAGTGGGGACTGGAGTAACGTGACGTGCTGGGTTGGGATGAGTGGGCGAGGGAGGTTTGGAGAGGGTAAGTAATTGACGCGGAGAAAATAAGGAAAGGAGTGGAGAGAGGTGGTTTAAAGGGGGCAGAGGAAGCGCAAAGGGAGGGAACGAGGGGCGAAAGAGGGGGTGCGAGGAGCGGGATAAACGACGTGTGGCAAAGGTACGGGTGGCCGAGGGTTGGGTAGGGGGGAGGGGGAGGAGACAATTTCTCGTCCCGACGAAATGAAGAAAGGCGCACGCGTTGGGAAGAGGGGTAAGCAGTAGCCGGGTTGGAAGGGGGAGGTAAACGGCGGAAAGGGGTTTTTTCCAGGAAGCCTGTGGTGAAGGAAATGAATATCGGCAGGTATCGTGGCAGACGGTGCCGAGAGAGGTCCTTTTTTTTCTTCTCTTCGGCCAGGTGCACGGAGATAAACATTTACGGCGAAATACGAGTTGGAATTTACTTGCGCCGAATACATTTTTAATGTTCCACTTTTATAATCACGCGTGGTAACATTTGGGAAAAAAGCCTTCTCCCAGTACGTAAAACTAGCAGAAAATAAAATTGGGAGATACGTGAACTTCTGTGTAGGGGGTGTTTATCTAGCTTTTGTCATATGAAATCCAGGAAAGTTTTGGAGAATTCGACCATTAAATCCGTCCATTTTGCTTTTATCACACGTTCCTAAAGAACGTGATAGTTTTCTATAATAACCCTTGAATATGTTAATAACTTAATTCTAGCCATAATGATCGGCAAGCATTTGTAACAAGTACTTAATGTCGTTCTCAATTATTGAGTATCTGATGATTTGATTTTAATATACCAATGATTTCTGTTTAAATCAAAGAACTAAATCGCGGGCCTCAACGTTGGCTACGGGTTAAGCGCTGGAAATTCCTCAATCTTCTAAACCATTATTGTGACAAAGCAATTGAAAATTGAAATTGATTGAAAGCTAATTATGACTTATAGACCTTGCTGTAAACCCTGGGGTACATTGGGTTTGACAGCTCTTTCTTTCAAAAACTAATGCACCATTTAAATGCAGGTGTTTTGGTGAGTTTAAATTCAGAAGTAACTCATGAGCTTGCCACAAAAACGCTATTTTCCAGTCAGATTTTTTTACCTAAAATTAAACTCTTCGAGTCAAACCTGGGTACGTTTTTGTTGGATAATAAGGGAATGCATTGCAAGGCACGAGAAACAAAGGATTAAATTTATTGTTCCAAATGTCATCGCCTCCATGTATTTCAACTCCAATTTCCCATAGATTATTGTGCACTTGCTTAAAATTTGATTACCAGTCGGTGCTGTACACTGACATTTTCATGAACACAAATTTACGTGTTTCCCTAACATGGAGCCCAATGGGACACTAAAATAAAATAGAAGACACGTAAAAGGGCACAGTCTATATATCGGTAGTCCAAGGTCGGACGTTGGACTACTGACCGGAGAGCTCGGGTTTGAATCCCGGGCAAGACTCTCTGGGCACACTCAGCTGTGTGATCTTGCAGTAACCAGATCTTACTGGGAAACCCATAACCGGCACAGGGAAAGACTCTGGCCCCCCTGCCATGATGTGTGAATTTCAAACGCCGTTGAACTTAGTACTGAGTTAACTCTTGCTTCACCTACCAAATCAACCTTCGGGTTGATTACTGTGTTTATGTTGTTTTTATGTGTAGAGTGCATCGCTCTTTGATATGGAGTGTAGTGCGTTTATGTTTCTGAACCAAATAGTCTTTTGAGAAAAGAGAATAGGCGTAGATTGAAGACTTTTGAGATGAGGACATGGAGGAAGTAAAAGAAAACACGATGAGAATACAAACGAAGAAATGTCATTTACGCTAGAGGAAGCAAGGAAGATGCACGAATTAAATTCTAAGGATGCATAAAATGGAATGGGGATACATTAAGAGACTATGGCATGATGAAGGATGTGTTAGAAAGGGGAAGGTTACGCTCGCGCAGTAGGAAGAGGGAAAGAATGCATTCTTTTACGGCATGAAATGCGGTAGGAAGTATCGTACTTCAGCCGAAGAATTAAATGCCTTGATACTTAATTGAGAAATATCGATAATCAAACATGCAGATGCAGATGAGTGACATCTACATGCAGATAAGGGCCAACTCCATTCATTCCCCTCCCACGACGACGAGTAATTAATGTAAGGGTCCGTTAAAGTAACCTTTAACCGGTAGACAATATACCATAGAAATTTGAAATTTCTGATACTCCACTCCTCTCAAGTTGACCTTACCGATATGTCTAACCTCAAAACTTGTGCGAGGTTAGAATGTTTAGGTACAGATACTAAACTTAAATATTTAGCATTGTAAAATTATTTTTACCTTTTTTCATTTTGTTGCAAATTGAATACCCGTGCATCGGAATCGCATCGGATTAACAAAACAACTCTTGTAAATGAGAAGAAAATTACTTGGTGTTGCGTTTTTTGAGTTAATTAAAGTTTTTACGACTTTTTCCTGGTAAACAACTGCAAATTACCGTAAAAAGTTGCACAGTACTCAAATTTACTTTAAACTATTATCATAATCAGGTAATAATGCGTTGAAAACCGAATCTTATGCGGTTTTTTAATTGAAAATTTTAATTTTCTCAGCAATTCGTCGTAAAAGTTTGACACCCGAAATTTTCATAGGACCCAGTTTATTTAAAAAAAATTGCTTCTTGTCTGTGTGTTGCTTCTTAAACACATGAATATGGATTTAGACTGAATAGGAGAAGGTTTTAGGTTCATGAATGCTCACACATTATCATCTTAATACTTAATCCTCTCCTAGTTTTTTCTTTGTTATTAATTGGACATTGATGGCATATTTTCCGTGCTTCAGGAAATTCATTGTTTAAATCAAATTTCCCGGACATTTATATGAACGCGTATTTAATTATTAGTTAAACAAGTTAACCTATTATTGTCACGATAGAGAGCGTAGAGAGATTTTTATTTCCACTGTATATAGCTTTAGCGGACAAAAAAAACCTTTATTTATTAAAATTACCAATGCTGGCTCAACAGAACGGGTGACAAATGTTTTATAATATAGTTATAATACTGTAAAATTTCTAATGTTCTGATGAAACTTTTCGGAACGTAGAACTGACAGAGTCTTCTACTTAAGGAAGGTAATTATATTTAAAATAGTTCTATTTCCTGGATTAAGGCTAAGCATAAACCACATTTAGTAAGAGTTAGAGCGAAAAAAAGAACGTGAAGCTGAGGAGGCCTGTTAGAATATAGGTCAGCATCATGAAACTATTAATGGGCTCATTTAATTGGTAGATTATTACTGTGAAAAAATGAATATGTGTAGTAAAATAGTTTAGATCTTTTTCATTTTGTTAAGCCTAAGTTTTTTATGCGGCCAATTATGGTTTGATCAAAGTATTCTGCATGAGATTGAACAGTGAAGCATACAATTTCCGGCATGAATAATGTATAAAGTTTAGGATAGGTAAAATAAAAAAAATATTTGAATTTGCTTTCAGGTTTATTATTATTAAAAATTGATAAATGTTATGCTTCACGTCTATGTACACGATTCATTTTAATTCTTTCAATTTTAAACTCTAAAATTTCCAAGCTTCCAGACTTCGGATTGAATAATTCAATTAGATTGATTAATGTCATTAATTTCATTTATGTCGTATCAGATTTCTATGTTATCTTTTATAAAATTTAGTAATGAACGCTTGGTTTACCACCTGGCGTGACAACTTGGTTATGTATTTTCTACAGTGCTTGCATTTATACTCGAGAAATAAATTTAGCTACACAGATTTTTTTGATCAAAGTAATAAAATAATTATACCCAGCTTTGGATTGTTAATTGATGAGCGTTGTGGTTTTTCAATCACTAGAACTCATTTGGGAATGCTGAAGGCTTAGTTTTTAAAATTTATGGGAAAACCAAAGAGTAATTTAACTCTTTTAACATATTCAAGTTGAGTTATAATATAGAACCAGTTTTTATTTTTAGTTACATGGAAATAATATCGGAAATTAAATTATGAGAAAGGAGTATTCCACCTCAATACGTGGAAAACAATTGCAGGGAGTGGACCCAGGACTATCCAAATTCAATCTCATCCCCTACGTTTTGCCACGCAAAGTCGAGAGCTATTTCATTTTCTGTGTCTTCGTTAAACAATAGGTTAGAGAGTTCATTGCTATATCCCATGTTTAGAGAGTATCCCAAGTTTTCATTGAGGTCTTTATGGAGATGAATAATGGGTACTTTGAGAATAGATTTTTTTGTCATATTTATTTTGCTTGAATGAAATGCTGCATCAAAAGAAGTAACGGGAAGGATATGACGAAGGAGACTTCGGTTTCAAGAAAAGTGGAGGGAAGGGAAGATTTCAAATTCCTGTTGTGTTTTCTCTTTCGTTCAATCCTTTTTAATTTTCCTACCAAGAAAGGGTTTCGACAGGGGAGTGCCATTCAGGACTCTCGAACCGTAGCAGAACTCAAAACCATTCGTACTTTCTCAGAGTTCCATCGTTTAAATTCGATTACTCTTTCTATTTATAGGAAAGACGTTCCAAATGGAATCTAACGATACATTTGAAGCTTTTATAGAACTAGCAGAGAGGAAAAACATTTATTTCCTATACTGGCATGCAACAATCTCCTAATTTTTAATTTCGTTACAAAACCGCTTTTTAGTTTCGTACAAAAATCGCTTGAGAACAAAGAGACAATCATTTCATCAATACTTTTCATTTCGATATATATTGAGTCTGACCTGAAGAAGGCTTCAGAGAAGGTCGAAAGATTAAACTGCCTGAAATTTAAGTGTCCCTTTACGAGTTCCCTATGCATAGTTTTGTGTCCGATTGAGATAATATTTTATATTTATATATATAAATATATATATATACATATATATATATATATATATATATATATATATATATATATATATATATATATATTATTACTATTATTATTAGTTAATATACCGGTTAAGGTAGGTTTTGGGATGGATACAGCTCCTAAATAAATATTTTGTGACTCCTAACAAAAAACAATCTGGCAACCTACTCTACATCAGGTCCCTCTTCATCTCTGAGTACTTCCTTCCTCCCTTTATCCCGTCCAACATCCCTATCCTGTGCCTGCCCTTTCCTCGTTTGCCTAACATTCTCGCCCCTATTACAGTCTTCAACATCCCACTGCCGGTCAACACCCCCTTCATCCACTTTTCCTGCCTTCATAGGATTTCTCCCAACAAACCCCTCTCTTTGCCCACCATACCAAGTACTTCCTCATTTGTTTTCTTCTCTGTCCATTTCACCTTCTCCATTCTTCTCCAAACCCACATTTCAAAAGCTCTAGTCTACGTCTATCCTCCTGCTTCAATGACTACGTTTCCGCGCCGTAACTAAATTATGGCTAAAATTCACTTTTGTGTTATCAACTTGACAGAAAAGACTGAGTATTTTTTACAAAAAATACTAATGTGACTGCTATCAATGATGCAAGTGCAAGGACTTGTGGATAACTCACCTTATCTTGCCTCACCTTGTCAATAATTCGAGGATATATCATTAGAATAAAACATTATGTAGTGACCAAATAATAGAAATTTTCCAATACTTAATCTTTCCATCAATCAAAATGTGCTGGAAGAGTGCTAAAATTTTCTCACAATGTTTCATTTTCACGGAAAATGCCTAAAACTATGTAATCTGTTGAAACCTGACTGGTAGACCAGTACTGGTATTACCTTACCTCCAAATTTTGCAGCCATCCATAACTGTGGCGAAAGCCGAATCGGTATTGTGATTAATTATTTTATAGATGTCAAGAGGAAGAAGTAGGTTGAAATAAAAATTTCAATTCAAAACTTTTACTGGGGATCGTGAGACGGAATATATACTCGATCTCACGCAACCTCCTCAATCCTTATACCAGGAACGAGGTTTTTGAAGTGAGGATGCGAGGGGGTTCGTGGGTCAAAAAGGGATGAGGTTAAGTGGATGGACGGCGGGGAATAGAAGAAATGGAGGGATTGAAGGAGATGAGAGGGAAGAGGAGGAATTATAGTCGTTGCAGATGGGAAAAAATCAGATTGATGGAAGTGAATTAAAATTAAAAGATAGATTAATTAAAAAAAAGATCAAATTAAAACAAGTTGGAAAGAGTGGAATTACGTGTGGATGAATTTGATTTTGAGGGTCTAGAGCGTAGAACACGGCTTCAAAGGAGATTAGAGGGCTTTTAGATGGGACTATGAAAGAAGACGTCAAACTCAGGATTATTCTAGGCGTAGGATTCAATACTCCTGACAGTTTGTAGTTCCTGTGAAAGCTATCAGACAATTTAGTTCATCCACAACTTCAATTTGGCTTAGGGGCAAGTAATACCTTTACCGATAGCTGTCGATCAAAGTTTCGTGCAAATTAGATCGCTAAATTTATTTATCATTGAAACAGCACATATTGTACTAAATTGTAAGGATAAATCCTTAAAATTGAGTACAATAAGTAAAAGTGAGACAGGAATGATGAATGCATATAATTTTGATTGGTAATAGGGTATTAAATCAGCTCGTGACAAAGGGAAGAACGATAGACAAATGAAGAAAAGGAAGGAATAGTATAGGCATGTTCGGCGTTAATGAAAGGAGGAAGAAGTATGGGGTGAAGAGGAGCTAATTGATGTGTCGGATGTTGGGTTATATTTTGATAGGAAAGGTAAGAAAATGTATTGTTACGTCATGTTATAGCTTTGCCTATCCACTCATAAATCAAACCGCAAAAATATTATGTTTGTACAATAAGTATGCCGCCTACTAATCTGGCTATAGATTTTTACTCATAACTTTTTGGAACCCAAAGCCTTTTCCGAAATTTGCAGTTTTCTGATTTCGGAAAAATTATTTTTGGTCGTTTGGATTATTTTGTCTTACGTAAATGCTCGATTCAATTTATTATCATTTATGTCACAAAGCGGAAGCAAAACTGAGTCATTAGATGAGGATGAAATTAGCCCATACAACTTTGCAAATACTTGTTGCAGCCAGGGAAATGTTAATTTTTAAATTAGATATCTCAAGGACATTTCTAGTCAGAATATATTTTAATGAATACTTCTCGACCCAAAATGAGATCAGAGCCGTGAAGATTGGTGCCTTCGAGGTAGAACACATGGAGTTGACGGGCGCTGGATATAAAATCCCTCTGAAAGAAATAAGTAAAATGATTTTCCTCGGTTATGCTGCTCTGCTGCTAATATTTTTGGGTACCTCGTAGAAAATACGTAATTTACTCACGCAAATAAAGGTCAACCCACGGGAGGTCATTGAAAAGTAAGCGGGTGTGTGGGAGATAGATAGATAAAACATACATTTTCAATTAAAATCACCTGTTAACCGATTATCTCTGCGCCCTTTGCCTCTCTTATAGTTAGCGTTAGAGCTTCTTTGAGTAGGTTATTGACAGGGTTGTAATTAAAATAACCCTTTTGTTTTTGACTCATTAATTACCTTTTGTTTACCGTTTGATAAGGTTAGACGTCTAAAGAACCATGGCCTACCATACAAACATGAACAAAATTAAATTAAAACATGAAATCTATTACCTCTGCTATTTATCCCATGAACGACCGGTCGCAGCTTGTTATTCTTTATTTTGCATATTTACCGACCTGTATGTAAAGACATAATTCATGGTATATTGATTATTAAGCGCCTTCGTTAACTGAGGTTGGTATATAGCGATGAAATAATAGTGTAGGGGTTTCATTCGAGTTCTCATTAGACTAAATATATAATTATGGAAGGTTTTCTCTTTTCTTTCCATTTGAATTTTAAAATTTCCATTGGTTGCAAATTTTATCGCTGATTGGGTTTGATGAGGCGAGTACCGTCTGGCACCCATTTTGTAACGAATCAATTTGTCGATTTACAATTCATGTTACGCCGTTCCTATGCTCTCACAGCAAAGTCGGTGCCGTGAAATAGTCTCCCACTAAATCTCATGCAAATTGTAATGAATTTCTTTTTTCGAGTAATACGTAAAATATTCATAAGGCCTAAGATTAATACTGAGTTAACATGGCATGGACATCATGGCTACGGATGATTTCATAATTAAAGTTCCTTGATCGTCAGCATTTATTAATGTAACTGTAAAGAAATATTTGCAAACGTTTCTATGTTTTGGCGAGATAATCACCGAATATTGGCCTACTCACTGATTGGAAAATATATCATAGCTATTGAAAAACCAAGTTCCCGTAGATACATTTTCAACTACGTTAGGAATCAAGTTGGGAATGATTCGTGAAGCCACTTTTTTCTTTTTTTAAACGTTACGATTATTGACCCTGGATTACATTTATGGAGACTGCAGTTAAAATCTTCAAGTTTTTACTTTGATAGCCTAAGTCATATGACGTCTGAAACCTTATTGATTAAAATCCCCTATTATTAAAAAAAATATATCTCTAAATGCTAAGCCATCACCTCCTGCCGATGAGATTACCCCGGATTGACTCAGCAACTTGACTTCATTCATATTTTGTCAACTCTTCATTTTTTAACTGTTAATTTCCCAACATTATAAACTAGATATGACCGTCTCCACGCAAAATCCTAGCAAAAAAATATCATTTTTCTTATGACCCGTTCACCTTTTGCACGGTTCATGGTGAAATCAATGCTCTTTGCGAAACGAGAAATCTTTGAGTTAGGAAGGAGAGAAAAATTAGATTTTCACGGGCCAGGAAAAGAATTTATTTCTTTTAATTCCTTGTACTACCCATTCACAATAGGAGTTATTCATTTAAAGTCAAGTCGCTTTTCAAGATATCGAGAGAAGGATATCCCGTAAGATTATACTTTTTTTCGCACAATGGGACCAGCCTTCCTTACAAAATTTCCATTAAGGAGGTAAGGGCAATCCTTTTCTTGGAATCCGATGCGTGAGAAAGCAATTCCGGTTTTGGCACTTTTCGACGCGAGGTGAATGAGCGACGCTTTCTGGTGACGGGGGAAATTTTTCAGTTTGTCCTCGCTGTCGGAAGGTGGAGCAGAGGAGGGATGGTAATTACTCGACTCTCCGTCACGAAATACTAAACACAAAAAAATGCCATCTTTTTATTTCGCCTCTCGCATGGAGAAGAGGGAAGACATTAAAATATTGCTGTAACATTAATTGTATTTCTTCACCAGCATTATCAGCAAGCAAAGAAAATACGAAAACATGGTAGCTTACAGGGAAAAATTAACAGCGCTCTAATTTATGTAAATTCTAGTTTTTTTTCAAATGCAAGGGAAAAATTATGGTGCTAGTAAAACTTTTGGTAGTAAGAGTGATTTTCTATAACTCGGAAACGTTTTTGTTGAAGGTGAATGTTAGGCATAGATGGGAGGGCTTTGAAAAGAGGATATGGAGAGGGTTGGAAAGGTTAAGTGGATGGAAAGGAAATCAAAACCAAGAAGTACTAGGCAAGGTAGGGGAGGTGGTATCTGAAGATTACGCCTGCTAGTCGAAACTAGTTGTACCTTAAATAAAAGTACGCGAAGAGTACCTTGTATTCTTCATTCCTTAAGAGAGGGGATTGTTGGGAGGAAAACAAAGGAAGGAGAAAAGAGGGATGCAGATTATTTTAATTGGCGATGGTATTTTTGATACTTTGACAGAGGAGAGAATGTTAGACCGACGAGGTAGATTGAAAAAGAATAGTTATGTTGGTCACAATAAAGAAAGGTAGTATAAGGAATTAAAATACAATTTATTGTAGAGTGGGGTGTCAGGTTTTGTCGCATTATGCCAGACTAAGAAACGCAGGAGTTTTCACTCTGTTTTCATCCATAAGCCTACTTTAATATGGTAGACCGTTAAATATTCAGGTAAGAATGCCGAAATTCCCAAAACAGAATTCGCTCACGGTCATGGTTTTCCTTTGAGGTGTTTGAATGTTTCCTTTAAAAATTAGGTAGATGTTGTACGTCTTTATGAAATGGATACTCTTTTCATGAAGTTTCAATTAAACCTGATGAACTTTCTTCCTTTGATTATGTCATTCTTGATTACGAAGAAAATTTGGGAAAATGTCTACTAAAGAAGTCAGTATCAAAAATAAAAGAATTGATTTATTAAGTAACCCACCGAGTGCATTCTCCATTGAATCCCGTTGAATAAAGTCTGGATTCGATCGCATCCACCTTCCTTTCCCTCCGCCAACCCTCTCGTCTGCTTAACGCAGAGCATCGAACTCTAGACCGACATGGTAACGCTACAAAGACTCGAGTTACGACCGGCGATCCACCCTCCCTCCAGGAAACGGCCCCTCTCTCCGGCCTAAGGAGCAGGCAGGAGAGGACTCCCTTCTCCGTTACTTTTTTGCGAGTGGCAAAAGGGGTTTATAAAAAAATGGCAAGGGGTAGAGTGAGAAGAGCGTGAGCAAGGGGTACACAGGAATGGGCAAAAGGGAGGAAGAATGAGAGAGGAGCCGCATCGTGAGGCGAGAGGGTGAGGATGTGGGAAGGGAGAGGATTTGCAAAGGCCGGCTCGATATCGAATCCTCATACCATGACCCTAGTACGCGGGATGACGTCAGAGGCTGGGGGAATTCGGCTGAGGGAGGGTCGGGGAGCCGCGGAGAGGAGCGGAGGGCGTGGGAGGCGGGTTTGATGAGGGGGGAAGGGTGAACGTAAAAAGGGTCAATGGGAGGGTGAGGAAGAGGGGATTTGGAAGGGTAAGGGGGACTTTGCGTGTGTGGCGGCGAAGGGATGCGGAGGGGTGGCAGTGGAAGAAATTTGTTGGTAGCGAGGACAAAGAAGTCCAGAAAAAGAAAGAACTTTGATGGATGAATGGGAAAGGAAAGGACGCATAGTTTACCTAAATGAGGTCGAATTGGCCGATTGGCTGGAAGCTGCGGGTGGGGTTATGGGATTAAAATAAAGAGATAAAGAGGACTAGGAAAAGAGCAGTGAGACGCAGCAGAGCCGCGCTTGAAACATGCAAAGAGTATATTTGGTGGCGTCAAAACTACTCGAGCGATTGAATAATCGTTCATTACACCCCCATTTATATTTTTTTTGCTATTTCAAATAAAACTGATTTTAGACCCGTAATATCACCAACATTCGATGTTTTCCAACTGCAAGGATTTCAAATTTTCGTTAAATGAGAAACATTTATTGCCTCGCATTAACCCGGTATGGTGAGATTACCAAATTATATGGACCGAATGATGGAGAAAGCTAATGTGATATTTACCAAACAAACGAAAATGTTAGGCGTGCTAATGTTAGTATATGCACAGAACAATTTTCGCCCAAATTTAGCATAACTCCCGTACACATGCATTTAAAACAAAAGGAACTCAGTTCAATGGGAATTCGACCATCACGTACTCATGCTTGCTAAGTGAAAGCTACATTAATTGAAATCTGGAGCCACACTCAGTTGGATATTACCAGTAGATCTTTTATTAATGGTATGAAAATGTGCAAATGGAGATATATTTGAGCAAACGAGGAGACGATATCTAATGCAATTCTGTAAATCATAAATGTAGTAATTTTCAAAAATTTGACTATATAATGCTATTTCGCTCATCGAAATCATTTCCTCATCCACAAGAATAATTTTTGACCCCAATAGAGTTATAGTGTATACATTTCGGCAGTTTCTTTGGATGTACAAATTTGAGTTCACCTTAAAATTAATTCCAATGCTTCAATGTGTTTCAGTCGGAATGCCTTTGTAGCCACGGCATTCGTACCTCTTCATCCTGAAATATTCATCGGAATGTACACGGCGTACAGTCTTCATATCCTTGGGTCGTTTTCCATAATATTTTCTTTGTTTTGCATAGATTTAATTGCAAAAGAAAAAGAAACATTTTTAAAAAATGATGAAGCCTCATTGAGGATAACTTATAAAATGTTTTTAAAACATGCATTAGGGCATTTATCACTCACATTGAACATTGAATTAAAACATAACCTTTTACGTATACGCTTACATTTTATTATAAATAAACCTTACAGAAAAGCTGCTATGATTTCAAACGGATAATTGAGGAAAACTTTATGCACCAGGAATAAGAAATAAGGTTCGTAATGCCATTTTCAGCAACAGTTAACTTTTAATGAAATTTGAATGGCTGATATTAATGCTCCAGGTCACATATTTTAAATAAACAGACTCTAAACCACATTCTAAAATACGAAGATAGGTCATAAATAAGTCGCAAACGTCAGATTATCAAACGCAAGATTTGTTGCAAAAATTTCACTGGAAAAACTTTAAAGATTGACCGTACAGTCTTGTCTTATCCCCGAGTGATTAATAACTGTTTGTGCCCCTAAAAATCGTTTAGAAAATGATGATGCCGTAGTCCTCCAAAAGATAACTTGTTGGTTGTGACATCAAATAAAATAATTCTTTGCTGCCGACTATCAATGACTTTAAAAAAAATGAAATACGTGTTTTAATGTACCGGGTGAATATGTAGAAAAGTGAAAGAAATTTAAGGAAGTTAATTTATTTATCAATACATTTTTACAGTTTTGCGAGTTTTTTCATGGCATACCCTCGTAGTATGGAGGACTTACCATAAGATCTTCGACGGCAGAAAAGATATTATAAGAAAATATTTTTAATCAGTAACATATTTAAGCTGGTGTTAATATTAACACTAATTTGAAAAAGATATATAATTCGGCATCTACAAGATGTCTCTTCATAAAACGTCATGCTCTCTTTTCTGGCGAAATATTAATATTAAGACAGAATCGAATTATATATGTTATTAAGATTCAAGAAAGTTCATCTTAAAAATAACAACTTTGTGAACTAAGGTTTATATTTACCTCAATATGCACTCCATCTGTAATATAAACAGGTTAAACATCTTGGGAGGGAATTTTGAGAAACTTGAGGCAAATCGCTCGTTCGTAGCAGAGAGGCCATTCAATAGTCGGGATTTATCAATTAATCCGCTTTCCTCGAAACCAGAGGAATGCCCGAAGATAAGTGGTCGTGATGTGCGGTGAATGGAAGAGGAGAGACGGAGATGTGAGAGAGGAAAATTGATGGACAAACAATGAATTCTACTACAAAACCCGAATGGGGGCGTACCATTGTATTTAAAAATCAATACCGCTTTGTGAATACGAAGGAGTTACATGAATTTTCGATGAAGTGGTGGTAGAATTATTTGCTTAGGCATAGCAACATAAAATTCCTCTGTAGAAATAGGCATAAAAGATCTTGTATTGGCATTTTCGTCGTTACTTATTGCTAGGCAGAGCAGAATCGCCAAGTTACGATTTGATTTATCGCCTTAGATATAACGTTCTATCTTTATTTCATATGTTAAAATATGAATGTAATAAAATTGACTAAATCCCCAGACGCGCAAAGGGTAGTCATTAATGGATTAAATTGGATCGTATGCCAAATATATTAAGTTGGAATAAAAATCTCTCGCATACATTCAGAGCTATTATGGAAATCGAATCCGTGGCATCAGCGCGAAATTTAGCCCAGAAAATTTGCGAGAGTTTGAAAGATTTTATTTTTATCAAGTGATTTAATAAATTCTCACAGAGAAAAGATAAAAAAATGTGTTCCACTTAGGCTTTTCCTTCAACCCGAGCGTCAGAATGCTCTTATTTCTGTTGATGGAGACTAGAACGAAGGCTAATCAAAAACTCTATCAATAATATATATAGCTCTATATCTTATACGCATGCGGATTCAACAAGATCCAAGGTAGTCAAAATGCCACACATGTTTTCGTGTAGAATGCCCCTAAAGAAAATGGTACCTTATAACCCCTCTTTGTAATAAAATTTATGGAAGAAATTGAGCCATTAAAACTATTATTTTGCCTTATATAATGGAAATGCCTGGTTTTATTATGTATATAATGTCCAATTCATATAATTTTGCTTCCTTTTGGCCGATTTTGACTGCATTTTGTGTAAATTTCCAACTCTTGAAGAATATGAAGTGCAAGTTGTCGTATCACAGAAATAATTGTTATATGACTGATAATATAACAAACGGATTAATGAAATATTATGGTTGATAAATATGCATGTAGATGCAAAAAGTTTCGGATGATATACAAAGCCTTTATTTCACAATCAAACTTACCATTCGGAAACAATGATATAAATCTTCCCTACGCCATTTTCCATCTCAGAGGACACACATTAAAATTTATCAACAACAAACTCTTAGTCATGCATTAGAAATTGAGCTGTTATATAAAAAAGATAGTCAAAGTGAATAAAGAGTAAATAATTAAATAACAGGAAACGTCTCAACACCACTTTCTATCCCAAAGAAACATTGCTTCATTTATAGCACATTTCCAATCAATTATAAATAAAAACTAAGCTGTTACAGAACGAATGGGCAGAGAAAACATGTATTCTTTTATAAAGAAAAACATCCAAGCATATTAAATCAGGCATCACCTAGCATTATACTCCACCCAAATCACGCTTTGCTCATTAGTCACAGATTAACTATAACTTACGAACCTATAACTAAATATTAAGTAATTAAAAAATGCTTATAATTTTATCCGCAAATTAATATAAACTAATGGAAACACTTTACCCGCATTGAAAAATGTGATTTGGAGAATAATTTACATCAAATTTTAGATCAGAAATTCTTATTATAGACAGGTGAATACGTCGATACTGCATTTAAGTGTAGGTTTCCGTAGGGCTAAATAATTTAGATGATTGTTGCAGGAGAGAGGGAAGAGAATGATGGGTTAGGTATCCGACGCCACCGCGGATGGAGGTTGCAGGAAGTTCATATCATGTGATTCGATTAAGTTTTTGTGGTTGTTTCTGCGATGAAATATGACCTCCGGCATGGATATTCTATGGGTGTCGAGATTTCTCCTTCGATATTATTGGCGTTTTCTATCCACCGCGTGATTACTGGGCATCATCAATCTTTAGATTGGTTTGAAGGAGTTTTCCACTCAATACTTTTTCTCTCGGCTAAGAAATCTCTCCCGCGCTCTAATGTGTCATATCTCTTCGACATCAGCTAATATTTGTCCATTGTGTGTATCTAGCCTTCCTCTCCAGTTCTTCCCGTTTACTTCTCCCTTGACGAATGTCTTCCTCGGGTCATCTTGTCTAAAACGTGCCTGATGAGGTTATCTTCTTTTATAAAGATTAAATTATACGTTTCTCATTGTAGTTAGTTAGTCGTTAAATCCCTCCATGAATTTCCTGTGGCACCATAGATTCCAAAAAAATATCACGACAGTAACTTGATAAATCTATATACATTGTCATTCCTAGTATTTTAAATAAGTTTAATACTTTCATCTTTATCACAATAAACCCTTGGCAAAATAAATTTAGCCATAAAGTTCTAATTTTTTATCCAAAATATTTAAAAAAGCATTTATGGCGATAATTAGTGTATTTTATAATTCTCTAGTTTTGTTAAATATATCCAAGTTTGTATTAAAGTCAATTTCAATTTTTGTATATTTCCCTGAATTATTTCTCTGCGGCAAAATAAAACTTTAAATATTCACTCACCAATGAGTACCTAATTTTCGCTTTTTAAATTTTCAAATAGCATGAGATTGATAACTTAATGCATGCATGAACCCCTTGTATTTTAATCAAGTTTAAGATTTTTATTTTTTTCTAAATTTTTTTGGTAGAAAAACTATTCCAAAAATGCTAATTTCAAACTTTGAAAATGACTTAATATTGATTGATCCACGAATGATATCATTCTCTTATATTGTAATCGTTTGTAATGTATTACCATTCTCTTCATAATTTCTCTCCCGCAATTAAAAAAAAATTAAATACGCTAAGCCCTGACATGAAATTAGTCGTCCAATTGATCATTTGTGGTCCGGAAAGGAAAAATATGAACACTTACGGTGAAACTTGAAAGACAGTAACGCCTTAAGCTATCCTTGGTTTTATCTACATTAACTCATTTATGTAGGAATAAGTTAATTATGTTAAAATCATGAAAATACCAGACTCGCAATCCCATTTGTCAAGGTCACAAATCTTTCACAGGAGAACTGTTTTTGACTTCTCATAACCATGGCAGGAGGAGGGAACCGAGGGAAGACAAGAGCGAGATTAAAAGAATAAACTCGGTTGTGGAAAGGCATATGCCTGCTTATTGGGGAGGATAAAGGAAGTGATTAAAAGGCGGCGGGTGGAGTTGGAATGGATGAGACGTACGCACCTACTCGAGAGAAGAATAATGGATCCGGGAGGTAGACAAGATCATCAGGAGGAAGTCTCATCCAAGTTTCTTCTCAGTAAATGACTCCAGTTATTTATAGACGGGCATAATGGAGAAGAAAGCTTTTACGGGATTCACCGTATATTTGAGAGTCCTTCTAATAACTTCGTATTTTAATCCATCCTAGTATTTTATCTCCGCGGGAAACTGTATTCCTCTGATGGAATCTCAATCTCACGAAAAGTCTCCATCGATGTTAATGCAACCATCAGTTGTATTTTGGAAGATTTTTTAGGGCTTCGCAAAGGTAATAAAAAATGTGACTGATGTATCATATCTTGGATCGTATGGGGAGTTTGAAAATCCCTCGTAATTCATAAGAGGTATAATCTCAGTATGAAATTAGAAGTAACTAACTGGAAATAATGAAAAAAGGTGTTTGTTTACAGAAAGTTCATCATTATTTTATATCAGGATTTTACCATACCAAGTTAAGGTCAGCAATATATCTTTAAATTACTGAATGGGAGCATTCTTCGTGGTATTGTTCGTTGTATGCATGTATGTGTGTATATATGTATATAGATATATGTATATATATGTGTATATATATATATATATATATATATATATATATATATATATATAAACTCAGATGTAGATTTTTAAAACACAGAAATACAAAGAAAGGACACTCACATATGTAGTTTTGACGTTTCGACTGGCACGACCGTCGTGGTCGTGTGTGTGTGTTTGAGAATATGTATATATATATGCAAATATACATACACATATATCGGCATGACTCAGATGTTGATTTTTAAATTTATTTAAACAATTTTTTGGCTCATTTCTGACTTCAAAACATCCATTATTTACGGATTCAATAAATTGACCCGAAAGGAAAGGGCTAAAAAACTCAACCTTTTTTTAATGCTCAATAATTGTTCAGGGAAAACCCTTATATTTGTTGCTTGAAGCTGAAAATGTTTTATGCAAGTTTTTACATCAAACAATCATTTTTTGTTTCAAGGAACACTCCCATCGCCAGGATGTGAATTTTTGAAATTTTGCCATAACATATTTGCAAAAGAGAGTTTTTTTGCCAGTTGAATGGATGTTTACGGAAGCTAGGCTATTAATTCACACGTGAAGGGGCATTAGTTTAGGGGAGAGGATAGTTTTGAATCACGCATGTTCCTTGGACGTCATCTGCGGTAGTTGATTGTTGCTTTACGTAAGTTCAAGTTCAGAATGCTATACAGAGTTAGGAGTGCATTTTTCAAGGGGGTGCATTTCTATCAGGTGTAAACAGTTCCGCATACCTCATTGGTCTGGTAAGAGAGAGGAAACCTGCATCCCTTAATTTCCATTTTCTGGTAATGCTTTCTCGTTGAAAAACTTTTCACATAACGTTCGCATTTCTCTCTCCTCCGACTGTTTATAATCATAGGCATGTTGTTCTTATCCGAGATGGACTATTAACATATAACAATTAGTCAAATGAGTGTTTTTCAGCCAATCCTGTGCGGAGTATGTATGAAATGTCAATAGACTCAATATTGTAAAACATATTTTTGCTAAAATATTCAGTATTCATAAAATTAATTAGATTTTCGGATGAACAGTCTTCAGTCAGCCATTCTACCTAGGACATCAATAATCATTGCTGAGCGCATTATAAAAATCAATGTGAATAGCATATAATTCAGATTAAATTTAAGATATCAAAGGTTTTGTGGAGGAGGAATGTTAACATTCAATATGGAAGCCAAACCGTAAACAGGTAGAAGAGTTTTGGAATGTGAATCTCGAAGTAGTTGGTACAAGAGAAAATGGATTGTGCTATATAAATGAGCTATGACTGAGAGGAGAATTGATGACTGGAACGTTAAGAGAGGAAATTAGGAAAAGACTCGTGATAAGTTTTGTTTGGGGCTTTGATTTTCATGGGTGGCAAACTTGGTTGTTGAAGCTAGATGATAGGCCTAGTTTGGAGGCTTTTAATGTATTTGTATGGAGAATGATGTAAAAGGTATAATGGACGGAAAGGAGGCAGGAATGGTGGATACAGAGCATTTTGATTGATGATGGAATATTAAAAACTGATGGAGAGGAGGAAGTTTGGCAAGCAAGGAAGGGGAAGAAAATGGTAGCAATATTGGACGGAATGAAGGTGGGATGGAGGTATACAAAATCGTAAAAGAGCTTTTGTAACGCAGGATATATGCTTGTGGCTTACCCGGCGAGACTTAACTTAAAGATGTGGCGGTAAATTTAGCAAATTCTGTGGAATCTATTATTAATTGAAGCAATGGTACTTTACTTTCCCACGAATTAAAAAAAAAGATCCTAGTTTTAACTGAAAAGTTATCACCAAATCCTAATGATTACTTTTACGTCAAAATCCAGGTTATATCATCATAAAACAAGGGTAAAATCTGTATAATTGAGTTTCAATTAATATATCGATAGTAAAGACTGTATCCGTCAGAAGTCTACCTTAAACGATAGGATCTTTGACATAATTGAATAGATTTTAAACTTTTTTTCTCTACTTTAAACTTCGAATGGAATATGTGTATACGATACGTACAGAAAACACAAATTTATTCAATTAATATTTACAAGGAATATTGATATAGTTGGGAACATTGAAATTACCTCGCTAAACAGAAAATTCGAATCAAATGGGTTACATGAAAGCATCTACTGTATGACTAGATATTTGACTGTGATATTTGTATCGACATGTAGTTAAAATAAGCAGACCAAATAACCCCCTTGTCATTGTGCTTATATATGATGTAATAGCACTCAAGAGAGCAATATAAAACTTGCTTAGAGCAATAATCACTTGGACGGCAGAATAGAACAAAAAATATAAATATAAGTTTCAGCTTTTGATCTTCTCTTAGGCCTTCTTCGGGTCAGACTGGAAGGTTTCGGGCGGTGGTAATGCGTGGGTTGGGATGGAGTGGTAGGTCTAGGACAGCGAGGGCTCGTATTTCGTTACTCATGTTCTCGAAAGTCTAACGGGTGAGGATAGTTTGACTGGTAAATAAAAACTGATCATTAATTTTCAGCCACATATCCTACTGGGAAAACGTATGGTTTTGCCTAAACTTGTAAGCTTAATGAATACAATAGCTCTGGGAAAACGTTTCATTAATTTTACACCAATTATGCGTCATCGTTTAAAATTATTTGAGTGCTAAATTCAGTCAGTTAAGACAATAAAAACGTTCAATAATGTCTTCAGGACTACTCTATCCACTTCTCTCTCTTTGCTCATCCCTATCAACTTTTTATGATTCTGATATAAAGAATCTCTCTGATAACATTTACACATAATATTCCCTTCCTTTTTCAAACAATGCCTCAAATAATTTACTCATCTCCTCATATTTATAATTGGAAACTCAGCTCTTATGTAATATCACAGTACAACGGAATCAAATCTGCTCTGTAGTTTCCTAGTTATTTACAAAATAACAATGACATTCAAGAAATGAATGTGGCTTAATTAAATGTGGATGAAAATAAAAATTTTGAAGGTAAAAATACCAAAAAGAAATACTTCTTCAACATTCTCGCACAATATCTGCCTTAATTTTACCAATGTCATGGAATATTATGAAATATCATAAATATTATTGACAGAGGATACTGCCCAGGTTTATGGCGTCTTTGGCTTATGTGGCCCAGATTTTACATCCCTTCTTCGACGTGTACCTGATATTGAGATGCCCATATATTATTGCGCTGTCTAATGGGAGAGATGGCGGGAAATGTGTGATAAATTCAGGAATTGATTGGTGAGAGATGTTTACCTATTTCAAACTGACGTCAAATATATTGGCACCAGTGTTTTAGAGCATTATCAAGGCAAGAACCGATAAATATGAGTTACCTTTGATGTCCAACAGGATCGATACTTGACTTTACAGTGGATAATGATGATTTATGATTGCGATTCAAGCTTGAAAAAATCTTGAAAAAGGTGGAGTAAAGAGACAGGCTTTATTTAATATTTTGGGGATGGAGTCGATGGTTCGAATATTTTTTTTGATCAAAGGTATTAGATGGAGGTGTGGTAAATATGAGAATGATATATGAGTATCTGATACATTGGCCGGCCATAAATCACGCATGAAAGGCAGTTCTTATTTCTGTGCAAGAAATAATATCTACGATAGCACATAAATGAGGCCGATGGTCCAACCAAGTGTGTGCAAACCCGCTTTTGACTATTTAGCTCAACCCTGACATATCTATGAACCTATCAATATGTGGCAATTAAAATTTATAAACAACTTTTAAAAGATGATTTGTAGGAATTTATTTAAAATGCGTTCAAATCACGAATGTTACTGCAAGAAGGGCATTTGGAAACAACGAGGCGATCTAGCGTGTTTTAAACGTTAAGCTATTAAACCGAGAGAGCGTATGCAAATCCGGGAGGCTGTTGGATTTTCTGGCGACCAGATGGCCCAGTCAGTGAAAGGAATATGTCTCCTTCTCAACTCTGAAATTTGGCATTCGTACATTGTTTGTTATATATATATATATATATGTATATATATCCATATATATACATAAATATTAAAATATTGATTAAGATTTTTAAAACACAGAACCACAATGAGCACTCACATATGCAGTTTTAACGTTTCGACGGGACGGCCGTCATCGCTCCTCGCCTATCATCGCCTCCTCGCTCTATCGTTTGAATTATATATATATATATATATATATATATATATATATATATATATATATATATATATATATATATATATAGTGACAAACGCGAAGGTCGGTTTGATAGGTGATGGTAGAGTTCTCCCAGTATTAAGCCCAGCGGCGAATAAAATTCACACATCAGGGAATGAGGGCCAGTTCCTTCCCTTGTATATAAATATGTATAACTATAATAAATATATATCTATATTTCAAGCCATATAGTGAGGTGGCATTAGTCAGCAAAATATATAGAAAAACACCATATAGGAAACTCACATGTATTCCGAAATTTTGGGTGGTAAGATCATCTTCCCCTGCAGATAGAAGGATTCCTTTTTATTATTATTTACATCTTTCCTAGCGTTTTGGCGTATATTAACTTGAAAATCAATAAATTAATTAGCTTGGGGACGCACCATGTGACGACGGCCTTAAATAAAGGCTAATGCTTTTAAAAAATACGGTAAAAATACACCGAGTAACAGAGGCTATATCCGGTCGGATATACTTTTCTGGAAATTTTGAAATAATTCAAAAAGTAACGATTGTTTGAAAACAATATTTCTTAGAAAAAAGTCTTGTTATACAATTAATGGCCGCACATATTTGAGTCAGATTTAATATTTCTAGTTATGCACTTAAATGAGTATAAATTAACCCGTCACAGTCATTTTCTAGTAATAATATCATATAAAAGCGTGTATTATTGTTTATGTTTCGTCTTAAATTGCAAACAGCTGCTACACAATTCGTAGAATCGGCTTATTTTTTTATGAGTTAGCTTTAAAACAGCATCATTTTTTTCGTTAAATTTATATTTATAGTATGTACGAGGACTTATTAAACAAAATGATCTTTGAGTAACTATTGAAGAATTAAACGCAGTCTGCCTATCTGGATTGGGTCATTATAGAATTAAATGCAAATGAATAATGGGGATATAATAATTGCAATCATGTCCATATTTAAGTTATCTACCTGTTTACATCCGTGGAAGTTTACCCTTAGATGTGTGGCTGGGATAATTGAACAACAGACATGAAACGTAAAAATTATGTTTTTTCAATTTTTAGTCAAAAAATATCTGTTAAGTAATACAATTAATGAAGCTCATGATAATTACAGGAAAATGATCCACGGCATATAAGTTAGACATACTTCTCTACGTGCAGGAGAGGAACTACTTGTAAAAAAAGAACAATATACTAGGGTTATGTGAGATGCATATTATACTTCTTAGAATGAAAAAAGAAAAAGAATTTTTTAGTCCTTAGCGCGATGGCTTACAGTTACTCATATCCCTTATCGTTGACGGATTTGGACATTATTAATAGGAATCTGCCAGTGAATATTTGATGCAAAGAAAGACCTAACACTTCTGTTTAAGCCCTGAGTCGAAGCCCTAACTAATATGACGCGAAACACCGAAACACCTTCAATTATAACAAATAATGTTCAACGCCGCATAAGTTCCTCCTCTATTTATTCATACCACACCTAATCGTTCTTCCCTCCATCCTGCTCGCCCAGCACCCTCCCTATCATATGCGTCAATACGTCCCCCTTTTATAATGCCCTAAATCTACGTTCCCTTTCCGTTTTAGTCATCTCCAATCAACCTTCTCTCCTCCTCATAATGATTTGTGCTTCCTTATTTGTTTCTTTGTCGGTCCATATCTGTTTAAAATTTTCCTCCTAATCCACGTCAAAAGCGTCCCATCTACGCTTATTATCTTGCATTTTCGACCGTTTTCAAGACGTAAAGAATTACGCTACTCATTTAAGTTTTGCCTAAATTTTTATTAACATTGTTATATTCATTAGGCTGGGCAACGTTTCTCCTCTCTTTGTAAAAATCATGAAATGATTTTATTCCTATTCTCTACTTTAACACAAACATTTCCTAATTAGATAAAATAACTAATATATAATAAATTCATCTTCTGCTCACATGTACATCCTCCTATTTTAGTGCTTAGCTTGGCCTTTCTGTTTGCGGGGCCTCACTGCTTTCGCCATCGTATCATTGATTTGCTAAGCCCTTCACACTGAACCTGTAATGAACTCACCAGTGATAAGAAGTAGAAAAAAGCAGAATGAAGGAAGGAGTTGTGAGGTTCGGCAAAGAGTATAAGGTTTGGAATGAAGATGGAATGAGGGGAAATAGGGGAAGTTAGGAGAGGAGGAAAGAGGAGCGAAGACTGGAATAGGAACGGAAGTGAAAGTGTGGATATAGGATGTGCTGCGTGGACACAACGTGTCCGGAATACTCCCAGAGTGGTACCGTCTCCCACTCCCGATACCGCTCCCGGTAGATATTTCGAGTGGGAGGGGTGTTGAGAATCTCTGAGAACGTGTGTAGGATGGAGGAACAGGAAGGATGGCGAATCCGTGAGGGTAGAAGGGAGAGAGTGAGAAGGGGAGGTGAGGATGGAGAGGGTTCGGGGGTGTCGGGGGGAGGAGAGAGGGCGGGGGGGGGGCAGATGGTACTCGGCGCGGCCGTGTTATTAGTTAGTAGATGAGTTGCTACAGGGTCTCTGGGCGGAGGGGAGGGAGTTTGGTTGGGGGAAGATGATTTCGGGGGAGAGGGGGGTGGCGATTTTGGTGTTTTGGGTATTTGCACGATCGCCCACGAGCGACTCGAAAGGTGTCCTCCGAGAAAGGGGACACGTGAACGAGGTGGCAAGCGTCACACGGATGGCCCCCAAACTTGGGTCTGCCGCAGTCATTTTTAACAATCGAAGGGTATTTAAAAAATTTAGTGTTTTGTATTTTCTCAGTATTTTACATAAAACCATTTAAAAACTTTATTTTCAGGCTATGAATTTCGTTGACTCCTGTGCATGCAGCGTTTTTCTCCGTTTTCCGAAATTTTGCCACCGTTGAGGGTCGCATCGTATGGAAAAGTGATAATTTAATTGTTCCCTACCAAATTTATTGCTTATCGTCATTGAGAATTCAATCAATGTTCCTTGCTATGTGAACTTCAAAGTTTTTAAAAGCTCTTGAAATCGACGATGCTGAATGTGCCATGAAAAAATAATGAGGCGAAAATTTATGTTCGAAATACACCCCTAAAATTAATAATCGTATTTAATCGACAAAAACTTGCCAATGATTTCCACTCCCTTTCCTATTTCCTATTCTTAATCACTCCACTGCAAATACTACATTTTCCACGTATATTACGTATATCCCCATACCATGATTTTTCCACCTTTCAAGCCTATATTTCTCCCATTCTCCAGTTTACGCTAACCTCTACCTAACTAAAAAGCGGTTAATAAATTTTGTTTCTCATGCACCTAAAACCCCAACTGATGAGGCTTGAACAAATTGAGTAGCTTCAGGCGTAAATGTGGTGGAAGTCGAGCAAAATGAATAACCGTTCGTAGCACTTTTCCTCTTGATAATTGTTTTTAATTTTATCAAGTGGAAAAGTGCTACGATCAGTTATTCAAGATGAGACTTTGTTGAATTTTACTCTAAATTGAGCACGAGAACTGTTTCATTAAGACTAATCATTAAACATTTAGTCGCACGTATAACTGAATACATATTTAATGTTACGTTGCACACGATATTAGCATAATGTGCAATGCACTTATGGTAAAAATTCCATTGATTTGAATCCAGCATTCCGCCAGCAACAGACTTCAATTGAAATTGGTAATTTAAATTAATGAATTAAAGTGGCGTACGGCAATTTATCTTATTACAAATTTGTAATCACTCTTTATGCATTGAAAATCTATAGCATTTTTCCGTTTGAGATGGTTGAGATGTGAACTTTACTACAAGAAATCGACTCACTTTTGAGAATCATCTTTCCCTCCTCTTCCCCCTTAAATGTAGCCCGTGTCCTACCACGTCATTTTTCTTATTCGTCCAGGTTCGGAAAATAATTCCACTCCCTCGCAGAAATCTTCCATTCCCCGCCGGGAAATCGGAAGGAAAAAAAGTTGGCTGAAATTGGGTTGGAATACCGCGGGCTTACTCGGGAAAAGATTTCGGGTGATCTCCCAGCTCAGAGGTCAGCACTTTGGCGTGACTATTCCCCCTCTCCAACCCTCCACTAGGAAGGATAACTTCCGGGAATTAGATGGGTTCTGGGGTCGTCAGGGGCCGGCAGATGTGCCCCCTATTCCACGGGGAATAAAAACATAGGGTCCTCCCGCGGGGTTGTTAAGAATAATCAGGTAGCCACGAGAGTTTTAGGATTTTGGTGCTTTATTCAGCTTGCTTCTCTTGCCATAAACGCTCGGGCACTTCATCTTAGAAGTATATCTAAATTGGAGTAAAATAAAGATGATGTGTAGAGAAAAAGCCATAGGGGAATATTGTTGAAGAGATTCTCAGTACAAGGGAATGAGAATTCACGGGAACAACATAATCAATGAAATTCAATAGTAATGTATTCATATGAATGACAAAAATGAAGTACGAAAGAGTGATATGGAAGAAATTAACTTCATGATAATAACTGTACGAATTTACTTGAAATAAGGCTTATTTGACTTAATGTACCCCGAAAGGGAACGATTTGAAGTGTAAGAATGTTTGCTAAGTTGAATTGTAGTACGTTCAGCCAATATTGAGTGTTGCAGTTCATTTTTTCTGAAAATCAATTCTCTTCTATTCGACCTTTCCTTTTTTGAAGATAAAAATATGAACTAAAAAATACGATAATTTTTTTAAAACCACTTCCCCAGCCTAAAATTAAACCTTAAGTCTCTTGTATCCTCTTCATAGTGGAATTTTCGTACTATATCGCTATCGTTGGATAGGACTACGATACAAGGCATTTTTACAAGACATTATAATTTACACTCAAGAGTTCTGCTGATTTTAGAAAATGGGGTAAAAATCGTTGCTGGTGAAAAAATACAGTGAATTAGTATTCAAAATTTTTATTTTGGAATTATTTATTATATATTAATATATTTTGGAAACTCTATTCAGTGGAATTTAAAATCGACTTGTAGCTAGGGGAATTTACCTTTAGGATTCCTAACTAACAAGTAAGCAAATTCAAAGACTAGGCAGAGGACAAATAACGTGGAAATAATTAAATGAAAAACAAATAAAATTATGCTGTATTGGGTTGCTGGGAGGTCATTTTGAATGCAAGTTGAGTATTTGAGACCATAAAAAGAAGCGTCTACTTTTGGAATTAAATACCTGTATGACAGAGGTTAAAGAGAGCAAACTATGAATTAGTGGGCTTTTTAGATGAAGAAAGAAGGTTGTTGGAAGCAATTTCAAATTGAGACAAGACAGACAAGACAAGACAAGGAAATGTGTTAGATACTAAGAGGCAATGGAATGCAGGTGACGGTAATGTAGATAGTTAAAGGCATAGATAGGAAAAGAATAGGCATTTTGCATGGAATTAACGTAGGTAGAAAGTATACAGAGCTAAAGAATGAGTTACTTTAAAATATGGCATGCAGTTTAAGGAAATTTCGTGTAATCTTGCTTAGGACACGACAGTAATGATTTGCATACACACGGTCCAAGAAAAACCTCCCTATACCATTAGGTACTACTAATTGAGATAAAGAGAGAAAAGCTGTAATTTCGTGAAAACCGGTCAAAAACGAACTAAATGAGTCGTTAAACATCTAAATAATACCCTACAAACTGCCGAAAGGGAGTCTGGCGGGGGATGTTAAGTCAACACCGGTAAAAGAGAGCAAAACCACTTGTAAAACCAACATATTTATGCAAACCTACGTCCGCAGATGCGTATATATTCATTCAAAAACCTTAGCAAAATTACACGCATGCGATCGCATACATATGGTAGAGAAAGCGTGGTGAGAACTTAAGAAAATAGTCTGCAGAAGGATGACATTTAAGGAATCCTTATCTTCTTACTCAATTCGTGTCCACATCAGTGGAAAACATCACTCTCCAAAACAATCATGCTGAATAGTCGCGGAGTAATTTTCAAATGGCTGCTGCGATAACATCCCCTACTGCTACCATTACACATTCCTATCTACTCACCTCTATGGTGGCTTGCAGGGATATGAAGCTGTTGGCGTAAAACATTTAGAGGTTTTAAATGATAGTCTTGTTACCTGAAGTTTCCTGAATACAATTAATCCATTGGTTGCGCTTCAGTTCAGTCGTGACGCGTGAATGCATGCGGTTGCAGTAAGGTTAATGAATTAAGCTTATGAGAGGATGCAGGCTGATGTGGGCGAAGGTTAAGGAGGAAGGTGGTGAAAGGGGAATAGTGGGACGCATGGTTAGCATATCAGGACGGGGCCACTACGTACTTACCGGCTGAGTGGGCTAGTGTCGCGAGATGAAGGTCGAGAGGTTGAAGGTTGGAGAGATTGGGATGGGTTTAGCTCCTGGGTACTCTTAAGGGCACTCGACATTTTCCCGTGCTTATGACTGCCATGTCACCAAACGCCATGTCACGGGCGCCACCTTATTTGCCACGTGCCCCCACTAACGGTGCCGTCACACGCCAACATACGCAACCGCGAGGACATGGATAACCGGCATCTCAAATACTGTCCATCCAATTATATTAGATACAGGATTTTAAAATGACAATGGTGTTATGTTCCACATTATGCGCATTGGTATTATTTTGAGGAATAGTAAAGGTTTCTTCATCCATGTCTGTAAAATGCCCCACAAGGGTATTATACGGGGGCGCTCCAGGGTAATAGACATGTATGCAGAAGTACATATTAAAGTCATACATTTGTATATATATGCATAAATATATAAAATAAATATATGCACTAAATATATATATATATATATATATATATATATATATATATATATATATATATATATATATACAGTGTAGAAGTAATAACTAGAAGTAATCAGTGTAGAAGTAATTACTTACATATAGAAGTAATGACTCATTATTACAGTCATTACTTCTATATCTTCAGATGAAGACGGATTGTTTCCGTCGAAATATCAAGAAATAACGTGTGAGTGTTCTTCTTTTTTTGTGTTTCTATATTTTGTGTTAATGTGTATTGTACTATTCGGCACTTCCGTGTTACGTCTACGAAAGCATATACATATATATATATATATATATATATATATATATATATATATATATATATATATATATATATATATATATATATATATAAATCTGTTAACATACCATAGTTATCACCCTCACGGTTCATTTGATAGGTGTAGGTACGCCTCATCCTCATGTAATATTAAATTTAATACCTTGCGAAATGATCACACTAGGATTGAGGTTCCTTCGGCGTCTATGGTTTCCCTGGAAGTTGTCAAAATCACTCTGCTTGGGTGGCGCTGAGAGTGCTTAGATACATCACCCATAATCCAACCTGAGTCTTCCTGCCAGTAACCCAGCACTCTAGCCACTGAACTGCCACGTCCCAATCGTATCTTGCTATATCTGAGCTAATGTATACAAATTCTTTTCCTTCAGCAGTTTATTCAGCTATTTTTTAAATATTATCTTTTTTACATAAATGACCCTAAAATTAATGAAAATATTATGTAAGAAATATAAATTTGGAACAAATAACATTTAGTAAGAACGCCTTTTTCTTCCCGTCATAGCACATTCGCTGCATCCAGCGCGCTTCACAAGGACGCCTAAAATAAGGATGCACAGTACAGATTCTTTTTTATCAATGGAAGCTTTCTATTTATATGAATATCGAATTTTTTACCGCGAGTCACCGTATTTGAACTCCTCTAGAGAAACATCCGGAGGCGACTTTAATGTAAGTTACACGTACACGTACACGTACTCGGTCATTTTCTTTCTTCCTATTTCCGTTTGATGTTTTTTGAGGAGAAGTTGATAAGAATTTCCCTGGTTGGTTTTTTGCGGTATGTATAAAAAAGTACTCATTACTTCCATTCCTATGCAGTAATGCAGAAAAGAACTCTGTAAAAACTCGATCGGTCCTTAAAAATTTCCGGTATTTTGAAACTACGTCCATAGGAGCATCACATGAAAGGAATCGGAGTGTAGTGACATCATACAAACCAAAACAATTAAAATAAATGCTCGAAACAGCTTTTTCTTGCTTCTAGAAGGTCGAATGTAAATAAATCCATATTAGTTTTTAGCATTTTTATATGTGTTGGCTATTGAAAAGACCAATCCAATCACATGTGACCATGGAGAAATTTTAATGAATTTCAAATCACCTCTAAGTTTTTCAGCATTTCCACTTTCAAGTGACCTTCTCCTCAATCGAAATGCGTGCCCTTGCAAAAGAAATGGCAGCATGGGACACATTTTAGCTCTAAACTTACAGTTGGAAAAGTTCAACAGAACATACGTTGATGGTATCATCCACCGATTTAATGAGGTCCATCCTTAAACTTATCCAAACAAACTTTTATAATATCTGTGGTTCAAACCGGTTGGAGGTGAGAAAAGCTAATGATTCTACATTTAGGCCGGTAAAATTCATGGATAATTAATACAGCATCATAGTTTCACCCCCTAGTTGCAAATATGAAATTCGTATCAATTGATGAGGTGTGAATACAACTTTTTTAACTCAAGGAGCAACGGGAGATGTCAAGTCAGTTACTTTAACTGGGTAATAAAGGTAATTCATCGCAGCATATTGGTCCTTTTAGCCTGTAGGAATGCGGACTGTATCAGGACACCGCGGTACCTTAATTGGTTAGAGCATTCAACTGTAGATCGCGGAAGTCCGAGCTCGAGACCCGGTCAAGGTGAAAGATCTGAAGTTAATGTCTACCTTTCGTTTTAAAAAAAAATGTACCTCATCAATGACCAGATCCGTTCAGTTACTTAAGCGGAATATAAAGTTATGTGTACCAAGGTCCCTTTTTTTGATGATCCATGAATAATTTCAGAGTAAAAGTAAAAAGATTTAACGATAATAGTATGCTCATTATGAAAATTGTCGTAAATTTTCTCCCAGGAATAAAACTAGCAAGCACTGTACCTTGAGATTCATTTAAACTCATTTTTAAATTATTTTCATCTGGTTTTATTTCGCATGATGTCGAAATCCTGAATAAAGGAGAAAGTACTGATTAAGATACAGTTGGCGAGTTCTTTTGAGTGTATTTTAAAAATAACATGAATAGGTCACTTGAAATTTTCCGTACAATTCGTGTTATTGCTTATAATATTTCCACCTCTATTCTTGCCTAAGTTAACTGTTGAAATAGCAGTCAAGAGTAAATAGTTGACTTAAAATAGCTATCGGTGAAATATATCATGGAGAATTCCAACGAAGTAAAATCTACTGTAATGCTCCATAGGTATAATTATGTTTTAGTCTACTGTTATGTGATTTTGGAAATGTTTGCCAGCCTTTCCGACGATTTCATTATTGCATGGGGTGTCCGAAAGCTGTTCTGTTTACGCTTCCATTAATATGGCTTGCGCATTAAACTAATGCACAAATTAGGTAATTATATTTGTATATGTTACCATCGGACTAAGGTAAATATTTTCCAAATTATGCAAATTGAAATGTTTACAGATTCATCCACGCATTTACCTTCAAGCCCGCAAGCATATAGAATTACGGTCCACGATGCTAATTTTATGCTAAACAAATTAGGATGAATCCTCAGACAACTACGTGCTCACATATACCCTAGGATATTGTTTGTTTCACGAAGGGTTAGTAAAAGATTTCACTTTTTAAAGAGGCATGAGCAAATACAACAAATCTTTCAAGATTTATTTGAGAAAGATAAAACTTGAAGCAAACCGATTACGAAATTATTCTTTGGAAATATTATACATATTTTAAAATTCATGATTGTTAGTTCCTATGTCACTATGTTATATATAAATAGTTTCACTTTCGTATATGAGAAATTTAAAACATGTACGGTTATAGAGACGAATAAATCTGTTAGACGAAAAGCGCACTCGTCAATATTTTGGCGTATCTTTACTGTGACCATCCTTAACCATGAAAAAAATCTGCATACAGTCTACAAAATATTACCAATAACATTTAAATGATGGCCACCATGTGGATCGAGATGTCAATGTAGGAATAATCTGTCACGATAACAAGACGCCTTTGATTCCAGACTCTTTGCGACTCTTTCTCCCGTCCGCATCCATCAACGTTTTGCATTTAAGAAAGTGAAGGATCTGTGTAGAACAATAGCACTTAATTTCTCTCTTTAATTACATTTTATTCATTATTACATTAACTACGAATGTTGGAAAAATTACTATTGTAATATCTGGCTACATAAATGATTAAATATCATTTAACAGGGGAGCGCTAATTAATATTAACGATAGAAATACTGGACCGAATTGAGGCTGCATTGTTTAGCCATTTTATATTAGAAGTTTTCCTAAGCAAATTTTCAAACTGTGAATTGTTAGATTGAAATGGAAACTTTTGCCATAGGTGATGTAATGTGTTCATCTCCACCACCGTGCATAGGTGTTCTGCTGTTGCTATCCCCGCCTGGGTAAACCCTTGTGGTCACCTCGGTTTAATTTGACCATTCTAGAGTGGTATCGGGGAAGGGGAAGGTTTTGGACAAGGTGGAATGGGCGTCCATGGGGAGGGAAGTCTGTCGAAGGGGTTGAAAATTGATGCCGAATTGATGTAGTGACAAGGTGATGAGTGACGGGAAAGGGTTTCGGCTTTACATGTGTATCTGTAGCGTTTTGCGGCACGGAGGCATGTCATCGGGGGAAGAGAGTTGGGGAAGGTGGTTTGGAGGGAGGGATAGCGACGAAAGAGCAGCTTCATCTGTTTTGGTCACTACCTGGTCGCCGCCGGCCGATCGGTCGTCTGGCCACAAACATACCGATGGATCGGGAAGTAAATATCCCCTCCTCAGCACCTCAATGCTCTGTTTATGACGTTTCAACTCATTTGCGATGTTTCTTTTCCCTTCGGCCTTCGATGCGGATGGGATAGAGGCGAAAGCAGTGGATTCCAGGCTTCCTTCCGGCAAATTACCGGTAAATTACCAATCGGTTGGGAAAATTAGATCGGAGAAGTTGTTGCTCGTACAAATTTAGGGGACCGAAGTGAACTGCTCGAATCGACGGCACGGCGTTAGAGTTTGCTGGCCGAATCTCTGATTGTCTCTATTTGGTCACCAATACGATTTGCTTTGTTTCATTCGGTTTGTTTTGCTCACCCCTGGCAAGCTACAAATTTGGATGAGACATTTTGGCAAACATGGAAGGAGCCACTGCACTAGTCTGCACCAACAGGTAGAAGATCGAGGATTACCTGAAATATTTTTTGTATGAGGAAAGATTAGATACTAGGGCTTTCGCTGTTTTTTTAATGGACGCAAACAACGTAAATCGGTCTTTCACATAAGAAATCTACGTCCATAAGATTCCCTGGCAAGCTGCTTGAAGGTCGAGTGGCATAGCGTGTTCGAGTACCAGCATTTCATGCACTAATATATGAATGCACCCTTGTACGTAAGTATGCATAAAACGAGCGTTCACACGCGCAGAATTCCCACACACATCATGCGATTGCATATGTTCGAGTGAATGTTTAATTTTGTCTTTTGCATTAAGGATGTAAAATTTGTTACGTTTTATTTGGTTATGATTATGTATCTTTCGGCGGAAGATCGATTACTTGAATATTTCAGCTTTTTGGTCTTCCTATGCTATTTCCTCCTGGTGGTTTAATCCGCCAATGTAATTAGGGACCCAAAAAGCCTCCGTGTCACAAGATATCTTTGGTTAACCGTACTTTTGTAAAATTCTTGCTTTTTTCAGCTTCCTTTGTGACTTAGAAACTCATTTTTTAAATTCTTCAGCGTTTCCCTCACGATTACTCTGTTCTGGTAAGAGTAAACAAGCCTCTGATTTTCTCAAAAGTCCTTCCCATTCCTTAATTAACTTTTTTTCTCAGGTATCTCAAATACCTTTCACGTAGTTTTCATGTCTACATTTCATTCAATTCAAAGCTATAAATATTCATTACACATATTTATAATGTCACATTGAATAATTCATATTTATTCTCCATATTTACGAATGGCAGTATACGGTAGTCTATCGTAGGAAATATAATAATATCTCAATGTTTGTGTTTGATGAATTTGTATTATAGGAGAAAATATCGATAAAACCTTTTCTATCGCTCCCAACGCTCACCGTTTGACGGTTGATTCTTTGTTATTCAACTCCCTCAGAAACATCTTTTCACTAACATTCTTAAAGTGAAAAAATGATCAACAAACTTCTTTAGAACAAAAAATCTTACAGAACTAAATCGTTCAGAGGCAGGGTAAAAAGGGCAGGCAATGTGTTCACTTTCGTCAGCACAGGTCGCAAACTAATGGGTAAGATGATTATTTCAAATTATGATGCAATATGAATAAATTATGCGACCACCTATATTCAAGATCAAATACGGCTTGAGCTTTTGCCAATGGAAGCCAATTTTTTAGTGCAATTGATGTCATCAGCCATGTCCTTGTTTACTAAGTCTTTTTTAGGTATTCTTTTATTAGAATAAATCATGTTTTTTTCGATACTTCCTATTGAAGTCATAGGTTTGTCCTCCTATAAGACTTTATGCAGACTCGAGATACCGTCGAATCGAAAATGTTGATGTTCTTGTTCCATAAAACTGAGAAGGTTTGAGGCATTACTCACGCCATGCCTGCTATAATAGAAATAAGTCATAAATATTCATCACACTTGAGCCAAAAATTTAATTGTATCATTTTAGTGACATACTCGACTTTTGTCTCACATAAAAGAAACTCAAAAAAGCATAAATATTGAATATGAAGTTGTCTTTATTTCACAATAAGATTAGATCGTACATAGAGAATGTAAAATGCATCACGAAATTAATACTTTAAATAATTACGAGTATATTTCAAGTAGATTGATTAAATGTTAGTCATAAATGCAATGCCATCTGGTTTACACGGTTCAAGTCCTTGTGAATTTTCTTAAGCGCTTTGAACTCTTTACCTTGGTTGACTCGGTCCCCATTGCTAGTTCCTGCCGTTTTCCCAGATGGCTTCGGGGAAGAAACCCACCATAAAACTTACCAAGCTTTAAGGCGATGCCATTTTCTCCACGAACGACTTTTGCTCACTAATCTGATGGCCGTCGTGACCTGGAGCATCGTCTTTTACGCTGCCGCTGTAAAGATCCAAAAGGCCAAATAAAATCTTCCTATACTACCAAAGAGTTTATTGTTTAAATTTCGTAAGTACTCGAGATTGAAGAGAAACCTAGATAACCAATCAATATCATTAAATTTAAGCTAGACTGGATATAATATTAACGACTAATGACATCCCAAAAATAATTTAATAATTCAAAATTATCTATTTTATATCTTACTCTCACTAACATACTATACCATAGAATAAATATTATAATATTCTAGTATTACTCGTATTAATCTGATGGTTAATGTTTTTTAAGACTTATCACTCCAAGACAGTACTGAGTAAGAGTTTCTGATTTTTTGCATAAATAGGGTAAAAATACGCTAATCATAAAAGTGTGGGTCCGATTCAAACGTATATACTTCTCTGAACATTTTTAAGAATAAAATTAATCTAAACAAATTGAAACAAAATTCGCACACATGTGGCAGCACGTATTTTACACAGAAGTAAGATTTCAATTCTTTTACTTCATTAAAGAGCCATAATTAAAGTGCCTCATTATTTCTCTAGCTATCATATCATTTAAAAACTTCCATTTATATTGTAATTTATGCTCACAGCTGAGCAGTCATACATTGTAAACAGCTGCTGCGAACTGTCTCTATACGCAGACGGTGCGGCGCTCCTCTTCAGCTCACGGCATAAGAACCTTGCCGGCCGAGTGATTGCAGGCCGCCGTCGACGATCTCCTCGTCTGGTATCGTCGATGGCGGATTGCAGTCGACTCTAGGAAGACAAAAGCAATTGTCTTCCAACCCGGCAGAGGAGCGCCGCCTGATCACTATCTGTCGGTGAATGGAGTCGTCCTTCCGTGGGAATCTGAAGTACTCTACTTTGATGTGCTGATGGACCGCAAGCTTCACTGGGAATCTCAGTGCAAACGTGTCCATGCTAAAGGATTCGCTAGGTTGGCACGGCTTTGAATAAAAAGAGACGTTTCAGGCGTGATATGGTGGAATATCACGATTAATTAAAAATTGGAAATTTTCCAATTAGGTTTCAATGTAACTACATCATCATCATGTCTAACGGCTTTGGCTAATTCTTCGTCTGCCAGTCCTTAACATGGACACAAAGAGAAGACTATAACGGACGTGCTGCTGCCAATAATGACGTACGCATCGCTGGTATATTTTTAAGTGCCGAAGACGAGTCTCGCTTGCATTCAGGTAGTGGAGAAATACTGCACTGCGGTGCATATTGGGACGAGGCCGCTACGACGCAGAGTCCGACTTTGCAGCTTTTCGAAGAATCTCAGGGATGCAAGTTTGGCCTTGAGATCGCCACAATCCGCCCTATACCAGTCTTGATCTCCCAGCCCCTCTGCCAGAAGAAGCCGAGGAGACGCTCATACCGCCGACCCACGGAGACACCATGAGGAAAGCAAAGACGATAAATCAAAAAAAAATCTTCGTCTTAGAAGACGAAAACCGTTTGGAAAGGCGACAGGGACGCGTCAGCACAGGAGAGGACTTCGCAAAGAAAATGTTATAAGAAAAAGAGAAGAAAAAGTTATATTGGTCCCAGGCATTCCAAATCTTGTTGCCTTTAGCAATTTTAGACTCACCGTCTAAACTCATCTACTGCCAAGGTTGAGCCGAGTCTAAAGGGCCGAATCCGTATTCTCATCCTCTAGTCAGGCTTTATATTGTTTATAGGATCTCACCGATCCTATAAACAATCGCCTTCTCACACCCTCCAAAGTACATCATTAGTGGAATTCATAAACGCTTTGCCCCTTAACATATCCTATTCCAAGCCAGATTGACACGGAAAATCACCACAAAGCCTCACAGACTTCCTTCTTCTTTCTACACAATGCAAACACCGAACGCTAACGACCTCTGCCACTTTTCTGGGCATGAAGAAAGCATTTGACAAGGTTTGTCAGGTGGGACTAATTTCATTAAATTTTCCATCCTCCAAAATACAAATAATTTTTTCCTTCATCACAGATCGAACATTCGTTACCTCAAATAAAAACTCGCTTTCACATGCATTCAAAATCACAACTGGCGTGCTGCGAGAAACCATAACCACACTCATGTCTTAAAATAATTTCATAAATGATATTCCCATTTCAGATAACACTGACACTTACTTCTTTGCAGACGACACAGCCATATTGGCATCAAAATTACGACTCCATGTTGCACTCCAACACGCCCAAACTAAGCTCTCCTTAATTAAAACCTCTGCAGAGGAATCGGAAATTCCATTAAACCCCTACAAAGGCTCGAGGTCCCCCCTATAAACAACAAACCCAGGCAAACAGGGTCTTCTTTTTATTTAAATAATGATAAAATACCATCTTAAAAAGTAGCAAAAATTATAGGCATCACTATTCACAAAAATCCATTATTTCGTCTTCAGTCAAGATAAATTTTACAATTTTAAAATTTAACATGTGAAAGTCTTCCCTCTTGTCCTAAGAATGTGGAGTCATCACAACAACAAATAAAATAAAATAAAAGCACCCGATCGATCACAGCAGCACGATGATTTCACTAGGTCGTACATTTACATGATAAACTGACCGCCTCTTCGAAAAACGAATTCCTCGTTATCTAGGGCAACCGTTTCAAATCCTCACTTGAAAAATAACAAAACCGTTTTATCTTATCCCACTGGGAACTAGAAATAAGTGCTAAATTTCAACCACCATAATCCATTCTTTCATCTACCACCAGCTTCCTCATTTTAAGAAAAAAATGATCATCTACAAAAATATCATTTTCCTAGGGCCACTCTAAAACTACTCTCACACCCTTTTTACTCTTCCCCTCTCCTCTCCGATTAGTTTCCCCATTCCCCGTGCCAAGATTCATCATTTCACTGGAACCTGATTAAGTGCCATCTTCGTCCCATCCACTACACCTCTACTACACCAAGCCCCTCAGTAAAATAACCCCGCCCCACCTTTTCTTGAAATACAAAGTCACCAAATTATTTATTACGTGGTCCGCTACGGTCCGCCACGATTTATATCGTCACCTCCCCTCCCCCGATCAGCCCAGGCAAGGCAATCGCTTTCGAGCGTAGCGACCGTCACGGTCGTCTTTCTGGGTGTGATAATCCCTCTATTTCATCCTCAATAGCTGATTCCAACTCATAAGAACCTTAGCCATCCCTTCCTTGATAGCAACACACCAGGTTATGCTGAGTAGGAAAATAAAAAAGGGATACATTGACCTGTAAACACAGAGAGATAGAGATGTAAACTTTTGCTGTGGAATATCTTGGTCTCCATTTGTTCCTCTAAGAGTTCACTTTTATAGTCCATTAGCATGTTTCTTCGAATTCAATGTTCATTATATCCGAAAAAATCAAATCACAGTTGTTCAAAAGTGTCTGGAATTCGCGAACCTGGAACCTCAAATAGGGATCGGGATATTACTGAAAAATATTTGTTGTCTCCATAATTTGAACCCGGGCCCTCTCGGTGGGAAGCCTGTACGTTAGCCTACGCACCAACCATATCCCCACATTTACATGTATGTGTATATATTTGGAAATACTCCTGGAAAAATTTCTGTTTTATATCTATTCACCGTGAAAATATGCATATAAAAATTTAATTCTTAGCATAATATTACAAAAAAGAAGACCTCATTTCCCTAGTGACCTGGTATAAATGAAAAGTGATAATTTCACCCATTCAATTATGCAAAAAACATTTTAAAACAATGAATCTCATGGAGTCATTTAAACCAAATTTATTGTTTGAAAGGCATTTTGCACTTTCCCAAGATATTTCTAGCCGATACTCAGAGTAGGCGGACTTTTGTGATTACTATTGGAATAAAAATAGCCAAGAAGCTATTTTCTCCTCTTTCCGCTTTCTAGAACTCATCCTGAGCAAAGAAAAAAACCGATCCTTTCTAGGAAATTTGGCCCCATGTCACATGTGTCTCCAGAAAAACAAAAAAATGTCTAAATAATTTATAAGCTGAGGAATTTTTCGTTGCAACCGCCCCAAACCTCCCAAACAAGTGTAAGAGCGGGCGAATTGTTGTTTTTTGTGAATCGAAATGTAGAAATGGCTACAGCTTGAGTGGTTTTCCTTGCGATCGCACCCTCTCTCATATTCCCCATCCCCCTACCCCTTCCTCTCCCTATGCTCAACCTCTCTTTTCTTCTGGTCATATGCCCTTTTCCTTTCCCTTTTTCTTGTTCAGCTTCATGCAACAGAGGACCCCTTGAACCCTCCGAAAAAATTTGTTACGTCTCCCTTTCCCTTGAAATAAATTTTCTGCCTGCCGAATGCCTGAAACATCCAGCTGAATTCATCAAATCACTACCAAAATTCGTTTTTTCTTCAATTTCATTGTGTTCTTCTATTTTTTCTGAGGTTACGAACTAGTGTAACAAAGCCGTAGTATTTATCTGCTTTCTATCAATACTTTTTCATTGAAAGGCAACAATAATCCTAAACTAGAAATAATACATTACGTCTTCCCCTTGTTGTGTTTATAATACTCAAAATACCCTTTTCTTCAGTTTTGGACTCCAATTAAAAAACGGAATGTTTTCAAAGATCGGTGACTTGGTATTTTTAATAGACATACTGCAAAACCTCGGCACAGTGATGGTTGAAAGAATCATTATTACCACTTTACTATAGTGTTTCCTATTCGCTTGCATGCTCTGTCTAAAATGAGTACAATTTACAATGAGATTGGTCAATAGAAGTGAAAAATTGGTTATCCTAGCTTCATCTATCTCTTCGTTCTCTCCAATAATGCGTAGGTTGTGAGGGCTTATATTATAACACCAGAGAATGGCGGAGTTCCGTTGGAATTCACCTATTTTTACTAGCAAAGACAGAAAAGGCAATTACTGGTTGATGAATAACTATCTTCGAAATTTTGAAAGTTTATTGCTCAATTGTTTTCGCAAAAGTTATATTTGTGGCATTGGTCAAAATTTTAGCAAAGTGACTCAGACATCATTTAGTTACAAAATGGAAGTATGGAAGCATGGAAGTATCCTGTGTAATGCTGAAGTTCCTGGTCGTTGGGTTGGACGTACTTCGGGGACAAAATACTCTTCTGTTACCTTAGCGCTTACCCATTTTAACCTCTTGCGACTATTTAATGTATTCTTACATTAAATATCGTCTACTTGCACCCTTTATACAATGTGATAAAGCAAAAAATTAAGAAAGTTTAGAGCTTAAATTCACTATTATCGAGCGTGGTATGTTCCTACGTGTGTGGCAAACACTTGAGTTAAGGATTTGTGTCTGTCGCGCCATCAGAGGTTCACAAACAGAATATGCGTCTTATATCAACAAAATTTAGTTAGTTTTGCAAGGTGCTGGTGTGACCAATTATCCTCATATGCTACTTATTACTGTTGCTACTGCCTTTTTAGGTACCATTTGAATGGATACCGACTAAACTACATATCTCATATCCATTTAACAAAACACAACGGGACATCCAACACTACAATCAATCCTTCAATTCCGTCTACTTCCTTCCTACCACCATCCCGTCCAATATGGCTATCAAATTCCTGCATCTTGCACAGTTACCTGCCATCCTCACCTCTATCACAGTCTTCAACATTACATTGCCGATCATAATGCTCTGTATCAATCTTCTTGCCTCCTTTGGATTTATTCCAAAAGTCCTCTCTTCTTCCCCTAGTACTTCTTCTTCTTTTTCTTTCCATCCATTTCACTTTATCAATTAGCCTCCAAATTCACATCGCAAAAGCATGGAAGTAAACCTCTATCATCTTGCTTCAATGACCGAGTATCGGCGCCGTACAAAGCCATACTCCATACCAAAGTTTTGCTATCATTATCTTGAAATATTCAATCAACGTCCCCGTATTCGATTTCATTCTTCTTGTAGAAACTAATTCACCTAACGCACTTCTTCTTCTTTTGCCTTTATTAATTAAAGTTTGTCGAAAAAATATCCAAATTTTATACACACAATTAAAATACTCTCAAGGCGTTAACAACACAGTTATTATATAATAAACCTTTAAAACTGCGAAAATGGCTTTCAACAATCGTCCCATTAACACGGTTAATGTATGATTTTGGAAGCTAAGCATATGGACGTATTTAAATTCAAAGAACGAAAGGAAAATTTTTCCTTGAAGGAATTGTGGAATTCTTTAAGTCCCATTATTTTTAATGCAATTAAGAAAGATTAAAATGTGTTGGTACTTGCCAGTATGAATGACTTACTTTAATTTTCCTGTAGACACGACGTCATTCTGGTTCTTTACTGTGAGTTTAAGCATTTGTTTTCTCGTCTTTTATATGCCAGGCATTCCTTTGACTCCTTATGCATGGCGACAATTGATTCCTGTTTCTTTTAATTTCCTCGTGATAATTCTTTGCTGCTTCCGCCAAATTTTCTCCACCCCGTTTTTTATTTACATTATTTTTCCCTTTATTTTTCTTAAACTTTTTTCCACCTGAAACAGCATTCATATTTTTCCATTTATATTCAATATTTCTAGTCCTCTCTCGTGTAATTGTTGGCTTCCTCTTACTTTTATGGTAATCTGTTTTGATCATTCTCTTTGCGATTGCCATCATTCTTTCTTTAGGATCTTCCATCACCTTTAAGAAATTTCCCCCATTCCTTTATCTCTTTTTAGCATTATGAAAACTGGTTCTTGGTATTTCCATCTTTTTATTGTGATTGTCACTTTAGGACTTACATTTCCTCTCAAAACTATTCAATTAGAAAAGTTTATTTTTATTATGACTAAATATTATTCAAATATGAAGTCACCGCTAGGAAAATGTATGAACTAATGAGGCTGATTATGGTGTGCCAACATTAAAAATATTTTTAAGATGAGATTTCCACGAGAAATACCTTAAGTAGCAATTCAAGCGTTTCATTTTAAATATAGCATATTTAAAAACGGGAATCTTTCTTGCCTTTATAATGATTCCTTACAGTTAGTTCTGGAAGACTAATAATTGATGTAGGAATGGTTCCTATTGTTCTGTGCTCGGGCTTATTTAATTTCGTACTTACCTAAATGGCTTGTGTAACCAAAAGTTCAGTGGAAATGTTTAAGATTTTTTCGATAATTTACCCTTGGTATTGTTTCTTTGAACTGGAAAATTTTTCTGCGCGAGGTGAAAGAAGATGTATTCCGTACAGAATTGGTTTCGAAATCCCCTAAGGGTGAAAAGCGATATTTTATGCGTTTACATACCAGTAGTACGTACAAAATTAATTACCATTCGGTATAAAATGGCTGAAAGGGTGCTAGCATTCAATTCAATTGGTGTTCATGTTCTGAGTGGGTGAATAATAGGAGTACTTTGTACTCGAATGAAGTACTTTGGTGTGTTTTTGGAGAGAAAATTAAGCTGGCATACAGAGTTTTTTGGAAAAAGATTCGGAAACGTCTTATTCAAATTTGCATGCATATGTGCATATTTACTAACCTTTAAGGCACATAGAAGTAAATATCGTATGGATGCTACCAACTGTGTGTGTGCAATTAACCAAAATATTCAACTGGCTAGAATAAAAATGGTATAAATTTCTTTGTATGATTTTGAGAAACAAACAGCATGCAAAAGTATGCAATTATTTTTAATGTTATCATTAACAGTAATCGTCTTTAAACGTAAAAATTTCAGTTTTAATTTTTCAAGAAACTTGGGGCGCTTAATTTGATTTTTAAATAATGAAAAAGTTATTCAAGTGTTGGACTTAAGATACGAGAATTTTTAGAAAGTATTATGAAGAATAATTACTATTAAGAATTAATTTTTTAATGCTAATTAATCTCTCGCATAAAAAAGTCTACTGATAAGTATGAATATATTCGGCTTAGGTAAATGAATTGAAATTTTTCGAGGACCTCCTACGATGACAGGCTTACCGGGAAGATCAAATTTGTTTGCACTTCTTTTTAAGATAATCCATAATATTTTTGGGGCAAAAATATCTTTCATGGAGTTCTCTTCGAGTGAAATTCAGAGAAAACTAAGATTTTGGACTTTTTTTACTGCTTATAATAATTTTAGCGATACTTTTCAGCAAGTAAAGCACAAACAAATACATTATTATTAGTATAATTCTAGACTTCTTTGCCATTAGTGAGATTAGAATATACTAAGTTATTTATGAATAAATACTTGATTACTAGGCTAATATACGGAAATCAGGTCACTAAATTAGTTAATTTACCTTTCCTTCATCCTTGAAATTAAATGTATATACTGAACTTTTTTTCATGACACTTTCAAGCATTTCTTAAATTTATAAAAGTGTTTCACATTCAGATCAAAATTTTGAAAGGAACAGGAAACCTGTAATAACATATCAATATTTTATCAAAAACATAAAGTTTTCTTATGTTTAATATTTGAAAATATGGGAAAGGCTTGCTGAAAATAGAAATAATATTCCATAATTATGACTTTCTCACTCCAGAAGATTTTATATTTCTTTTCCTGAGTTGGAAGGATTTCTCAGACGTACTTATCGACTTGAACGGTTTGGTGTTTCATAACCATAAGTAGAGATTAAAGCAGCAATATTAAAGCCAAAATGTTCATCATTCAGAGCTTATTCAGTTGAAATATTACTTTACGTTATTAAACAACCTGCCAAAAAGTGATTCAGTATTTCAATTCGTTAATAAATACATATATCTTAACTTTTACAACGTAATTAATTAATTTTTCATCTTATCTTTACAGGTAATCATTCAGAAGAGAGTAATAATGATAGGGTATGGATATCAAGTGGCGCCTTCTACTAGGCGCCACAGATATGGATTGCGGAGAAGTTGTCCAGGGAGCAAGGAAGAGCGAGCATCTTGGTGAGTAGTCATAAACGGCGTCTGTCTTACGTCCCAAGCACTTGATCTGTAGTAGGAACGTCTGCTCTAAATTTTTTCCACTTCGAGTAGGAGTCCTGTGTCTCATTTCCGAGAAGAATTAAAAAAAATAATAAACTGAGGACGCAACGGAATGGATATTTCATAGGTGAACTCCGTTAATAAGTTAATGTCCCTTCAAGAATGCTGGAGAGGGAGAAGTAAGTGCGTTCTTCATTGCGTCGAGGGGATAGGGAAGCGCCGCAAGAGAGAAAAGGTGGCTCTGAACGACTCTCGTCACGAGATGACGAAGTAAGAGGGATGAAAGGAGAGGAAGATAGACGAAGGGTGGGGAGACGGGCTGAAGGGGGGAGGGGTTCGCGTGTGTGGAGTAAAGGGAACAGACACCCAGGGAGAGGCGGAGAGAAAGGAGACACCAAAAGAGCGGACAGACAGGCAGATTTTCCGTGGGTCATTTGAATAACGGGAAAGCGTGAAAAATAAATCATCACGTCAGCATCCCCTTTGTCTTGAAGCGTGTCAGAAGGAGAGGCAAAAAAAGCATCTGGACTGGTTGCTCATAAAGAAGATGAAAAATGTCAACCAACATAGGATATAAAATAAGAAAAGTGAATAGATAAGGGAATTAATTGAACTATCAGTATGCAGATACGTTGTATGAGATTTTTTTGATGATTTTTCTTCTTCTTGGTACTGCAAACGCAGACCAGGTGGCCTATCATGCAAATGTAGGGAAGAAATAATGAACTTCATAACTTTTCATCTTATTCCGTATATTTTTGGTTGATATTTATTCAAACTACAAATCTCAAAGACATACTTACTTAAAAAACAAGGCCCAAAGAGTAAAACCTCTTAAGGTATCTAAATTTTTGCTTCACTAAACGTCATCTACACTGAGTCCTATCAATATTAGAAGTAATGGTTGGCATGAGTATTAGGTAAGCGTGCGCAAACACTCAATTTATGGCCGTTTTTTAGTATAAATCTTTTTAATTTTCTGTGTTTGTAAATAAAAGATACTTACAGTTTTTATACACGAATATATATATATATATATATATATATATATATATACATATATATACATATATATATATATATATATATATATATATATATATATATATATATATATAGTACAATACACAGTAACACATAATATAGAAACACAAAAAAAGAGAACACTCACACGTATTTTCTTGATATTTCGACGGAAACAATCCTTCTATATTATGTGTTACTGTGTATTGTACTATTCGGCACTTCCGTGTTACGTCTATGAAAGCATATATATATATATATATATATATATATATATATATATATATATATATATATATATATATATACATAAATATATACATAAATATATACACATACATATATATATACATATTTGTGTGTATATATATTTATACTATATATATTAGTATGTATAAAATATTGTCGACAGTAGTTTCTTTGAGTAGCTTTATTAAGTCACGAGACAATTACTAAGTCTCGTTTATTTGCCAATATGGAGTTCCATAAAGTTAAAACTGGTAGCTTATACTGTATTGAAGTTCCTTATTATCATTTTGGTTACATTTCTTTTATCTCCTAACTTTGGTTATTAGAAACTTCGTGCATTCAGAGCGAGTCAATGCTGTGGCACATGCGTTAGCATTAAACATTCAAAAGAAATATCCAATTATTCTCCATTTTTAATATCATTGCCTTATTCTTTAGTTCATCGGTTTCAACAATTAACAGATAATACATTGTTCACTGTTTTCTCTTTATTAGATGAAAAGTGGTACCCTTCCTAATATTTCACGCTTTTTGCTCAAATCCTAGTTATACGGAATTAATGTCCATAATTTATTCAGAATCAAAACCATATTAAATTTTTCACTAGAGAAAGAAAAAGTAAAGTCATCGAAACGTCGAAGTTTATTTGTTGCCCTTTAAGGGTGAGCTCGTATTCTTGAGGAAATTTATGAGTTTCGATTAATTCCTGGGCAAATATTCGCGGGGCTTTACCTAATTTAAAATTCTCTCAAATTACACACTTTTCCTTGAGTGGCAATTCCCCACTGAATTTGTGCATCATTCCAAATACCTATATAGCCAACGATTGAGGAGGGTTGGCCATCAAAAATGCGATGAAAATATATGAGTTTTCATTCGCCCATTCATAAATTGGACAAAAGAATTCATTTTCCTGAAAAGAGAGCTTTATACCCCGTGGAGAGTTTCTGTAGGCAGTGATAAGGGAGGTGAGGGAGATAAGGGAGGCCTCCGATGAGGGAGGTCATAGTGTCAAGGGAGGGGAGGTCTCTTGGTGATCCAGGGCCACCCAAAGTGAAAATATTTGGTGATTCCATAATACGTTTCGTTGGAGATTGTGGCGATAGTATCAATGGAGGCGTTCAGTGTTTTCCGGGGATAAGAGTGGAACAATTGGACAATAAAATAGCTAATATGGCTAGTGATGGTGATGAAAGTGTTGCCATAATTCACGTAGGGACAAATGACGTAAAAAGTGCTAAGTCAGAAGACCATCTAATCGGTTTTATTTGGGATTTGGCGACCTCGGCCAAAAATAAGTTCAAAAGTGCTCAAATTGTTATTAGTGGAATTCTTCGTAGAAGGGACATACATTGGAAGAGAATTGACGCCATAAACGAAGGAATAGAGTGGGTTTGCGTGCAACAAAGTCTGACATTTGTGGACCCGAATTGTTGGGTCGGTGATAGGCACTTGGGCCGCGATGGAGTGCATTTAAACAGGAAGGGATCCCTGGTTTTGTCAAATCTGTTTAAAAATGTCGCACTAAAGCTCAGTGAGCAGGGAAACCTGTAATGGGCACAAGAGGTGGACCTCACAATACCGAAGGAAAGGAAGGTAAGGGCTTAATAGTTTTGCAGGTAAACTGCCGAAGTATTCTAAATAAAGTATGCCATTTCGAGACGTTAGTTGATGCATGTAATCCGGATATTGTGATAGGTACGGAGTCGTGGCTAAGTGATCATATTATGTCAAACGAGATTTTTCCCCAAAATTTGTCAGTTTACAGAAGGGATAGGGATGGTCGTGGAGGGGGGATATTTATATGTGTAGATAAAAACCTAATAAGTACATTGGAATGGGTAAGAGATGATTGTGAGATGATGTGTGTTCATGTTAAAGGTAGGAATGGAGTGAAAATTTTAAAAATAGTTGCTATGTACAGAAGCCCCAACGAAGGGATGTACGCAGTCGAGGTATTAGCAGACATATGCTCGGCTAACCCTGAGGATCACACCCTCATAGCGGGGGACTTGAACTTTCCAGGTATTCAATGGTCGGCAGACGAGGTCACGGTGGGGGGTGGGAAGGCCCAAGAAATCGTTAGTCGTCTTATTAACGAGGAGGGTTTTGTACAGATGGTGGAAAAACCCACTCGCGGGGGAAACATCCTCGACGTCATACTTGTGAGACCGAAAAAGTGGGTAGGGGAAGTCGATGTCCTTCCGGGAATAAGTGACCATTCAGCTGTGCGTATATATCTAAACTGGGAGAGGGCTCAGTATAAGGGGCTAGTAAACAAAAAGATAGTTTGGCAATATAAACGGGGTGACAGGGAAGGGTTACAGACCTTTTTAAGGGAAAAATATTCAAAATGGGTAAGTGGTGGGCAGAATGTAGAAGAAATCTGGAAAACATTTAAGGGGATAATGGAGGAGGGATTAAATAAATTTGTCCCGAAAAAAATTCTTAAAGAAAATACTGATCCAGAATTCTACAACCGCAAAATTAGATCCTTGAAGAAAAAACTGAGAGTGATTCACAAAAAACGGAACGAGAGCTCGGAATGGCTCATAATTTACAAAAAATTAGTTCGTGAATTGAATAGTGAAAAGAAAATAGCCAAAGATAGTTTTCTACAGAAAATAATCGGGATAGATAATGGAAATAAATTTTACAAGTACCTCCGGAGGAGGAAAGACAACAGGGAAAACATTACAGCTTTAAAAAAAGAGGATGGGACACTAATCGTTGATGATAAGGAAAAGGCTAATACGTTTAATAATTGGTATTCAAGTGTATTTAAGGTTATGGTAAATAAAAAGGATCCTGTAGATTCATCTCTGAGTCAACAAGGAGGCGAAAAAATATTAAATACCAAAAGTATTAAAACGACGAGCGCAGAAATTTATAAAAAAATTATGAAAATGAGGGCAAATAAATCAAAAGGGCCAGATGGTATCTCAATTGACTTGCTTAAATTGGGCGGTAGTGTAGTTTCAAATTATATAAATCATTTATTCAATGTTACCTTAAACAATAATGCCCTGCCAAATGCTTGGAAGGAGGCATATGTTACGCCAATTTTCAAAGGAGGAGATAAGGCACTAGTTGATAATTATAGACCGGTAAGCTTGACATCAGTTGTATGCAAGCTATTAGAAAAGATAATGGCTGATTATCTCTGGGACCTGTGGGAGAGTGAGAATTGGTTGTATAGTCGCCAATACGGTTTTAGAAAAGGGCACTCTTGTGAAACTCAGCTATTAGGGTTCTGCCAAGAAATGTTCGACTCTATGGATGCGGGAATAGAGGTGGATGCTATAATAGTCGACCTGTCAAAAGCCTTTGACAAAGTTGACCACGATCGCTTAATGCTTAAGATAGGACAATTGCCACTACACACAGATGGAAGAGTAATCTCTTGGGTCAGAAATTTCATGGAAGGTCGAACACAAAGGGTAAAATTAGGAGAAGTGTATTCTGAAAAAGCAAGGGTAACATCGGGAGTCCCACAAGGAAGCGTACTTGGCCCGCTATTGTTTTTAATATATATAAATGATCTCCCAATAAATATTAATTCTCAGTTAAGACTTTTTGCAGACGACTGTATTATCTACAGGAAAGTCGAAAATGACAGAGACCGTGACAAACTTCAGAGGGACATTAATAAAATGGCTGATTGGGTGACAAAAAATGGGATGGATATTAATGTTAACAAATGCAAATCCATCACTTTTAGCAATAAGGTAAATGGAAACCATAGGGAATATAAATTCTCAGAAAATGTCATTCCTAGAAGTGATTCTGTCAAATACTTAGGTGTATATTTAACTAAGGACTTAGGGTGGGGGCTAAATGTGGAGTACATCTATAAGAAAGCTTTCAAAACTCTTCATTGGGTAATGAGAAACCTAAAAGGGAGCGTTAGAGCAACCAAGGAGAAGGCTTATCAGACCCTAGTAAGACCAATTTTAGAGTACGCTTCTCTTGTATGGGACCCTCATGAAGAAGGTCATATTAAAAAACTGGAAAAGGTGCAAAGAAAGGCTGCCCGATATGTACTGGGGAAGCATAGGAGGATGGAGAGTGTGTCTCACATGCTAGAAACGCTGGGCTGGGAACCTCTAGAATCTAGAAGAAAAGTAAGCAGACTTTGTGGAATGTTCCGAATTTTGAAGGGGGAGAAAGCTTGGGCAGATCTTAGGAAAGAGGCGGGGAACCCAAATTTTATAGGCAGAAATGATCACAAATTTAAGATAAAATGCCGGGCACAGAGGACAAATAAAAAAAAATTTTCATTTCTAAATAGAACAATTGTTGAGTGGAACACCTTACCTGCAAAAATATTCGAGCCCTTTCCTAACAGAGTGTATACTTTTAAGAATAGATGTAAGGTATATATGTAAAAATTTGATTTATGTGTGGTGTATGGTATTATATGTTATAGCTTAATTTTTTTTAATGTATCTTTTTTTTTCTTGCTGGTTAATGGTTGTAAATGGGATGAGGATTCACTTGTTTTGTTAAAGAGATCTGTGTTTGTCTGGTTTTATGTATTATATTTTGCAATTGTTTGGGACTTGTGTGCCACCTGACAGTGTCTATTAGCACATGTGTATTTATTTATTTATTTATAATAATAAATTGATCTTGCGGAACAACCAACATTTGGATTTCGGTCCCATTAATAGGTATTCTTGCGACCGTTGAATTATCAATGAAGACACCTCATTAGCTGACGTTCAGTGTAAGTGATTGAATCGTTTAGTAACGAAATTGTAAACTGCCGAAGAAAAAGAATGCCATAAAGTTCATAAGTTTTAAATAAAATGTGAAGTACGGTTTATTCCGGTACGGATTTAGTCTATTTATCATTTAACAATCCATTCAGAGTGTTCTGCGTATGTGAAACTAGATTTTTGGATGGTCTCTAATGACTATTTGACCTCTAAAGAGAAAGTTCTCATCTTGAGAACTTTCTCTTTATTTTCCGGGCATTATTTCATTCTTCATTTCTTCGTAAATTCTACCTGCCATCATGCTGTCAAAAAATCCTATTCTCTTCTTTCCTCTACCCCGTTTACCAAACATCCTTCCTTCTCTCACGAACTTCTACAGCAATCTTTCAATATTGCCTCCATCCATTTTCTTTGCCATTTCCAAATTTCTCCTGGAAAATTCCTTTCTTCCCTCGATGTATTTAAAACCTCGGCGATTGTCGTTCTTTCTGTCCAAACGTGTTACTGTTTACTAGTCATTTCTTCATACCTATGCTGCGTTTAGTCTATTTATATTGAAACAAAACGAGGTAAATAAATTCTTGATTATAAAGCTTTGTCGTCTTTTGTTCTCATATGCTCTATTTCTTTGATCGAGGATTGGAAATGACAATAAATTATGAAATATAGATCTCGTATTTTCATTTAAAAATCTTTGTAATAATCCACAGATGGGACATATCGTACCTTAGGTGTTTTTATCGCTAAAACCCATGAAGTAAAGTGAAAGATTGGAGGTGAAACGAATGAATAATTGCCAGGATTCAGAGAGGTTGTGGGAAAGATGGGAAAGGATAAATCACGAAAGAGGCAAGGGGTGAATGTAAACAAGAAAACGAATACATTTTTCATGAGTAAATTTTAGTCGCGTCGTTTATTCATCGAATTTATTAATTGTCTCACCCATTGGCGATATTTTTCTCATATATTATTTTGATTTGAAGTTTGTATCCCTCACTAGAAACGCGAATAGAATGATGAATCAAATTTTAAGCCCGCTAAATTTTTAGGTCGTTCTAATTTTCGATGGGTTAACGGGAAAATATTAAATATTCAACCGATAGACAAATGGGCTCCAGAGTAAACGCCGTATTGTTTCTGGCATAAGAGCAGTATTAAAAAAATTTTCAAGTTTCAGTATAGAAAGTTCACCGTTGATGGCAAAAACTTCTTTGTAGTTCTTTTTTATCTCGATGAATAATGCGGACCAGGCAACAGATCCGCGTACAAAACTACTGTAGCAAGGTTTATGATTTACTTCATTTTTTCCGTAAAAAATTGCAAGAACTTGCCTTTTCTTCTATTTTTTGATTAAATAATTTTTAATGCGATTTAGATCTACAAAAAACAGAGTCGTATTCCCATGCATTGACTTCCATTTAATTTTATCAGTGCACTCGTAGTTTCATTCGCCACTCTCGTAATGTATTTTTTTATGTTTCCATGATGTTCCTGATTCATCTCCAAGATATTCCGTCCTGATTTTTTTCTTTCTGCGTCCATTTCTTCCTTCGTGCAGAACCCATTTTCCAGTGAAGTGTTTATAATGTTCAGCCTTTCGTGATGTCTCTTGATCGTGACAGTGGCTCTGACCCTTTATTTTCTCTTGGTTGCTAGTAATTTTGCCTCTCTTTATGTTTTCTCCGAAAATGAACCGCTGCTTACTGTATCAATTTTTTTTTATTCCACAAACGAATAATTTTGATATTGGTCTCGATCTATATTGTCATGTTCTTTTCACGTCTTCTTTCGAGTAGATAAGTCTTCATTTTCATTTTTCCTTAATATCACGCGCGTTTTCCTCAAACGTATTCGAGTACTGCGTACTTTGGTGAGCTCAAATTAGTGATTGCATATATTTCTCCTCGGCTTCAGTCAGATTAGCATTGAGCGCCTCCTTAACCACGTTTATTTGAAGTTGATTTCGTAAATAATGATGTACACCAATCGTTTTTCCTCTCCAACCAAAAATATCTACTTTTTCAAAGAAAATTAACGTTCAAGTTTACTTCAACATCTACATGGCTCACTTAAAGCCACTGTTAGAGTGTGTGGCATTAGGTGAAACAATACCAGACATGTAATACAGAAAATACTTTTTTTCAATTGATAGTTACCAATAAAAATGTAAAAAAGTTCAATTTGTGAATAATGTGTTAACTGAAGGAATTTGCAGTACGGTGTTAAAGGGCGAAAGCCTTCTCTATCCATACGAGACTAGCTGCTAGTTACAATAAGGGTAATAAAATGAGGCTAGATGAAATAACGACAATACTAGGGTAGATTTTTAGCTGAGAATGAATTAAAAGGCCTTTACACCATTGCGAGGTCACTTACAGCAAACACATCCCTAATTAGTCTTGGAAAAAAATAACTAAGTCTAAAAAATTGCCATGATCTCTCCCACCATAGTACATTGGGGCTGATAATATATTTTCAACATAATCGCAATTGAGGTCTGCTTCTGATTAATGCAAATAATTTAAATTGTAACTAGTTCTTGATTCGCGTTTGATTCCCGACCAAGTGTCTCTAATAATCAAGTTATGCCAATAAGTTTATCATGACAACGTTTAACAATTTTAGCTACACTCGATTTGATTTTTCAATCAATCAAACTTAATTAGTGTCCCATACATGTATGTATACTAGTAGCACTTCTTTTAGAAGCCAGTCTTTACCTTAAATCCCAATCTAAAGCAGTAGATTAGATATTAGTGGAATGATATCGGACCCTCCCCCATTGACATATTTTCACGCGTTCATACCTGGAACGTGTACATAGCAGTAATGCTAAGGGATAGTGGTAAAATTTAAAGGAGAATACTGTAACGTTATATCCTATAAACTCGCCAGAATCCTCATTTGTAAATCTGGGAAAAACCTCTGGAAAATCCAAAAAAAATCCAAGTGGGTCGATTAATTGGAGACCCGTTTCTCCAACTACAAGTTTGTAAATAACTCCTTGTAATTTGCTTTTACAGCGTCTGCCTATCATGATTAAAGGTTTGCCACCTTTCATTAGCTCAAGTCAAGTAGATACGAAAATGTTTTAGTCTTACATTGAATTTAAGATTGTTTTGACAGGAATTGTGATTTGAGAGATCTCTACCACCATGCGGAATCGCGGGAAAAGAAGTTCTGGGACAGGGAAATTGACTGTACCCCATATCCCTCAGACCTTAATCTAAGGCGAGCTTTATCTTCACCTATCGGAACCAATCTTTGCGTAGCGGTAACCTCACCATTGAGTATAAATGACTGTTACTCTCACTTCATTGAACCATGCAATATGTATATTTCTTAAATCATTTATTTAAGGATTTGCATAGTGGTGGATTTCCAATATTGAAACAGGTGTACCTTTTCTTGAGCTACCCTTTCTCCTTTGTATACCTGGCTGATACACTTCTAAGCCTTATTTTATTCTTCAACAGTTTTTTTCAGCTGTTATCACTTTCATTTATACCTGAGACGTTCTTTTAAGCCTTACGCCTGCAATCATTTTTTTTCTCATTTCCTTATTCACGCACATCCTTTTTTATGTTTCTTCCTATGCTCCATTATGATATTTATGTTCGCATTGCATAGCCCCTACTTGTTTCTCCCTTATTTCTCTCATTTTCTCCTCACTTCCACTACTTCATCTCCCCCTATTTCCCTGTATATAGTTTCTTCCGTGGCATTCCCGACCGTCCTCATGAATATATCTCATACATACGTCGTCATCTGCGCAACTATCACTTTCCTTTCATTCCCTCTGCTTGCTTGTGCAAACGTCCATTTCACCATTCATCCTCGATGCGACCCGTATGTCTATTCTTCCTCTCGTCATTCCGATGCCCGAGGGGGAAGTAATCTTTTCTTTATCACCCGTGCCGGACGCAGTGAGTAAATAGGAAGCCGTTTCCGGGGAGAATGCGAAACATTTCCACCCGCCACTCTCCGCAGCGAGGCTCTGCCCAATTGAAAGCCCCCCTCCCCGTGTACCCCGTCGTCAATAGGTGATCGTCACTTCTATGATTGACTTAACTCAACTCTTAAGTCCCTTCCCATGGAAAGCTTAGCCAGTCACGCCTTCATATCAATTCCTTTCCGCGCCTATGATTTTAGGGGTTGATGTGTTTTTTACCGTTTGCTATGCTTTTTGCATGTATCTTCTGCATCTACATATATCTTCAGGTAGATATCAACGTATCCCATGAGCATACATTTGCCTTTACTGTGTTTTTGATATGTTTCTATCCTTGTTCTCCAAGCTTAAGTCTTCCTTCCCTTTAATCATTCGATTCTTAAATTTTATGCTAATCGTTTTCCTACAGTAAACTTCTGAGTCTTCCTGTTCTATGCTCTTGAACTAGTCCAAATTTCATAGGGAGGAAGAATTCATATGATATTTTGCATTAGTTTGGCCACATTTTGAATTCGTGCTTATTATTTGGGTACCAAGGGAAATTAATGGAATAGAAAACTCTCTCTGAAAAAACTCTCTGTCCGCTAGATTTGTAAAAATTTACTTCTAGGATCAAACAATCGTTTCTGGCGTATTAGAGCACTTAGAATGAAATCTCATAGAATCATTAAGGGTGAATCGAACGACTTAGACATTTGGACTAAGCAAACAACAATCGTATTAACTGAAGACAACGAGGAAATTATCATAGGCCGAAATTATACACGTGTAAATGGATACGACCGAAGTGATAAAGTAAGAAAGAGGGATACCTGCAGCGCATACTCAAGTACAAGCTCCGCCATTGTTTTAGTGTAAAAAAATCTGACTCCACCGCTACTAGTGCATTAATTTAAAAACAAAAAATTGAAACTAAACTCGAACCTACCCATCATTGCAAGATGAATAAAGATAGATATGTGTGTGATTTTTATCTAAAAAGTAGTTTTTTTATTGATATATAATTTTGTATCAATAGATGGCTGACACGCACGACCTTACTCCCTTTCGGCGGTGCGCTTTGATGAAATGTTTTATTTTGTAATTTCGAGGCTCTGTACTTCTGATGAGGTCTTTTGCGTTACAAGATGCCTATCCTCATTGTGTATTATTTATTTTTTCACCACTAGTGAGTCCCAATATTCTTTCACTTCTCACTGCTTTTAATCTCATTTACATCCCCTAATTTTCTTCCCCCTCTTTCCCTAGAGAATGTAACAGCATTACCTTGTCCGCCGTTGCATATGCATGAATTGGGTTTATAGGCCAGCAGCCATTATCAATGTAAAATCAAAATGATTACTACTTATCTTACGAATTAAATATTGAAACTTAACAAGAATATACATTAATACGTATTCGTTATGTCCGTTTGTAAAGTTTCTTCAGCCCGGGGTTATATCAGGGTGATCGAAAATTCTCATTCCCCTTATCTATGCCTAATGTCTTCATTTCATTCCATTACTAGTTTGACGTGTTCTCCATCTCTCCATTTCCCCATCTTCATACCTCCGCGCCCACACCGCCGTCTGAAACCGAAGTCTACACACTTCCTCACGTGAGCAGACGAGCATACTTCGTCCTTTGCAACTTTCTCCGCTCCCTTCCGAGAACCTGTCCATTAATAAATGAAAGGGTAAAGTTCCCCAGGATATAAATGAGTATTCTCCCATTTCCACTCTCTCTCCTCGTACCTTTCGTTCGCTCTTTCAATCATTTTCTTCCCTGCCTCACTCCTCCGCTTTACCCTCTCCTTTCGTTGTCCTCCCCCACGTGTGTTTTGCCTCCTTTCCCTCAGTCCCTCATTCATCTGCCTTTACCCGTCTCCTTTTTAAAACATCCAAAAGGAAAGTGGGACGCCGTTTATTGTATGGCTACATGTTTATATCCTCAGTGCGAATGCTGACCGGCACGTCCTCACCCTTCTGTAAAGCAAAACGTTTCTGAGTTCATCAGCACTGCGCTACCGTGCTAATATATGTATATATATATATATATATATATATATATATATATATATATATATATATAAACATATATATTTATATACTCGATGAGTGGAGACGTATCGATACAATTGGCTACCAATTGTTTTTGATAATAGGTATAGCCGTTCTCTTCTCTTCCGAGACAAATGGCCCGTTGGAGTAACGCATCACTTACAATCCGTTTGACAGTAATTGGTCGTGGTATCGCTTGGGTTGCAAGACAGACAGATGTGGTATTTGACCGATACAATAATTTTTTCGTTAAACATCCGGTTTGCTTTTATATTGATTTGTTTCGGTGGACATAATTTTGTTCTGACTAATCCTAACATTAACAGGAATAGCATACTAGTAATGTAAAGTATGCGGGATTGAAGAGAGATTTACTGTGGTGTCTGATGTAAGGTTTTACTTTTTGTCATACATGATTGCTTACCTTATAAGAGGTAAGTGAGCATATTGTTTTAGGTTATTATAGATTTTTCCAACTAAAACCTACCTTAACCGGTAGAATACCAAATCATATTTATAATGACAAATATATATATATATATATATATATATATATATATATATATATATATATATATATATATATGGGTCACGGTAGTCCAGTGGGTAGAGCGTTGGACTGCTGATCGGAGGGTCCCGGGTTCGATTCCCTGGCAAGGCACTCTGGGCACCTGCAGCTCCATATATTTGTATATATCCATATATTTATATATATCTATATATTTATATATATAATATATAATTTATGTATATTTATTTATTCATACACATATACCCACTATCTTCACTATATCAATAACTTTAGTATGATTACGCTAGCAAATGTATTTTTGAGGTTTTCGAAGATATACTGGCTAAAATGATTACGTAAAAAGTTATGTGTATCAACTAGAAAATAGCATTATTGTGCCAATGTGTCGACACATATTCAGCAAATAAAATTCCCTAGATTATTTCTTAAATAATGATTTTAATGTTGATTGTTTATGAATTTGAACATTTTTGTAATGGAACTTTAATAAAAGAAACAATTACTATTCTATTCCATGAAAAATCAACTCTAATTGATCAAGGTGAGCATACATGGAGATAACATAATTAACAAACATGACTACCATAATGTAAGAAGTGGTTCTTTCGGGTTTTCTTCCGCGTGTATCCATTTTCCGGACAATATTTCGCCAAATATTTCCGGTATAGTCCGGAAAATGGATACACGCGGAAGAAAACCCGAAAGAACCACTTCCTACATCAACAATCTCCGCGGAAGCCTACATGGAAATGACTACCATATCTCTAGTCTCACAAACTAAATATATAAACCATTAGAATAGATAGTTATTAATGAAACCACTATATATATTGTTCAGAAACTGTCAACTAATTTCAGTAGTTGAGTGGAGTAATAATTCACCAATGATTGGATTGACAAGCTAAAACAGGTGATTATGTTGCAGTCTTTGACGACTGCTAGAGAGTGAAGTTTTCAATGAAATTCATTGGCATTAATAGCTTGAATATTGGCCATATACACTTTTGAATATCGGCATATATGGACGAAGAGTTTTGTATGTATATATGTCCATTGCTTCAAAGGGAATTGTAAATTATTAGGAGTTTTACTTGGGTTAAAAGTTTCTCAAAAACTCTATAATAACAATAATAAATGTATCTAGTTTTGCTTCTAAATTAGTAAATGTCATGCGTAATGATTCATTACCAAGAAATTAATTTTAAATAATTTTAAAAGAGTTTGTGGCGGTGAGTAAGGTAATTTTTCTTTTGGCGAAACTTCCGAGAGATAAAGGGGTTAACGGTGGGAAATGTTTCCTTTCTTCCATAAAAACGCTAATTACCATTTCAGGCATTTATATTTTTCATTTTTTTAATACCAAGTGAGATAATGAGTTAGTGTTAAACGCCAAAAAAAAGGTTACGTATTATACTACGCCAGTATCAAGGAATATTTTGAAAAATCCAAAACGTTTCTTTGTGCGTATCGTAAGTTCTTCGAAAATAGTTGTATAATATATTTTACAGGCAATAAACAATTTTACTAGCATCGTTCAAATGTCAGCAAAATTAAAATTTACTTCAAATTATTCTTCGATTAAATTATTTTCGCAAAAAAGTGAAAAAGCTAAAGTGTCAACGTGTGCTTTTATTCTTTGGTGAAATAGTTAGGATTGCTGTCAACGTGATTAAATTTTATTTCATGTTAGTAAAAAACATAAAAGGGTACACTCTAATTTCTTTAAACCTAACCATGAAATCGACAGTGTCCCATTATCAAGGCAATGTCAGATGCATGACTACGTGGAACTATGGCGTTAATATTGAAAGTTGAGGTATCTTTTATATCAAATATCTTGGTGAAATACTTTGGTACAAAGTCACTCCAACTGCTCATGCGAAAACTGTGGTTTTGAATTACATTTTCAGCAGTCTTCTTCGATGACAAGTTGCAAACAGCATCGTCTCTGTATTATCTCATCGCTTTTAAATGGATTCCAGCTACTGCAAAGCTTTTAGTCCTCCGCCAACTCTTATGCTTTCTATAGCCGACATTTTTGGTCCCATTTTCGGGAACGAGAAAAACAAAAAAAAAGAAATTTTAACTTGGAACAATAGCGGTTGTAGAAAATCTCTGCGGAGACAGAGAAGTATTGTTGTACAAGAACTGAAATAATTTTAAGACCTTAAATTTAAAAATTCAGTTGAACTTGAGAGTAATGGCGCTAATTTAAGAGAAGGCGATGCAACCCCGCAGTGGATCAATTTATGCTCGGTGGACAAAAGTTATGCAAAATTAGTTTCAGGAATATGAGTAATTTTCATTGTATATTTTACTTCAGTCAAATAATCTCCTTTGGTGGGGAGCATGACCCTTATACCCCACCGCTCAATCCGACTCTGTTTTAACAGCTACACCTGGAGCGGGTTCGAAAATATCGTCGAAGAGAAATTAGGGAAACTGTACTGAGCATCAAAACCTCTGAAGTACGAAAAGGAAGGCTTCATTTTTGATTGATGAAAAAATAAGCTTCAAGTTGAAAATATAATTTATTTTAAAAATTTCTATCACGCATCTCGTCACTAATGTAGAAATTTAAATGTACATGTAGATAATAGAAAAACGGACGCAAAACTTCTTTTCTTCCCTTGCGTGGATTTTGAAAACGACCAGAAAACCACCAGATAAGCATAGTTTGTGAGGCGAAAAGTGTTCGGACTAGAATTTGCGGGGAGCTGAAAGTAAAATTAACTTGCCGCAGTCGGCACTCAGACAAGGCAGTCTGTGAGAGTTCCCGCTGCGGCAGGTAGCCAACATTAAGACCTTCAGACTTTATGCACCGCAGAACTCCCTTCCTCTCCGGCCACGAAATGTTACAGAATAAATTCGCTCCTTGTTCATGCGGTTCCTGTATGGGTCCGGGCGTGTGACCTTTTCTGGCCCAGGAAAACGGAAATACAATACTCAGAATTTCCTCCCAGGGCTTGTTTTCAAATTGAATTTTTGCTTAGAAAGAAGATTCTGCGAGGCCCCGCGAATCCATATATTTCGTTTTACTAAAAGGTCGCGTAATTAATATTGTGGAGAAATGGAAGCACTCAGTGAACGTCATCATATATTTTCCAGAAAGGACCCCTTATTTTTCTCAATTCTCAGCAAAAAAGAACACAAATGTATATTACTTGGGATGTACTCGTAAATGTACCCACTGATGTGTATGCCGTAGTTTACGGCCCAGAGCGTAAATATTTGTATTCATCTCATAATTGAAAAAATATCAAGTTAATTTTTATCATTGCATTTTTCGAGAAAAATAATAATTTGTGTTGTAAATTATGTTTGGAATGCTGTCTTGTATGAGCCGTTAGCTTTTATCGACGTATGTCTCAGTTAATATTAGAGATACGGATAGGTAACATATTTATTACAGCAGTTTTTAAGCTTTCAATTATAACCCATTAAAATTAATTACAATGAACTAAGAACGGTTAAATATGGAGTCATTCAATCAGCATCATCGTACATTGTCTGTACAATAAATACGCGAACTGGTGCAATCTGGCGGCCATAACGTAGACTATAGTCCCGCTCCCTGGCGGTTGCCTGAGACCAAATGAGCCGTCTGTGCTTGGCGGATCGTCGAGCTGTGCGTATAGTGCTAGTTATATTAGTTTCTGTTCCCCTTGTTTTACCTTTTTGTCGAAAATGGAAATCGACGAAATCAAGGAGCAACGAATCAACATCAAGTTTTTCGTTGAAGCGCGGTTAAATGAAATATATCAAGAAATTACTGAAGTTTTGACAGCTGTTTACGGTGATACTGCTCAGAAGAAAACATCTGCTTTCAAATGCATTTAGCGTTTAAAATATGGCCGACAAGACGCCAGGATGATGCAAGGCCGGTTCAACCTTCAACCAACTGTGTTGACGACAGCATTGATCGTGTGCGGTCCCCTGTCCTTACCGATCGTTGGAAAACTGCCCGAATTATAGTTGATGAACTGAATTTAGGAAAATAAACAGTTCCCACTATTTTAACCAAGCATAATAGATGGACCCTTCAACATGACAATGCATCAGCACCTTCGGCATTGATTGCTCGCCAGTTTCTGGCTAAAACTTCAATCACCATGCTTGATCATCTTTCTTATACGCTAGATCTCGCCTCCTGCGACTTTATCCTATATGCAAATTGCAAATTTATATTTATATGTATAATAGACGATGAAAATATGGTGTTACACAGAAACGTAGAAATAAAATGGAATATTGGAGTACCAAATGAAAAAGTACTTCAAATGGTTAATAGAAACTTATGAACGAAGCATAAAAGGGAAATTGGAAAAAAGGGAAAATAATTGAATATATCCTGAGGGAGGATGGTTATTAAAGGATTGCTCTAGAAGAAAAATTGAGGGGAAAAATAAGAGATTAAGTCCAAAGACTAACTATTAGAAGCATGTAATGGGTAGGGTATTGTTGATGCAAGGAGCTGTTGATTGGCCGGGATCAGCAGAGTTTTTAGTGATGCTTCAGACCAAATCTTGGATTGAATACTTCTATAGGATAAAAAATCTTCATTCGGAAATATAGAAGTTGTATTATTTTCTCTGATTTTAAGGTGAATGATTAAAGTGAGATAATTTCAGTATTTAATGATAGTTTGTTATCCTCCTCATTTAGATTATCCAATATCCAAAAATATATCGCATACTCTAAACCATGTACTTATAAACAAGAGTAATATTATCTAGGGACAAGAGTAATTCAAGTGTGATTTCATTCGGCATCGTTTGAGTTATCTTGGTCGATATACTACAGAATTGTCCCTCAAGCTAAGCATGAAATTAGAAAATTTCGTTTGATCCTTCAGGTAGAGATATGATTTTAATACGTTTTGGCGTACTTATCAAAAAATAATTGCCTAATGGCTGACAAGCTAATTTTAGTACTCGTACTTCATGGGCCCTGAGGGATAAATTAAAAATATCAAATGAAGACAATTAGTTGATAATGGCTTCACGTAAGCCATTGATAGGCAATCCTAGAGACTCATGGTAAAATCATAAAATGCATTAGACACGGCTGGTTCTTTTCGCTCCTTTTTAATTAATTTAACGTTTTGGTACTCTATTCCACCTATCAGAATTCATCTCTAATGCTCATATCACCGCTTGAGCGTAATATTCTGTTGCGTGATGATAATAAAAGTGATTTGTACTTTTCCAAAAGATTTATTGCTCACTATGAGTTTCAAAACACTTGCATCATTTCCATGCCCAACTTTCAATTTTCCCCTTACAATCTCCTTTATATGGAGTTGTGGGGGAGCTTTGGGAAAGGAAGAGAGTTGAGAACGAGGCTTCTCCAATCCCAAATCTCCCCCACTTATCATTATGACATATTTTCACAAAATGGAATTGGCCTCAATGACTTATATCAGGTGCCTAGAGAGCCTTCACTAAACCCTTGCTAGCCTGTATCATCAGGTATATGGAATTACGATGATTGATGAAAACTCTCAAGCGTTGAGAGGTAGGGTAATGGAAAAGAATTAAGCAGAACAAAATATGATGCTTCATATTTATGTAATCATGACTCCTTTCCAAGATGCCATAATATTCGTTGCAAAAGTCTGATATTCGTGTTTAAAGCACTGTAAGCGGAGACGCTCTCGTTTCTATATTTTTCATTCCGCACACAATGGGACTTTCGAGGTATAAGGTCCACCGATACGGTACCAAGAGAGGAAGCATTCGTCGCACGCCAACGTCTCGGATAACGCGGCCCGACAAGACGGAGCCTCCTATTTATTCATCCATGTGGGGCGGGCGGGTAGTCTGGACCCCCATCAAGTCGAATCCCGTGCCATGTACTGTTCCCTCAAGAGCGGCCCCGCTGTGCAGGAAGGAAGACTTGTATTCATTTGTATTCCCGTCCCCATTGATCCCGCTCAGTGCCTCGGTCACCCGCTTGTGTGGGCCCCGGGCTTCACGGCGAAACAATGACTCGAGGCGACGGGTGCCCCTGAGCGAAATCCGGTGTTCCTTGAACGGCCTTAACGTCTTACCCTTCTGTTACCTTTCCTCCATCCACCAACACCTACCAAGTCCCGTTCTTCTATGATGGAATAAAATAGATTAATAATTTCATTTGGCTAGAGACGTTACTCATAGTCATAGTTAATGGTTGTCAACGCTATGGTTGATTTGCAGCAGCAATTCTTCTCTGTCCTAAGCCATTCTCTTCAGTGTCTAGTACAGATGCCATCCGGTATTTCATATGCTTCCCGTTCGGCTGAATATGTATAAACTTGATGGCTGAAATTCAATGTCTCACTCAGACGAGCAAATTTTTGCATGAATATATATGCTGTGAAACCTAGAAATATTTGTAGAAAAACTAGAAAATTATAGGGTTGGGAAGGTTTGCGGGTACTATTTGTATGGGCAGCAAAATATAGTATGATCAAATGATTCTTTTTTAATATAGTTTGGTGTTAAATAGTTTCATTGGAAAGGTTTTTTAAGGAGTGACTTCATCGATAATTTCAATATATTTGTCGAAATAAATTTGGTCACGTATGGCTCTGCGTTAAGTAAAATAGTAATAATTATTTTTTCATTAGTTGGTGACTAGAATTTTGTTTTGAATGTATCTCAGGTTTTTGTGCTTTTTACCCCAAACACACACGTTTATTTTTTCATTGTTTTTAATAAATATAATGGCAAATTACTGTGTACTCCTCTTCGTAAAAATCAAAACCTTTGCTGAATTTCATAAAATAATATTCATCCAATTTTTCCATTGTAAAACTTTCAAGACAATTTACTCAATTTCTGTAACTTTTATTGCTAAAAATGTTAATCTTTTTATGTTTGCTTACAAATCAATACGAATATAGTCGAGGAAATATTGTTTAATTTTAGCTAAATAGGGAGAATATATGTAGGACTTCAATTTCTCCCGGCGGATGATGGCAGTGAATTCTTCTCGGGATTTCATCCGGGTAATCTCCTCCATCTCCATCGCTGCCGACGTTTCGATGAAATCCTTTTCCATCGTCATCAGGGCCGATGATGCCAGTCTGAAGGTGCCGGTTTATATATCCTCGGTGGTCATGTTGGGTCCGTTCTGATTGGCGGAGGCCGAGCACGTTTTCCCGCCTTTTTCAGGATTGGGTCCCATGTCCTGCTTAGGTCATGTTGGGTCCCTTCTGATTGGCGGAGGCCGAGCACGTTTTCCCGCCATTTTCAGGATCGGGTTCCATGTCCTGCTTAGGCTGAAACCCTCGTCTCTGTTAAAGTTATTCTTAGAGAGTCGTATTTCAATTGCCTCCTTGGTGAGGCGGTCCCAGTAGCCTTTGGAATGGTGGAGCATTTTGGTTTCTTCCCAGCGTATCGCGTGGTCGCAATCAATGGCATGCTCCGCAACCGCCGATTTTGATGGTTGGTAGAGTCGGAGATGACGCTTATGTTCTTTAATTCGGGTCTCAATCGTTCTTCCCGTCTCACCGATGTATTCTTCGCCACACTCGCATGGTATGCTGTAGACACCAGGCAATTTCAGTCCGGCGGGGTCTTTGGCGCGAACTAAGACTTGTCTTAGTTTTTTGGGTGGTAGGTGCACTGTCCGTATGTTATGATTGCGCAAAATGCGCGAAATCTTGCCAGATACCGTAGAGATGTACGGCAGGAATGCGTTGGCCAATGGTTTCCGCTCTTCTTCACGTCTCTCCCTTTTTTCTCCGAAGGCCCTTTTCAGGGCCATGGAGATTTCTCGCGGACTGAAACCATTTTCCCGGAATGTCTTCTTCAGATGTCCGAGTTCTGCAGGAAGGCTCTGCTGGTCGGAAATGACTTTGGCTCTATGCAGCAAGGATGAAAGAACCGCCGACCGTTGTGCTGGATGGTGGTGACTTTTCGCGTTCAGGTATAAGTCGGTATGAGTCGGCTTCCTGTATACCTTATGGCTCAGACTCCCGTCTTCTTTCCTTTGGATGAGTATGTCGAGGAATGGCAATTTTCCTTCTCGTTTCCCGAGGCAAGTTAAAGAACTGCCTCTAGCCGTGGGACGGAGAATTGGAGAAGGAGGAAGAGACTTTAATGCGAGAGGCTGTAATGAAAAGTTCACTTCGCAGGCACCGTTGTGGGGGGGAGGGGAGGCAAGGGAGTGGTGAGAGAAAGGGTTTGGGGTGGTCGTTTCTTCAGATTGTGGAACCCAATGGGGAACAAAAGCTCCCCCACAACGGCCAATGGAGTAAAAAAAAAACCTAACGGAATGGGAAATTAAGTAAAGGATAAACAAAAGAGAACATAAGTAGAAAGCACCCAAAAATGTAGGCAATAACTTCAGTCGTTGACTCCACTGTTTTCAATGCTGGTACCGGAATGTTATATCTTTCAAAAACCTTTGGCAAAAAAGTATTCCGAGTTTAAAGTTTCAAGCTCATTACTTTAACTGGACTAAGGTAAAAAATTAAAAACATCACATAATGCACCTTGCATGAATTTTCTCAAATTTTTAAATTTATTTAACAGCAAGAGTTCTGGCGCCTAGGGTCTAAATGTACGCCCAAGAAGCGTCGAATGAATTCGATCCAATTTTATAATGGATACAGGTGTACACTATTCTCTGCGTACAAATATTTAAATGTCTTTAGTCTCTTTAATGTTCAGGAAAAGTTCTCATGAACTGGACTAAAATACCATTGACCATTGACCCTGAATAGAATCTTTTTTTAACGACCGGTGGTGGTGGCTTCTTAAACTCGCCATCCGTGGATACGGTTGACCTGCTGGTTTTCCCTTGAGCGTGACGATCTCACGCATTCGTATTGCATATTTTTTTACTGGTACGCATAATTGAGAAAAGCATTTGCTCTTGTGGCATTGTCGTCGTATAGTCTTCGTATTGTCGTCATATGCTGTCGAAACATTTCTCGCATCGACGGAGCTAATGCTTGCCCGCTCATGTAACAAATCATGGATAGAAATAATTTATTTCAATGAATACAAAGGCCAGTGTAACATGATGCATGGTACAGGTAGACATTATGTTAGCGGGAAGGAAATGCAATGGGAAGCGTGCGTGTGGATCTTGGGCCACAATGGTGCCACCCTATTCTTTTATGCTAATACAATTCCCACGGTAGACGGGAGTTCCCATCTTCCTTCCGGCCACACGCTGGGCTGCTGAAAAGGGTCGGCAATGCTCCATGGTCACGCGGAAGAAGAGCACGCGAGGCGTAGGGTGACCAGGATGCAAATACTGAGTCTGAACTGAAAGCACTGGCTCCCTGAAGTTACCATTTCTTCCAAAATACAAACCTCAACCCTTCTTCCTGCCGAAAAGTGTTTTTTTTTAATACTCGAATGTTTCCATTCTTCCTAAAAATGTCAACTGCTGCGGGAAACAAACAATGGCAGATTTGAAATATTAGTGGCGTACCATTAGTGGGAATTCTTGCACTCATTGAGTTATATTTGAGACAAGAAAAATTTATGTTTTGACCGTAGGACTGGGAATGGTGTCCGTCTTAGAGTACTTGACCTGGATTTGCCAAATGAATTACATTATAAGATTTTTGAATGAAAAAGAACTTAGGACTCGTTTTTTATCACTATGAGGTAATTATATATTAAATTCATTCAATATATTTGTTTATCAGTAATAGATTCTAAGCATAAGTATTTTTTTATAAAATAAAATGAATTGAATGAGTTGGAGAGAGTTAGGGCAATAAAAACAAAATTGTAAGCGCTAATTTTCTGTTATTTGTGAAATTGGTACTCCAAGGACAACATGTAAAGCTTAATATTCGAGCAGAGACAATGAACAGGCCATGAAAAATATGGTCGTTAAACTCACGTACAATGAAAGTAAGACTCATCGCCATCAGAAAAAGACCATTGCAAAAATTTGCTTAGCCTTTATAAATTTCAGTGATTTGTGTAATTTAATAAGCTTAATCGAGTTACACACTTTTCTAAGATGAGAAAAATATATTTGGCCATTTTATCCAGAAATTTTAATTAATAAAACCTATATTGATTTGGTAGCATATTCTTCCCGTTGTACCCACAGTAACAACACCATTCAAGTATCGAAGACATTATATTGTAGGTAATCGTTATCGTTGATTGAAGAAAAACAAGATTTCGTGTTTCAGGAACGAAATTTTCATATCTAGGTTATAAATTATTAACAATATTGGTATCATAGTATTAGCTAAAATATTTCCTTCACTCATGAGAGTGTTGTGTATTTAATAAAATAAATTACTAAACTAAACTAATTAAATTAAAAACGTAATAATAATAAAAATATTAATTAACAAACTTTATATTTTTTAGCTAGCACCAAATTTTACGTTAAAATGATTTTCAATGGGAGAAGGTGGTTGATACTACCCAGTAGTGTTTCTCTGGGGTGTCTTTTTCCCTTGCCGCAAAATAATTAGGGATTGTAAATTTTTTCGTGATTCTAAAACTATGTTTACAATCTAAAGAGGCTGATTTCAACCCAATTCCCAGGTATGTTTGTATATCAATACATATACATGTGTGAGTGTGTGTGTATATATATATATATATATATATATATATATATATATATATATATATATATATATAAGTACATTGACACACTGTGTCTGACTCAATCTCACGTGAAGTATGACTAAAAAAAAGGCCGAAAGCTTAACCTGTTTAAAAGATGAGCGTCCTTTTACGTGTTATCTATTTTATTTATATATATATACATATATATTTATATTTGTGTGTGCGTGTGTGTTTGAGTGTGATTTTTTAGATTTATATATTTCTTAATATGCTTTAAATAAGCTAAATGATGGCATGAAGCTTGAAATAATCATACAAAGGTAATATGATGTACATTTTTGAAAACAAATATACGTTGGACCATAAAACAAAAATATAATACAGATGCACCTTAAAAAATAGCGTATATAAAATAAATTAATGAAATTATGCGAGATGGAATGGGAAAAAAATCTTATTTGCCAGAATTTAAAACATTTGAATATCTACGTACCTATGCAAATAAACATTGAATTATTCACCATTTAATAATTATTTAATATTTAGCATTATATTTATTATTACCTGTTTAGGGAAACTATTCATAGACAAAATAAAGGGCACAATATTAGAAGTAGCAACAATTACTATTCTATCTTATAAGGTCGTCAGAGAGAGTATTTACGACTAACAAACAGTACTCATTGGAAAATATTCAACCTAAAATACAATCTTTAAAAATATGTCTTACACCAAAGCATCAAGTAAGCAATTTTCGCAATGAACGCTAAGATCTAGACATGCACTAAAGGCTCGACAAATGTTTGGCGTGTAATACTAAGGCTATGGATACTTATGAATAGCTTGCTAAGATAATGGCACATGAAAATATATTACAAGAATTAGGAGCCAGATCATCAGCGACACAGAAAAGGTGGGAGAATCATGAAAGGAAGCGAAAAAGAGAATTCCTTAGTGACATGTTGAAGGGAGGAAAGCAATTTTATTGTGAATTTTGCAGTCCAAGGGAGAAGGTAAAGTGGGAGAGAGATGAAACTGTGGCTTCAATAGTTTAGGGAAAACCTTGATGTTAAGGGAATAGATGTGCCGGAGGATGTAGAAGGTAAGAATGGAGTAAGTGGAGAAGATTGATCACATTCAGCGACGCCACATAAAGTTGGAAAAAGCTAAGGGAGAAGATGAATATGAAAGGATATTATAAGGAAAAGCAATTTGCGAGGGACAATTTGGACGAAATTATGAAAAAAATGAGCTTTTATTTTTATTCTCATATTACGCCTCAGGATGTATTTTCTACATAAATTTAATGAAAGTGAAGGTCATCTCTATAAAAAAATATCTTAAAATATATTAATTTTCAATTATTAGGTCTTCTCTAATATTCAGGGAGATACTTGCATCAGTATAGTCTTATCATTCAATATCAGTATTTTAAAATTAGGTATCGAATATACGAAAAGGTTCTTATCGAAATCCCAGACAATGATAAATGAATAGATATGAAATACCAACATGTTTTATGTAGAAGTATTTAGGCAAATAATTATTCTTGTCTTAAATTGTTTGAATATTAGATGGATAATTAAAATAATCTAAATATAATGGGATCAAGAAATTAAGGTTGAAGAAATAGTCATTGCAGAAAATATATATATTTCGAAAATTCTGGATCTATCAGTTTCACATGATCTAGAATTTCTCAGGGAAACCTATACAGCAGTAATATCGGGCTACATGATGTATCTCTTGATAAATTGATGCATTTTGATGTAAATTTAATTTTCAGCTACTGTTATATTGAATTTGCTAATTAGCAATTTAAAAATTTTAACTTTGTAAATGGTAAATTTTAATTTACAAATAGGAGTGTATCGAATCATTGAACGTGATGATTAAAAAAAGACGGTGGTTTTAGAGCATTATTTTTGCATGAAGGAATAAAATTATTTGTTGCGGATACAAAGTATTCTGGCCTAACCAGTAGACTTTATACTAGCAAATGCTAAAATACATCGAAGAAACTTTTTTTGTTGCAGATATTGGGTATATGTCGAAAGAGAGCACAGTGATTTCGTTTTATTTACTGGCGTGATTAAAATTAAAATATTTGGCGATAAATTTTTTTAGTCATTCAATTTCATTATTCTAATGTAAACAGGAATTCTCAAGGGAAATATTCAGTATCACTCTTTATTTAAATAAACTCAGGAATCAAATAGCAACTACAGGCTTTACTTCTCATAAGCGAAAGATTTTTTTAAGAGCATGATGGAGCAGGAATAATTTATGCCTCTTGAAAATAGTTAATTGACACACACGCATAAAATAACAGTGTCTGTTCATTATTATTTTTTGATTGTAACGAAATATTTGCTGAAAACGATTCCACAGGGGTGGCCGCTTACGTTTGCTCTCCACTCCTTTCCTCACCGATATTTTAAATATTCAGTACTTGCCCTCTCTTGAAAGACTCATCTAGACTGTAGAAGTAGGAGGAACCACCAAGAATAATCTTATATCCCTTTTCTGTATGCGTATTTTGAATCAAAAATTGTTCATTCTCTCAAAAATATCGTATTCAAGGCAAAAAAAAGGTACGAGAAAAATGTTTCTTGAAACAATAATTTGATAAATCAAAGCTTCCAATGGCGTAAAATTGGTCCAGATATTAGTTGACGTAATCAATTATATACTAATCAAAATTTCACCCGGTTGTTTCAGTTCCCACAAATTCGGCTTTAACTTGGCCCCCGTACCCAGTTTTACAATCAAGCTGAAAATATTATTGGTAAAGTTTAAATATGGGTCACTGGTATTTAGTATGAAAAATGTATTTTATATTATCGCCCTTTTTGTTTTCATTGGTCTAATACTTTGCAAAGAGGATTGCAGTTTTGTTGAGAGAATTGCATAATGAAGTTTTTTATCATTTGAATTGTTTGTTTTCAGTTTTTTTAGTATTAGTCCTAGTTCATTCCCGAGGTGGGGACGGATAAACCTGGATTAAGGAGCCTGACTGTCATGTAACTGTGTCATCTGTGTGGCACTAGAGTACTAAATACGCTGAGGGAGGAGAAAGAACTGTTGGGAGAAATCCGAAGGAGGCAGGATGGGTGGTTGCAAAGCATTTAATTGGACGATTTAATATTACGAAAGAGGAGAGGACGTTGGGCAGGTGAGGTAGGAAATTGGAAAGGGCAAGTACGATTTTTCGGACGGAATGAAAGGGGGTAAAAGTATACGGAATAGGGGAACAGGCTAATATTGTTAAGGAATGTAGCATTGATTAATATGTGTCCATCTAAGCCTAAGTCACACAGTAGAATACTTATAAAAAAACTATATGACATAACTTCCGCCAATCTGTACCTTTTTATTTTACCTGTATTTACTTCATCCAATGGACCTTAGTCTAGTACATTATTATAAATACAATTTAGCCCACTAGAGGTAAATCATCTTAATCGGTTTGCACATAAACAGACACATAATGAAATATGTTGACGCTCACTGTGGTCCAACAATATCATCACTATTAGCTGTGGGACAATGAGGGGGATAATTCCTTTCAGAGGTTTTTTATTCACAGAATGCTGAGAAAGGGACAAAAAATCTGAAGAATCGCAAGAGCATTAGATGTTCGAAAGAAGCTTATGTACTTCTAGCGTTTCTCGGTATTCTGAAACCACCTAATCCCTGAGTGACTCCTTAATTTCGAAGATTAAGTTTGACATCAGAGACTCGGCCCACCGCACAGTGAAAAGCAAAGAATACTTTATTGAACCAGCAATCGACCCCTCCCTTTTGTGTGAAATCATTGTGGTAAATGATTGCTACAATCAGCTTCACACTTTTAATCAACCCTTTATTTGGGTTTGAGATAGCTTTCCATCAATGAGAACGAGGGAAGAAAAAGGCGCTTGATTAATCTTCTAGGAACATGCGGGTGCAGGTAAATGAAAGCCTGGCCAGGAAGATGAGATTTTTCCCTCAAAGGAAGACTGTTTTTTTGCTCTCTGATACGTAGTTCGGTGTACTAGGATAAAGCTGTGCAGTAAAATTTATAATTTCTTTTGAAATTGTAATTATCCTCATTTTGGTTATATTTTGTAATAATCAGTAAGTTTTTCTTTCCTTCAGGCTTTCAATTTTAGATATGATAACTCATTTCGAAAAATTAGAACGAGTTTCAGGCATAATAACTCAGAATGAAAGTGCTTATTAGTCAATTTTAATACATGCTCCTCTTTATCGTTTTATTTTTCGCAATACACTTATTCATTCCAGTTACAGGCAGAACTAGAGCGTGTTATCAAAACCGCACGTTATATGTAATGAGTTCAAAGGGGTAAATTTCACCTACGAGTGCGAGTTCGAACAACTTTAAACGAGTGCAGAACTTTATATTTTATAAACTATGAATAAATATTTTTTACTCTTTAAAGAATATTGCACACGAAGAGCATTTTGATGTGACATTTTGCTCCCAACTTTGGGAATGGGAAGTCAATTGAAAATAACGACCCGTCGTATCCTTTAATTCTAGTTCTGATGAGAGTGATTTCGTTATAGGTCAAAAAAGCTCACATAGTACAATTGTTGAATAGTCAACAAATCTCTTCGAAAAATGTGAATTAAATATTTGAGCTTGTTTTTAATAATAATGGGATGATTTAAACCCCGCCTGTAGTAAAAGCTTCTTGAGATAATGAAAGAAGATTGAAATAACAACGTAAGGGTATATAAATACTTAATGGTAGCTTGGAACATGGTGTGCACAATTAGAGAAAAATATATAAAATTAATGAAATAACTTCTGATTCAGATAGAAGCTTATTAATTTAGTAATTTATCCTTTTCATTCTTTCCACTATAAACGAACATACTTAGAGGTAGAGGGTTTAACTCACAATCTTATTTAAATATTATCTCATTTCTATTTCCACTTTAAAAATCAAGATTTTGATGAAATATGTTTTGATTTGCACAGGCTTATTTGCTTCCGATATTAGCTATTGTAAGTTCTTTTTAGTTTTACATTCCAATATTACAATTTTAAAGCGGGATTTAATGAATCAGTGGAAAACTTAATCGTCTCATTGGGAGTAATTTATGTTTGATAATAAAATCCAATATTTAAATAAATAATTAACAAGTGCCAAAGTCACAAAGCCCTCCTCCTCTGGATGAAAACCGGCAACCACAGTCGCACCGGTTGCTGTTTTAAATGAGCTTAATCGAATATTAGATTGACTCAAAAGTGCTAGAAAAAAATCAAAAGCCTCTATTGTTTATAAAACAAAAGAACACGGTGACCACAGTTAAACCATTTACATTTTTTAATTCCGGAGCAATGATTTTTTTCGCTAACGCGGCCGGGGTAAATGTTATAGGTGTAAGATCAAAAACAGTTTAGATTCATGTCCTTTCCTTTTACCCATAACCAAACCAAATGATGACCACAGTCGAAATTAATATTAATTTGATACAGCACGTTGAAAACATGAGCTCGTCGGAAAGGCCAGCGTTTAAAATTCCATGAGATGATAATTCTACAGAAATAGAATTCGTGAATGTTTCGTATTAAATGATTTTCCTTTCAGAGGTACGCGCCTTATGTAACTCTATGTATTAAACTCTATTTACTCCTTTTCTTTAGCCTGCGCGTAAGCCTTACCTAATTGACGTATGAAAAATTTTGGTTACGATATTAGGTGTAGAGGATATATACATATGCATAAATTTCTCCCACGTCAATTATATAGCTCCATTTATTGCTTTTCTTTAGCTTTGGGCACGTATATATACTTTATATCATTTTAAATACGTTTTACTACTTCCCTGCGCTAATCCCTAATTTCACTCAGAAGCCGCAGTATAATAATCTACTGTGAAGAGTGTCAAAATCAGTTCCTGGTGGAAGTAAATGAGGAAGTATAACTAATACGATCAGTTAGGCGTTAAACACTTCAAATCGCGCATATATGATTGGGTTGCTGGAATTTTATGAAATCATATAAGAGTGTGAACAGTTTTTTGATATGCCTTCTAAGATTTTACATCCATATAAGAAAGCTCGTTCAGCGTCCTTGGAGGCGGCTATAATCGGCATTTCATATAACCCTTTGCACTCGGATTCCCCTTAAAAGTTAAGAAAGGGAATTCAGGTTTTGATGGTGAATAAAAAAAGGAAAAATAAAGTTAAAAGAAGTGTAAAGGATAAAAGGCCCCATCGGGAAAGTCGAAATTTTCCATCCCATGGAAGCCTTATCGTAACCATAACCCATGAAAAACTCGAGGCGAATTGAGACATTTCTACCAATTAGGGCGAATGAAACGCTTTGCGATGCATTCTTCCCTCAAACAACATACTGGAGGGAAGGAAGGACGACAAGTCTGATGGTTGAAACGGTAAGGAAGGGAAAATAAGGAAGACGTAAGTCGGCGGAAATAAAGGAAAAAGGATGGACTTTAAACATTCGACCAGGAAAAATGGGGCGAGGAGGAATAAAGAGATAATAGGAAGGAGAAAAAGAGAAGAAATAAGGGTGTGGGTCGGAAGGAGGGAGGGAGGCAGAATGCGAAGGGTAAAAGTTTTATTCCAACACGCGAGGAAAATGCGTGGGTGTTTTAGAGTGGGAGAATAAAAAAAGAGAAATGAGTCGGCGGAGATAGGAAATTAAGTGGTATTTTTGGTGCAAATATGGCGGTCTGAGGTGGAGGGTTTTGTGAGTAGGAATTTCGGGAATATCCAGGATGGAATCCTGGCTTTGAGACTGGTAAAGACGTATAAAATAATTGATGGCAGAGAAAAAAATGCGACTGGCTTTTGTATGAGACATATGTTCGGAATCGACCATAATCATTCAGTTCCAAGAAATTGCGGGATATACCGCAACAGTAACTTTTAACGGAGTTATCCGCTAATATGCATTTCAAAGCAACAATTTCTGAGTGTAAAACTCATTATAACCATAATAAAAGTCCCTGAATGGCAGCAGAATTACTGGAATAATGACTAAGCTCCGAGCGAAACGTATTTTATAATAGCATTCAAAATGTTTCATTATTTAAAATAAGCTTTTGAAGGAAAACGCATGCATTTAGCTAACACAGAAAAGAGGCAGGAAAAGACTTGTCTAATTTGGATTGAAAACATATTTGCAAATGGAATATTAAATATTTGAATTGTGAATATGTGGTACATGAATTTAAATGTGTACATATACGTATATGCAGCCATTTTGAGTAATTGTTATCGGCTACATCACCCAAAAATATAAATATCTTCGAAAAAGAACGCTCTGGGTGGAGTGGTATCAAACTGATTGGCGTCCGAGGTGTAAGTGACGCTCGAAGGTGAAAGGGACAAAAAGCTTTGCCACGAAATAGATCTCAGTGCTCTCCAAGATGTGATAGTAGTTGCCACCGAAAAGTTCCAAAAGAGATTCAATAGCAATAGCAATATTCAACCTAGAAGAACTGTATGGTAAAAAACTTAGACCAACTGGGTTAGACATAGTAAAGGAATATGTCGTAGAGCAAAATAGCTTGGGTCAAGGCATACTCGACGATGAGATACAAAGAACATTAAGGCATATGAAATCAAATAAAGCCGTGTGGGTAGACAAAATTCCGGCGGAATTACCAATAGGTTTAGGAAAATATGGGAGAAAGAGGCGATATGGAATGATTCGCAGTATATATGAGGAAGGAATCTAGCCGGAAGACTTAGTGAGAAAAGTTTTAGTTCATATTCCGAAAAAGATAAAGACTGCATCATTTGAAGACTATACCACAATGTCTAATTTTTGATGCAGCTGAAGTGGTTCTTATGAACATCAGCAAAAGGATAGAGAGGAGGGAAAATGAATACTTAGGCGGTGATCATTTTGGGTTTAAAAGGGGAGAGGCATGCGCGATGCAATAGCATATATGATTTGGTAGAAATCATAAGGAGGTAGTGAAATGGATGAAAGGCGTATTAATTGGCAGAGGGATGTTGAAGACTGTGATAGAGGGGAGAACGTTAGGCAAACGAGGGAAGTACAGGAACATGAGGGATGTTGGGTAGGATGAAGGGAGGAAGGAAGTACACGGAAATGAAGAGGGACTTGTTGTAGAGTTGGATGTTTGGTTGTGTTTTTTAGGAATCACAAAATATATATTTCGTAGTTGCGTCCTTACAAAACCAACGCTAACCGGTAGAAAACTTAATAATAAGAATACGTATTGTTAAACCTAACATTTGACGCTATACAATCCAAAGAATTCCGCGTTTGGATAATGGGGAAGTTAATGGCGGGAGTGGAAATGTAATGTACTAATTTTCTCAAATCATACTAAATGTAAAGCACGTATGGAGAAAGATAGTTAGCAAAATATAATCACGGAATATAATAGGTATTATTTTCAATAAACCAAATAAGAAAACGGAGCTATTTTAGAGATTGTTTGATAAAATTAGTTCTGACAGATATACCTCCGTAAAAAGTCTATTCGGGGGTTTTACATAAATCTTAGGACAGGTTTTTCAGGAACAGATCTTTTGCAATATTTATTGAAAGGCAGATATAGTCTGAGAATTGGAATGTAAAAGATAAAGCGAAAAGAAGAGGTATGTGATAAGCAAATCATGAGATGAAAAATGCGTCAAAGATAATGAATTCTGGTAGAATGCATTGTTAATCTACCAATTAATGTAGGTTTTGGATGGACAAAATCTACATTTCTTGTCAAAGAAATACCTTGCCTCACCTTATAAAACACAACTTAACATCCTACTCTACGGTAAGCCCCTCTTTATCTTCGTATGTTTTCTTCCTCCCTACATTCCGTCAAATATCTCTACCTTATTCCTTCCTCTTCCATATTTGCCTAACATTCTCCCCACTATCACAGTCTTCCACATCAATATGCTTTGTATTTATTTTTCCTGTCTCCTTATGATTTCTTCCAGATGCCCCTACTCATCCACCTCCATACCTTGGAGTTTCTTATTTGTTCTCCTTTCTATCCAGTTCAACTTCACCGTCTTTCTCCACCCCCCCACCTCATTTCAAAAGTCTCCCATCTACGCCTATCAATCTGCTTTAACAAGCATGTGTCCGCGCCGTACAGAACTAATTTTCATACATTAATAAAACGAGCCTTTTCTACACATTCCTCCCCAACTTCCCTGCGTCTATTCTCTTCTACTTGTGCAAAATTTTTTTCCTGGCAAAATTCTGCTCCTACAATCGTACTTTTACCATTTTGGTCCAAAACACGTCTGAAATATGCAATTTGTTCCACCTGTTCTAATTCGGCCCTCCTATTTTAGATCTTTACTAATCTTTCTTCCTTCACGAAAACCGAACTACTTTTCTTTTATTTACATCGTTTGTTCTCTCATAGAAATCGTACTGAATTTCCAATTTACTCAGGAAATGCTCGTACCCCTTGACTGACTGACAGACTAAAGCTTGATCAGCAGCAAACTTCAAATAATTTTATCAATTCTCCACTGAATTTCATTCCTATCTCCAGTTCTTCCAATACCACTTTAATCAATTCCTCCACATACATGTAAACATAGAGCAGCACAGGTGATGAAGGACACCCCTGCCTTACTCCTCTTCCGGGCTCTGCCCATTCGGATTCTCCGTCCCTCACTCGCACCTGAACAGTCTAAGACATATACAGGTTGTGGATTGGTCTCTTATCCCACCAACCTACTCCTACAGGAGTAGGAGTAGGTTGCAATAAATTCATTAGTTCATTGCAATAAATTCATTTCTGCAATAAATTCATTAGTTTTTCCCAATTCACTTTATCAAACGATTTTTCAAAATCTACAAAACAGTAAAATAGGTCCAGTTTGTATTCTATGTTCTTCTCTATTAGCGATCTCATTACCGTAATGGCGTCACGCGTACTTATTTCTTTCTTTCAAATTAAAACGTTATTCACCTTTAGCGGGATTGAAATCCGGATCCCTTGATTGAGGAATGAAAGCTCGAATTCCGGCTTTGGCGATTAGTTTTTATACTTTGAAAATTTTTTCATTGCAATGCGCATTAAATGACGACCCCGTTTAAAACTTAAAGTTGCGGCACCTGCCGCTTTTTCTATGAATTTATAAAAGACCAAAATATATTATAAAATAATCCGGGTAAAAGCAAAACCTACCCCTGCCAACTTGGAGAATACATAATAATCGATGCGGTTATTTACTTTATGCGTGTGTATGTCTCCTTCCAATGAGTACCCAATGAGTACCTAAAAATTGTTTTCCGGTCGTTTTTACTCAATCACATTATTGATCCACGAAATATTTCTTTTTTTGTGTCTGGGATAAATGTTTGTTGGAAGCACCAATCTTTTCCTTTTTGTATTTTTTTTACGAAAAGGTCTTTCCTTCTCTCCCATGCCTGGTAAATATGTCCCATTTCTTGGCAATCTAATCAATCAAATCATTTCCCTCGACCTTTATAGCGTCTTCAAAATTAAATTTTCACAATTTTCTTGTTTTCAAAACGTACATGATTTACTTACCTCCTAACAGCAGAACACGCCCCAAAAAAGACTTGATTGATTTTCCTTTCTATCTTGCGTCGGTCTAGTTTGCGACTCTTTTTATTTGTAGCATTATTTGCTTGGTGTCTTGGGTGTAGTGCTTCCGGGTTTGCACGCTTGGTCGGAGATCTAATCCAAAAGGGGGTTGTAGTTTTCATTCGAGTGCCCGTGGGTGATTAGACGTTTCTAGTTTTCTTTACTCCCTCAAGTGAAATAAAAGTATGTTGCACGGCTGTGTAAATCTCACCGATTCCTCTAAAGAGTTACCTCATGTTCACAGTTACCGTTTCAATGTATTCGTGATTAACGCGTAAAATAAGTTGTGCGCACATCTATTATGAAATTAGAGACATAGGTAATACCATATCCGTGAGAAATTTACTGCATATTCATGAGTCAGGTTTTGATGAAAGTATTATAACCGATAGGAAGCTCACCTGATCGCTTTTTGGTAACCAATATGGAATTACGTTAAATTTTTTTAAGACCAGGAATTAATGGCATTGAACTCTCGTAGTTTTAAAATACAAATATAAACCGATTCGTACATTCAACTCAAAGTCGAAGATTGTTTATCCATGCTTAAAACAATGCATGATAGGCAGCTTAGGTGTAGGAACTACACAGTTTATCGTCCGATGGTTTATTTATTCTCAATTTTCATTGTATTTTGAAATATTGTAGTAAAGGTAACTTCTAGCCTCTCGTCCTTCTTAGGGAAAAATTTTGGAATCGCTTCCTTTTTTGCAAATTTTTCACTAGATAAAGTCAAGCATCAGGCCCACCGAATGAGTTTTACAAACTTTGATAATGACCAATTGACGTATAAAAATATTCGAGATTAATTTCCTCTGGCCGCGTTCTTTTTTTTAATCCTGTTGGTTCATTCCGCATGTCACTTCCCGTTCCGCCTGTCTAATCTTAGTGATCCGTCTACAACCCTTCTCATCCCTCGAATATCTGCCGGACCTCCCAGCTATCCTCCGCTCCACACACACACACACGTATACAACATGCCCATGTCCCTCCATCCCTTCTCCCCAAACGCCGAACGGTTTGGCGACGTGCATGAACCCTTTTAAATATTCATCCGGGCGAGTCCTCACCACTGAAGCTCGAAGGAATTCAATTATTTTTTCATAAAGGGTCTGCCGTCGTCAACCCGGAGCAAGTAGCAGTAGAAAGCGACGATTTCGGAAAATGGTTTTTTGCGTGCGGGTGCGTAATTTCCGCTTTAGAGCCCGTTCGTACGGCGGCAGGAAAGGATGGGGAGGAGGGTGTGATGATGGTGAAAGGGGTGGAGAGAGTACCGGGAGAATGTTTGTGGGGGAGGAGATGGATGCCGGAAATACAACGTGAGATCCAATGACGGGGTTCGAGGGCATCACAGAATTTCCCGCGGTGTAGAGCGTCGCTATTGCAGCCGAATATACGTATCTCTCAGCGTGTGACTCGCGGCTGACTTTTGACTGAGAGATTCACGTGGCATCCGATGATTCAATCGTGCGAATAAAGTGGTTGCTACTGAGTAGATCGCAGCATTCTCTTCTATCTGTCTCGCGCTACCAATATCAAACTGCTTGTTCTACAACGTAATGCAGGCTCCTTCGAATGAAAATTGTTCCAGCAGGGTTACGATCACTAGTAATACACGCGTGTAAGTCCCTCTATCTGTTTCCTTTAGAAAGAGATAGGGTTGGTAGAGCGAAAATGATTGATTTTTAAGATTTTTCTCCTCCATTAAACCTACTTTGAACCGTTATGAAGGACTTCTTTCGTCTCCTTCAAACATGCAAACGCACACTCCACCCTCATCTACAAGATTGTTCAGATTTTTTCTTTCGCAACGCTTACTATCAAAATACTTAATATTGTGTTATGTTTTTAGCAAAATGTGTAATGTGTATGTGGTATAGGTTTCATTGATTTGATACCAGTACTGCGTAAAGTGAAAGCCGCTGCAACTTCATCACGATGGAATTGATACGCTACAAGATATGCATTTCATTGAAATTTGGCTTACGCTTTGAAAGCATCGCTAGCCGAGGCTTATTTACTGCAATTGGAGACTTATGGAGATTCTTTCTTTTTGTTTGGCATAGCTAACATTGGTTAAATTGTTTAATGCTGGGAGAAAATCAATTTGAACGTAAGATTCATCTGGAGCTGCAGTCATTGCTTAGGTGGGCGTAAAAATTAACACAATTGATACCATTGTGAGAAAAGGCCGTCGAATAATTTAAAGAGCAATATGAGAATTATTTAAAACTTCTCGGGGTGACACCCAAACGTTGGTAACAGAAAAATCTTCGCACGCATGGTGGGTTCAGAGACTGCTCATGCAAAACAAGAGGACGCATGCGTTATTTTTATATTAATTAGTACCGCTTAAAATAGGTTTTTGGATGGATTCAGACCGATCATCACTACACTTCCCTGCTCCGTTCTAAAAGAAACAAACTGACCTTGCACCCTGCATTAACTTTTTTCCTCATTTCCGATGGCATTTTACTTCCTTCATTTTGTCCAACATTTCTGTTCGTTACCTCCCTCTACCTCGCTTGCCTAATGTCCTCTTTTCTTATCTACATCTACATAATACCCCGCAAGCTACCGCAAGGGCGTGTGGCGGGGGGTGTTAGGTCACCAATCTTAAAAAGGAACAGTCCCACGTGCAAAACAACAACATGGAAAATTAGACCTACAGCAGCGCACACACTCATGCGAAAATCCCTTCGTCCAACACTCATGCAAACACATACCATAAATCAACAAATGTTTAAGTTAACCATCTTCAGAAATCCATCGCCTATAAAAATGCTCTTCATCTACCTTTTCTGAAAAATGTGGACCTCTTTTAGTGGTTCTTTCCTCCCACTGCTCTTATCTTTCATATCCTCCACCATACCCACATCTAAAAAGTTGTCTAAACCTATTTAACCTACATCTATCATCTTTTTTTAACAACAATGCTTCCTCACCGTAAAAAATCATGCTGTATATAAAAGTTTTCAGTATTTTTTTTAAAGATTCTTACGCAGCCTGACGCACGTTTGAGACTCCAAAATTTCCTTCTCTTGATAGTCCTTTTGATCGCGTTGACCCATGACCTTCTCGGTCTCTCCCTTTCCCTCTCAAAATATTCACCCTTTTGTCATATGTGTATGTTTTTTTGTGGATGGGTATCTCAGCCATTTTATTTGCATGACCAAACCAGTGCACCACACTCTATTCATACATGTATTTTACCACTTCATCCAAATCAAATTCTTCATAACGGTCTGATAACTTACCCAATCTCTTCTATTTTTATCGGAAACATTCCCTAAGTACTCAACACCTGCATAGTATGTGTCCAACCTACCTTAACCGGTAGAATTGAATACTGGTAAAAATAATATCGCCTGCATAGTCACTTAAGATTAACTTTTAATGTCGTAGAATTATCATCCTGTTCCTCTTAATGTTTGTGTATCAATATTTTTCAAAGTTGTTGAAAATCTATATGCTCTCTAGCAACATGTTTAACGGGAGTAGGTTTTCCGAAAGTGGTGATTCTATTATTTTTCGGCTTATTAACCTTTGTCAAATACTGCAAAGGGAAGAGTATTATAATATTAACTATGTAGGTAGCTCTTTAATGTTAACTTAGCACGCTTAAATAATGTGTAAACGTTGGAGGCCTTATTCTTAAAGAAATCGTTAAATTTTATGCATTTGATGAATAAGTGTACATTTTTTGATGCAACAAGAGCTATTTTGAATTAACTCAGTCCTCTTCTTTATGTAGTCCCCTCTCTACGCAAGGGCGTCCTCTCCGTTCTACCAGATTCTGAGCGGGTTTACTCAATGATGATGTGGTTCTCTACTCGATCTGTTGAATACCCTAAATAAAAGCTTTGAAAAATGTGTTAGTGGAATTGTGGTTGCAAAAAAATTAAAAATAATTCTCTTAAATGTCTTTTCCTTGATCGCCATTGATTCAACTAGCGATTTAAATGTATTAAATTCGACATTCTGTGGTAATGTTTTCCGTACCTTGACCTTTAGGGAGACTCTTCGGAGCTGCCGTCAAAATTTGAACCGAGGCAGAAATTTAAAACTTGGGGCGTAGGTTAATCTTTATTTAGTGTTGATTTCCTGTTTTTTTATGAAACTACCTACTTTTGAGCTACTATGTCCTTTGATAACAAACAATAGCACATTCATACATAAGGTATTGAAGGACTGTATATAATAGGAGGTACTATTTTTAATTATTCACTGGAAGATAAATAAAAGTAACATCGAAACGATGGTCAAAAGAAATCTTTATTGATTGTAAATGCTTGCTTATATAAAAAACTATCATGCTAGAGAGTCTGGAAAAATTCATCTAATTTGGACCTTGGAGTAAAATAAGCGTAGTAGAAAGTAGAGGTAGGAAAAGAGTTGCTTTGGTTCAAGAAGTATTTTCAAAAAGAAGAGAATTGATAAAGGTTCGATAAAAGTAAATGCGTGATGAAAAGATTTCAATGAGTTTTATTTGGCTTCAGAAAGCTATATGAATCCAAATTCTGCTCATTGTGAGAAGAGAATGAGCATTAATTGGAGACCTTTGAAATTGGGAGCTAAAGATTGAATGAAAAAGTTGGGCGAGGAAAAAGACCATCTGCGGAGTTATGCGGAAAATATGATAGGAAGGGAAAGAAAAATTCGATGGACTCATAAAGTATGAAATAAAGTGATATTTAGAGTTAATTGGGAATAATCGAACGTTTAATGGTGTAAATAAATTGTTTTAGCGACTGTCCGAAATAATTGAAAATTTTAAAAAGTATTATGTTGAACCACGTCTTATTTTCTAAGAGAAAACTGGCTTATTTTTGAGATAATACGATTTTTAAGCAAGGTGCAATTCTCAAGGCCACGATGAAAAAAGAGAACGTCATGTTAGCGGGTTAGGGGATGGAGGAAAACAGACGTTTTGGGGGCACGAAGGGAGGTAGAGGAACTGAAGAAAATAATATTATCGAGTAAACTAATGCAATTCTATAAAATGAGCAATTATTTGCCCAATAATAAGTATAAAGGTACATTTTATCTTTACAGGCAAAAATGTAAAAATTGTACCAAGGCGTCGTAGTGTCCCGAAATTCCCTTACAGCTCTGTCTGATGTGTATCTCCTGGGATGAAGAACTCGGAGCAGACGTAAGGGGATCATGCGCAGTTTATCTGTGCTTGGGGTCACCGACCCTTCTAGTAGGAAACTTTTTATGGGCCGCGGAAAATTAAAAAGAGTGACGGCGCCAACCTCCTCGATCCCACGTTACTTTTTTTGGGTCTCGTAAACCTCCTTTCAGACGTGCATTAGCACCGATAAGTTTTCATGATAAATATGTCTTGAGCGCTCGAATTTGCCCTGACCTATCCCCGTCCAACGTCTTAGGAGCTCGAAAACACGCAGAGATATTATCTCTCTCGAAGACGTCACCGACCGGAACTCTGTGATGAATAGATATTGCTAAAAAGTAACAGAGCCCACCGCAAATATGCGTGATTTACGTCGAGGAACATGATTGTTCTGCTTCTTTGCTTAAAATCCCAACTCGCATAAAGGTATTTGTTTTCCCTTTCACGACAATTCTTAGAGAAAGATGGCTTTGGTCGTGAAAAATACTGCAAACGTGCGTGTTAAGCGTTGCAAAATTTTTCTCCCCCAAAGGAGATTTGCCCGAAAGAAACTTGAATGGATGATTCTGCATATCTGCCTAAAAGATATTTTGAATAATGCAAGCATTTCAAACCTTGTCAAGGTTGTTCAAAATTCTCGTCCCGTTATTATTGCTCAAAAATAGCGCAATATCCTTATTCATTTCATGCATTTGAAGAGAGAGATGAAATATACTTTCTAGTTACGCAAGACATCGCATCTTAGAATTTTTCAATGGATAATTAATTTTTCAAAACTTCAAACAAATAGTTCATAAATTTCCATCTGATTCCGGCGTTTATAGTTCTTTGCATTTATGGAAATCAATTCATATGAAATATCAATGAACTACTCAAAATTTTTTTTTGCCGATTCTTCCTGTATCCTTTTCAATCTAAACGAATTATACTCAGCCTTTTCATACGCAATCGAGGTATTGATTTTTTCCCTATGGAAACTTCCCTTTTGAAAGAAAGAGGCTTAAAAATTACATTCACCAGTTGTTTATAAATAAATCACCACCTGTGCGGGAGATGTGTGGCGCTTATGAGGATGCAAGCTTTTATAAATCTAGTGTTAGGGCTACCTCTGATGAAATTTCTGCAGGAATAAAAATGAAAACGGGTGCCAAATTATCGGCCTGTGTAACTGTTTCATAGACAGTCCTCTCTGCGATTTTAAAAACAATACTCTATTCAACACTAGATAGCAATCGCGAAAATATTTTCTCTCCTTTAACTATCCACAAGAATGGATAAGTTAAATGGACGGAAAGGAAAATCAACGAAGTATGTACGAGGCGTAACGGGTGAGGAGATGGGACTGATGGGAGAGGTCCATAGGAATCAGGACAAGGGAATTCAGAGCATTTTGGTTGGCAATAGGATGTGGAACGCTGTGATAGATGGAAAAATGTTAGAGAGGTACTGTATGGGGAGGAATAGAAGAGACATATTGGACGAAACTAAGGTAAATAGAATGCAGATTGATTTGAAAAGGATATACTATTGCGTACGGTGTCCAATTGTGTCTCATTAAACGAGGTTTTAAAGTATTACGATGCTCAGCCCGTTTCAATCCATACCTTCCCTTAATACCAATAGTGATTACTCTGTGCCATGTTTTGATAGCAAAGTATGCCGCAACAAGCTTTATATTTGTATTATGTATCTTCATTACTGTCGTCAATGCATGATTCGGTTTGCATATACTACGTATTTATGACCGAATATGGAATAAATACAGTACATAAAATTTGAATAATCGATCTATTATTGATTTTCCATTTGCCTTTGCAAAATACCTCGAAGTCCGTCTTAAAAATTATTGAATCGTATATTTTCACGGCGTCAAAGATGTAATTTTATGATGATTCAAGTCGAGAAGGGGTATAGAAACAACGCAAACACGTTTATACCCTTATCTCATCTCAAAAATCCAGTATTCGGTTCAACAAAACATCTTTCTCTCTCACACACAAACATAAATACATACATATATATTCATACATTTATCTCTATATATTTATCATTGTCGGCCAACATCGTCTCGCTCCTTCGTTGGAATTAGAATCTGTATGTAGTATTTTGATCACTTTGCCCCCGTCTGCTGAATCGATTTTTTCATTGCATCATTCACCTCGCTCGGAGACCACATTTATGATCCAACACAGCTGATCCGTTTCCTGACGCCTATTGATTTTTTTTATAATAGTGATATTTATAACTTGCACCTCTGCCAACAAACCTGACCTTTGAATGACATTTTTTTCGTGCTCTGAAGAGACTTCTACCAACTTGTTCTTTTCTTGCCAGTCCATTTTTTTATTATGACATTGATAATTTGATTTTTTAAGTTTATTATTCCTGGCGTCTCTCTCCACCTATAGTTTATAGAACGCTATAGTTTAAACCTTGTCTGCAGTCCACACCCTAAACTTGGCGCCATCCAAACGAGTCTCCTTCTCACTCATGAGGGCATTTCGCGGCTTGGTCCTTCAAAAACAGAAGAGAACACCCTTCCCCATCGCGTGTCACTCTTTGACTCGAATACGTCGCGAAGCATGTCCCATGTTCGGTGTAAAAATCTGAATGAAACGATTATGTCGGTTATTAATAGTCGTATGAATCCCCTCGGTACCCCGATCATCCAAGGGCTGATGGTTCGCTAGAGCAGGGAGATTCGGGAGGGAAGCTTGGGACCGGCGGGAAGGAGTGAAAATTCTCTTTCGTTGGGATGATTTTGATCTATCTAAGGAAACTTTTCTAGAAAGCAAGCAAGTTGTAGAAAGCTTCCTGCAATGAAGCACCAGATGCTATAATGCCTTGAAAACAGAGAGGAACGAGAAAGAAACACATGTTTAAGATAACGAAATTAACTCACAAGAAATTCTGTGAAAAAGCATTCTTCTTTAGTGCCTTTGGTGAGAATTTCTCAAATTTATATTTGATTTTATGTTAATATCTATCCTAGAGAAGAATTTTGTGGAAGAGGGTGGAAAATGAACTCAGATATCACAATAGGAGGAGTAAAACTAGAGTAAGTTATATGCTTCATTTACATAAGTAACAGTATAACTTGGGATGGAAGAATTTTAACTAAGCTGAAGCTGAAAAGGTAGTCATTAAGAAGATGTTACTTTTACTATACTGAAATAATCTAAATTTGCAAACAAGGAAGCAGTTCCTCAAAACGTTTGTATGGAGCATATGGATCAGAAATATTGGACGTCGGAAAAGTAGACTAGTAAAGGACTATCATATATGCTGCCAGAGGAGAAAGCTGAAGGACAGAAAAAGAGAGTACCCGTAGTAGAGGAGAGCTATACGAAATATCTACTGCAAAGAAGAACTAGACTGGCTGCACACACCTTGACACGCAATAGATTAGTTAGAGGCACAAAAAAAGGGAAAATTGAAGGAAAAATATCGCGAAGAAGACAAAGAGACAATTGCATACAGCAAATTAAAAAGGATATATAAAAGAGAATCCGCTAGGGGGTTAGAGAATTAAGAGTGAGTGCTTAGAGAAGAATTGAGGGCAGCTGACGACCAATCTTAGGATTAAAATACTTATGATGATGATGTCTCGCGAGGCTGATACGTTTCGGCGAGAGAACCGGGTGATACCAAAATTTTTAAAACCTAAAATTAACTGTATATTATCTTTTTGGAATTTTCTCAGGTTAAATAAGCACAAAATTCTATGTTTCACAATACTTTCAATTTCGCGTGACCCGGGTTTTGCTACGACCAATCATCAACAATTCCCCAACGGTCCATCATTAAAAATTTAAATCTGTCCATTGATATCAATAAAAAAAATTCCTATGGAAATTTAAAAAGTTTAAATTTTTTCAATCGGTAGGAGGCTGGCCGCAATAGGAGAATGGACATCAAAAGCGGGAGGAGGGAAGGAAGTAAAGGGAGTAGAAGCACGGAGTTTAGAGAGGGCAGTGCAGTGAGCAGGAGAAACGGGGAAGGGAGTGTAGGTTGGAGGAGGAGAGGGTGGTTTTGGGGGTTTAAGGGAGGGAGAGGGTGAAACGGGTCGAAGAGACGACGAGACGCTGAGGCCGAGGAATCATTGCGGTACGTGACCGCATTACGAAAACAGAAGCGCGGTGGAAGTGCTCGGGGAGGTGCGGATGTAGGGGGTATGGAGGTGGGTGGGAGGGCGGCGAGGGGGTTGGAATGAAGGAGAAGTGAAGGAGGCATACGCCGTGCCAGGAAGGCGCACGTGCGGGGAAGATGGGAGGGAAACGTTTCTCATGAGGGAGCGGGTGTGGGGAAGATTGGAGGATTGGAGGCGGAGGTCTTTGAGGGGTGGGTGGGATAGGGTGACGGGGTTAGGGGACGATGAAAAATTCATGGAACCGTCTTCATTTGAATGGCGTCTCGGGGTCTCTCTCTCTCTCTCTGCGGCCCTTATTCAATGAATGGCTCGGGGGATGGATAGCGAACTGAATCGTACGGAGGCTGAGTGGGGGTAGAGTTCAGGGTGGAGGGAAAATTACGTGCAGCGTGCATTGTACCACACGAAATTAATCACTGAGATCGCTTGTTTATAGCGTGAAGCATCGATGCAGCTGGGGTTCTCAAGAGAGCGTTACATGTGTTCGTTCTTAAAAGGGCTGAAAGGGATGTGATTCAACGATTTGGCATTCTATTTTTTATCTCTCGGTAAACTTTACTCCGTGAAATCTAATGCAAATATTCCGTCTTTTCTTGGGTAGTTGAAATAAAAATGGTGAAATCAGATTTGATGTGGGTTTTTAAATTTAAATTTTATCCAGTTTTTTGATTTGGTGAAATTAGTTTTATTGTCATGAATCATACATGGAGGAATGTTTTTACCCTGGTGAATCACCCATAATGCAATAAATTGATTTAAACCTGAGTATCAATCTTAATGCAGTGATTGAAACTCTCATTCTTTATGTCTGTCATATACGCATGTCGGTACAATTTGCCCTGGACGAATTTTGCTTTTGCACATTACTTAGAAGCTGTGAAATATTGATAAAAGCATTTGTCTATCGTCAACATAGGCTTTAGACGGGCTCATGGAGAGGACTGTATCGAGTTTTTGGGTTAGGATAGTTTCAGGAAAAATGAAAGAAGTTAAATCACAAGTAGGAAAATGAGGTATTAAATAGGAACACCCATTATTATGTATGGGACTTTTTCTACACCAAAGCACCAAACTACTATTCAACGCAAGAAATATCGCCTAATTTCAAAAAACTCTGATTAAGTTCAATGTAGACTTTTACGTTCATATTTTAAAGATATTTGAGGGTCAGTCGTATTTTAGTAACATTAAAAAACTTTTATCAAGAAGTCGATGCACAAATGCGCCATGAATATTTAAGATATTTTAATTAGACTTTTCCATGGCTCCCTTCATTTTTATTAACAGGAATGAAGAATATTCTGCATCCAAAAAGAATGCTAAGACAAATACTTCAGTTAAGCCCTATATCAAGAGCAAATATATCCAGAAAAATATAATTACGAAATTGAGAATGCCATACTGTCACTCTTTTTTCAGAAAAATGTCTAGTGTTTTATGTAAGAGTTCCTGGACGTGTTTGAGCGGATGAAGGTTGTTGGGAGATATTCAAACAACATAAAAATGGATTTAGGACATTTTGAGTGTCAATTGAAGGTTGAAACTGTGATAGAGGGTAAGCAATATAAGGTAGGAAATGCAGCGGGCTAACGTATTTAGCCAATAAACATGTTTCAGAGATCAATAAAAATAGAGTCAATGACGAATGCTAATTGTTATTCTTCCCTTATATTTATACACGAGTGTTTAATACAGCTAGCTGACGATTATTTCAGTAAGCGTCTCAAAAATGTATCGGCGGGAGTCGAGACATTCGCCGAGGCAATTCGTTCTATATCACAGAAGCATTTATTGAGCAGGAGCGTAGGATTTTGAAAACAAATTTATGGCAGCACAAGCAAATCTTCTTCGAAACGACTATATTTCAATGGACGATGGCGTTTGTTTCTCTATATCCCTCCGTCAACCAGGACCTGTGGAGGCCAAATCTGTCATCAAGCGTCACAGTGCGTTGCGTAAGAAATACTCCTAGCTCTTCTTTCAATTCTTTACCAGACTGTAGGAAAAGAAAAGGGAAAGAAGGGGGGAATATAAACCTAAGAGCCTCTTAAAGTTGCCTCAATTCTCTTACGGACCAGATGGGGAGAGGGAATGGTGGCGGAGGGGAGGGAGTGGAAGAGCATATCTCTTGGCTCTAAGGGAACGAAAAGATTTTTAAAAAATAACCAGAATCTTGATTATGCTCGGCAGGACGCATTGCCACGAGCGCGCAACCTTGAGGTGGAGCCATGGAAGCGTTTCCTTCTCCACATAACGCTATAGTGCGTGAAAAATGCGGGTGCCGCGTTGCGATGCGCATTTACCGCCTCGCATTTGAATGAAGAATGGAAAATATCGGGGGAGCGGATGGAAAGAGCTATATATATTGTTATAAGATTTATATATGTATGTATACATATGTGAAAATACACATGTACTTTAATCTATACACACATTCCCCCTTCTCAGCTATATATATATATATATATATATATATATATATATATATATATATATATATATATATATATATATATATATATATATATATATATATATATAGCTGAGAAGGGGGAATGCTAATATATATATATTTCTATATATTTACATATATGCATGTGAAGACTCTCGTTCGGTATGTGAATGCGTACGAGACAATTTGAAACGTAGCTGAACAGCATAACTGTGCTCTCGGGACAAATGACACTCTCATAAGGGCTGCTGGCTCTTCGGGGTTATGCACCTTCCCCTTTCCTGAAAATGGGAAAAAAGGGTGGGGTTGAAGGTAGGAAATAAAGGAAAATCGTTGGTGGATCGAGACTCCGAGGTAGAACTACAATATTTTTTCTTCCGTGCGCGAGTTATGTTCATATGCCTCTCGATATGTACGTTAATATTTTTTAGAAAAGTTCCCATTCTAAATTTTTAAAAGATCTTTCCTTTTTTATAGACCTTGTGTCTCGTGTGATGTCTAAGTTTTAAGCAATGTCCATGCCAAAGGAATTCTCACGAACAGACGTAGTTGAAATTCATTTGTCTCGTCTAGATTTGTGTTTTACAACATTCTTTGCGTTAACTCCCAAGTCTCATATTTAATAATAACTAAATATGTTCTGAATAATTATAATAGTAATAGGGAATTAGGATGACAAAAAACGTAAGTAAATCTCTTATTAATGGTAATTTCTTCCATTAATATACAAGTTGAAAAATAGAGATTATTTCTTACTGTATCGGTGGTTTGAAGCCGAAGGCAGCATTATATTCTGAAAGCTCTTAGTAAATTTTTTGTAAAGTTAATCTCTACCCTTTGGATTTCCTGCCTAACGTTGGGAGAGACTTCTAGATGATTCTTATAAAGCCATAGGTTGGTATGTTTAATGTTTGGTGAATCTTATTTTCTGATAATTTCTGTGATCATCGTTAATGAGAAGTGACTAAGAATCTCAAAAGCCCGAATTATAGTCAACTCCCTTCATTTATTTCATGGAGGTCTGTTTAACAATGCCAGTTGGAGGGTAAGGCAATTAAAGCGATCAGTTGGCGTATTGAAATAAATGGAAATATTTTTTTCGTTGATATAAGTGGCTGGATCTTCCATTTTAATAATCACATGGAAGCTGATTCTCTGAGGTGGTTTTATACGGACCACGAATTGGTCCTTCGTGGATTTAAAAATATTTCCTCCCCATCTGAGCTCCTTTCTTTTGCGCCATTGCTTCCTTCAGCTCGTCTTATTTTATGTTGTATGGATAGGTATCGTGATCCCATGTCATCTGAAATGCCAATTCTATTGCTTCCTTTCTCCCGCCAACCAAAATTCTTCCTTCTGTCAGATCCCTAAGCTTATATATATATATATATATATGTTTGTGTGTATCTATATATGTATATAGTTCGTTTTTTCGGTATCAAGAAGGGTTTTTTTGTAAATACTTAAACAAATTCAAATCTCAACGGCTTCCAATATACCTCAATATACTCTCTTGCCTCAATGGGTAATCATTAAATGCTCAAAATTGATATCCATGCCTTTGCCTTTATCTTTGCCTTTGCCCTTATCTTTTTTGCCTTTATCCATGCCTTTTCTTGTTTCCTTCTTTATTTTTCGGTTCTTGGGACCAATTAAATTTTTGGAATTTCTTTTTTTTCGACTATATCTCCTAACGAGTACAGCTCATACTCTTTCAAAACACGGTTTAAATGCGAAAAAATTTCTGCACCAGCTTGAATGTTTCTCCCCACACCCCAACCGTTCTAATCTGAAGGTCCTCTTAAGTTTTATAAATCTCATTATGATCCTTGTTTGATTAATATGAGCGTATTGCAATCAGTCTACATTCTACAAGAGTTTGACGAAATCCATCCCATCAAACTTCTTCGAAAATTGTCAACACCTCCCTATGCATTGCACAATAAATGCATTTATATTTTGGATAGATAAAAATTAAATTAAAATAATTAGCTGAATTTAAATAATTACATGGCTTCACTCTTCATAGGAAAGATGATTAAAATATAAGTTATTGTTACGAATGACTCGTGTGTCATTCGTAACAAAGTGAATTTGACATTCTTTTAAGTCTCATTTGCAGTAAAATGGCATAAAAAAAATTCAAAGGAACGAATTCGTATTTTACGGACTAAAATTTTCCCATTCATATGAGTTAATTTGGCCATCATGCCAAATAATTCGAAATTCTCAGAGCCAGAAAATATGCTTATCGGTGTAATTACGCTTTTTGTTATGCTCATTGACAGTGCACTGCAACGATACTGGATGAAAACAGTGAAATATCATTTGTCCCTTGAGTGTAGAGGATAGAGGCAATGAAAGATCGACTGGGCAGCCGAGAATGAGAAGTCACGTTCGTTGCCCTTAATTGTTCTGCCGTAAAACTGCATTTCCGGTTCACGCTGCGATGTTTCTGCATTGGTAAATATTTTGCACAAGAGTGCTCCTCATTAATTACCCTTGGCTCATATGAGTGTCCATTGCACTCTCCGCACTTACGGAATAATAATGGCTTAGCATGGTGAAACAAACTCGTATTTCTAGATGCATTAAAGCCACAACTGACCTAATAAACGGTCGAAGTGATATAGCAGTGGGAAATGAAATATACATCCATAGGTATAAATTTCGCAAAGGGTTACGTTTTGATGTGAAATTCACTGAATTGCAAGCAAAAAGCGACCAGCCATTGCATTTAAGACCTGACCTAACTTCTATTTGGGGTGAATGCAGGCGTTTTTGTGACATTAATGGGAGACGTTAGTCGTACAAGGCTCGCGGCTATCATTTTGTGAATGTGCGGTATCTTATGCCTTAATGTGTACCGGAGAGCTTTCATTCCGTAGAAAAAATGAGTTTATTTACAATCATAAAGGACAATATCATCGAGATAGTTCGAGAAGGTATATTTCCGTCAGAAAAAATATTTCATTGCATCCCAAATGCCGTTTCGCTTATCAGGAGCTTTTTGAGCGTGACATTGGAACTACATGTAATTTTGATTCTTCACATATTTACTTTACTTTAAATTTACATATGTGTGTGCATTGAATCGTGCAAAAGTTGTAACGTTGTTTGAAAACAATACCGACAAAGGAATTGATGACAGGAACGTTGAATAAGGATATAGAGAAAAGGCTCGAAAAACATTTGGCATGGAGCCTAGTTCTGTACTGTGCAAAACACGGTCATTGAAGGGTGTTAGACACAGGTTGGAGGCTTTTGAAATGTGGATGTGGATGAGAATGGAAAAGTTGAAGTTGACGAAAACAACAAACGAGAAAGTGCTAGGCATGGCGTAGGAGGGAAGAGGAATTTTAGGATAAATCAAAAAGAGAGAGGAAAGATGAATCCAGAGCTTTTTTCTTGAAAATGGGGTGTTGAAGACTGATTGAGTAGAAAACTTGGAAAACGAGGGAAAGGGAAAAGAGAAGAAGCATGATGGACGGTATTCAGGGGGAAAGATGGACAACAATATATACGAGTACATGTACGTATGTAGATGGTCTTACTGTAGTGTCCGACTCAGGTTGTTTTTTGTTAGAAGAGTCAAGTAAATACATTGCTGCACAATTTTACTGGCGGCGTCTATTGAAAACTTACCATTACGGGTAGAACACCAATTATTCACTGTATATATATATATATATATAACGATTGTACGGAAGAACTCTCACGAGCGGCACAATAATGGGCTGACACAATATAACAGAAATAGAATAGAATAGAATAGAGAATATCTCTTCAAGAGAGACTCTCTTGAAGAAGGCCTCTGAGAGGGCCGAAGCTCGAACAATTTACCGTGTGAGTGTCCTTTTAAATGTTGCTATTCTATTCTATTTGTGTTATATTGTGTCAGCCCATTATATATATACATATATATATGTATATATATATACATATATATATATATATATATATATATATATATATATACACACACACATACATACATATATCGTAGAAACAGAAAACTCTTGCACAAATATATAAAAAACATTGATTAAGGCATTTAAACACAGAAACACAAAGAATGGCCACTCACGTATGCAGTTTCGATATTTCAACGGCACGGTTGTCATTATCAGATCTGATTAGTCTTCTCTGAAAATCAAATTTATCTCATGTATAGTTTGTCTAATTTTCATGTAGCTTGGATTATTATACTTGAACTGCTTATCTAAACAGCACATTATTTGGTTTTTTCAGGACAGAAATTCAGGTATGTGACATAAAAATATATCAATTTGTAAGGGTTAAAATCATCGCCTTGAACGGGATATGTAAGATCTTTAGATTGTTTAGTGGGAGGGCGTTTAAACGTAGGAAGAAGTGCGGTAGAAAAGAAATATAGTACTTGATGAAGGAGACTGGTAAAGTTCTTGAGGTTTTTAATTCCACGATAATCGAATATTTTACAGTGTAGTTTTTTATGTTCATTCAGAGTCAGAGGGATTCCAACAATAGTGTGTACTGAAGTAATTTTTAGTTACTCAGTCCCTTTCCATTACAACAACGCACCACATCACTCCTCTGCAGCTGTGGCCGCAAAATTAATAGGGTTACGTTTTCAATCGTTACACATCCCATCTATTTTCTAGCCATGACTCCCTCGATCATGTATGTATCCTTATGAAGAACGAATGAGTGGTGGGAAAAGAGATTTCATTCAAGTGAGTGACTGCGGGAACAAATGTATACTTTGTAGAGATGGGGGAATCTTAATACTTAAAAGGGATGAATAAATTGGAGCAGCATTGGAAGAAAGGTATGTTGGTACAAATAGAAAATCTCACAGAAGAGTATGACGAAATGGTTTATCCCGACAAATGTTTTACTTATCAATTTTCTATTGACATTTTGAAATCATCTTTTCTTTGGATCTTATAGGGTGATCGAAACGAGTGTACCTTTCATGTGGTTTGGTAATGGTTGATTCACACCTCACCCTTACAGTCACGTCATCTTCCTTGAGACGACATGTAACAGGACTTTTTTTAACTCATTCTTTCGATGTAATAACCTACGATATTTTTTATGGATTTTTTCTGAAGAGAATTCAAAGTATTACGGGGCCACCGAGTTGAAACAAGTGGACCACTTCATAACCATTTAAAACTTCTTGAGGGGTTTCCTTATTATTTTTTTAAACCCCCGGATTTAATTTCGTGGAACGTTGCGGAGAAAGGGATGGGAAGAAAGGAGTTTAGGGCCGCCACGAAACAGAATAATCCGTGACGAGAACTTTAAAGTAAATTTCCCTTGGAGTGTCCCTTGAGATTTTCGCCCTCCGAAAACCTTAGCACGCTTGGAAAGGATGCTTCCATCCCCTATTCTTTTCTCCCTGACTTTCTTTGCCCTTTTCCTCTTTACAAACTTGGACTGAATCTATAATTTGGAAATTCAACACTGTATAAATGTGTATGTGGCCTGATGTAAATTTTTCTGAAAATGTGATTATGCACGGCGAATACTGAGAATGAGAGAAATAGTTTCGTTTTTCACGGAAAAGTCATTTGCTGCTTTTATCGGCATAGTTATATTTTGGAAAAAAATCAGTATTTTCTCCATCTTAAGCTCTTCTCAGTAATAAAGAATCCCACATAGTTTTGCTTCAGGCAATAAATTGAGATAACCGTTTAGCAACTCTGCAACAACTTAATTCTACTCATATATGAGAGAATATGTGTATACCATTTGTGAAAGTTACCAGAGAACAATGGAATTAGAAAACCAGGAACTTCAGAATAAAAGAAAGTACTCGGGGATATTAACCGCATTGGAAGAGATGAATAAATATTAAAAAGGCATTGGTATTATCAATTGTAAAACATGACATCTAATATATTGTTGATAAAAAGAAAACACAACGGAGGCAAATAGAAAGTTTGCAAAAAGTATACTATATTACGTTGTATCATATAAAAAATCACACTCATCAATCAGAAGGTTGGTGTAACGTGTAGTGAGGGTAAAGTTCACCTAGTCGCAAATTGAACGGCGCGTGAAATTCGGACATCAAATTAATAAGGGGCGTGAATTCCTTTCCCTATACCTCCTAAGGCTTCCCAGGAAGATCGGATACCCGAAAAATCACACAGCTTGGGTGAGTCTGAGGGTACCCAGAGGAGTCACCCAGAATCGAACAGGGTCCTTAATTTGTTAGGCTAGCACCCTACAAACTTGACTTCCACGTCCCATTTTATCATGTTGGTGGTATTAATTATACTTTCCCTATTCCTGCTTCCCATAATTCCTTTATAATTACATAAATCGCTACTCGTGTAGTTTATTTCCAAACCCGTCTATTACGAAAACAGTACGTTCGACTACTAATATACGAGGGTCATCCGGAAAGTAGTACCCGTTCGTGCCGCATGAAGTGCTGACGACGCGAGTAGCCGCTGGACGAGGTCAGATAGCTTCAGTGGCTTGTCTGCCTTCTCTGAGCCAAGTTGCGTGACGCTAGCATTGCCTGTGTTGTTTCTGTGATTGTTTACAATGTTTAAAAAAATTGAGAACGCCGCCAGTTGTGAAGTGAGGGCAGTGATTAAATTCCTCAATGCAAGAAACGTTCGCCCATGTGATATTCATCGCCAATTAAAGGAGGTGTATGGAGACAATGTAATGGACGAGTCGTCTGTTCGGCGGTGGTGTCGCAACTTCAACATTGGGAGGGGGAACACACACGACGATGAGCGTTCGGAGAGACCGTCTGTCATTACAGACCAACTGGTGAGCTCAGTTGACGAATTCGTGAGGAACGATCGGCGCGTCACAATTGATGACATCTGTGAGCATTTTCCCAATGTTTCTCGAGCAATTGTTCATGAAATTGTTAAACACCATCTGCATTATGCAAAAATTTGTGCAAGATGGGTCCCTCGCGTATCTCAATGAGCTGGCGGCGAAGGACTATGCAGCAGGAATACAGAAACTTGTCACACGTTATGACAAATGCCTTAATTTGCTTGGAGATTATGTTGAGAAGTAGTTTAAAGTATCCTCTTTCAAATAAAATTTTTTATGTTTGTTAATATTTACTTTTGTCTTTTTATTTCACGAACGGGTACTACTTTCCGGATGACCCTCGTATTTGAGTTATCCTATTTTTCTAATCTCGTAATATGTGTAACTTACGATCAACTCGTGTCGCCCAATACAAATTTAAAACTTTTTTTTTAATTATAGTGTTTGATGAAAAACATCACTCTATTTGCATCCATGGAAAAATATTATTGAATTGAATTTGAATGTGGGAGAAATATGTCTCTCTCTACATGAGCATTACAACGTGGTTCAAACACTCTCTGTGATTAACAATAACGCAGAAAATTCATATCTTTGCTTTCTCAATATATCTCTGTTGATAGTCAACAAAAATAGTAGCGGCGATATTTGCTTTTGATAAATTCTTTTAAAACTTTTTTTCGATCAATTTTGATCCTACAGTAAATATTAGTTCAAATACGAGTGAAACCATGCAAATATCCGTGTGGTCAGCGCGGATTCTTGGGGATCGAGTAAATGAGAAAATTATAGGATTTTGGTGTATGGATTGGCAGGTGATGACGAATGACGAGATTGAGTTTGGAAGAGGTGACTGACCAGTGAAGGAGTGTTAGATTGTGAAGGACGAGAGAAAGCGGTAAAATGTTGAAGGAGGCAGAAAAAATGAATTCGGGTGGATTTACTCAACTAGCTAACCACCAGACGTGCTGGCGCTTTAGTCATAACATTAGACAGTTTATTAGGCATTCCCTGCTGGTTTGAATACTTGCGATAATGTTTCAACCATTTTGGTAATTAACTGGTTCATACAAACATATTAAGAAATATTTTTATTTACCCTCCAATTAGAAGATCAAACGCCATCTTCCTTTACTATTGTCGTTTCAGCTGCATCAATTTGTGATACTATTGGATTACAATTAATGAATACATTGTGTCTGTTCATTTTGAATACCTTAGTGATTCCCGGATTCATGCTCAATGCAACCCTTTAGGTTCTATTCCAAGGTAAAAAAAGATAGCTATATTTTTTTGTAAAAATTAATGGTCTGCGGAGTCTGTTCCAAAAAGAAAGAAAATAAATCCGGGAAAAAAAGTTTTGCGGATCTAAGTACCGAAAATGTTCAAGATAGTACCATTATAAATCGACACACCGCCGCCAGTCCCGATACGCTTCTTAGAAGGCGTCGACGTGAACTTAGGCAGCTTTATCAGGCCTTTTTGAAGTATTCCATTGGTCCAAAATGGTTTCCTTTCAAGCCCCTTTTGGTTTTTAGGAATTAGAGGACGTCCGGCTGTGCCACATTGGAGCTATATGGTGTAGCCTCCAGTTGGCAAATACCTCCGTCTTGACTCGTCGCAATCTTTTCCGCAACCTTTCGCGGATTTTCATGTAAACTTTACTGTTCACTCTCTGTTCTTGAGGCATAAACGCTTTGTAGATAACTCCTTTTAAGTAAAAAAAGATTATTACTCACTTCTTCTTATTTTTAGGGTAAATCTTGTACTTCCTCATGTGCTCAAATTTTAATGCTTATCTTTATTAATGAGTGCACGGAAACCTCTCCAATATAATTCCGTTTTTCCCAGATCTTTCGTCGATTCCATCCTTTCATTCTTTGCATTTCCCGTCAGAATACGAGGATCTTGCTTGAAGAAAATTTACTGAATGTGTTAAAATAAGAAGATTAAATTAAGTTGTTATTTAACGTTTGTATCCCCAATTTCATAATGAATGGCAATATTAGAGAAATTCCAAGAATTAAATAAGGAATCAGGTATATTTCGAAGAATAACTCTTTAAATGAGAATATTTTGCGAAAATGAAATAATTACGCGGAAATTACGGTAGTAATTAGAATTTGAGTCATTCATCAGTAACGGGGCTAATGGATTGTATGAACAGGAAGTTTCATTTTACTTTGACAACCAGGGGAATATTGAGAATTCCACTACATCGACAATTATAGTTAAAATAGAGAAATAGAAAAAGAAAAGAGACGTTAAAGAAAAGAATAGAAAAATCCATGAACTCCAGAACTAACGTATTTATTTGCGGTTGAATGTAAATTTTGTGTATTCTGTGAGAGTTATAATACATTCCACTAAAATACTAATTACCTAATGAAAATGTAATTAATGATATTTCACGGGGTTTCAGGCCTGAAGCCCTTGAATTTTTCACCTCATAAATTGCAATCAAAACCAGGTCAAGGTTAAATGAACCAATAGACTGAGATCAAATATCTCAGTTTTAAATTAGCATTCATATTACAAACAAGCCACTTATACTCGAATTTTTTTCAATGAATACAGTTTCCTGACCTGCTTCCCCACTAATCGAGCTCTAATTGGTCACACGTCCCCGCCACGGTTCGTGGTCTAACGCAGATGATGTAAGATATTCAGGGATAAACTTAGATGCCCTTGCAAATGATGGATCGACGTCTCGTTGTACGTCCTCCTAATCCAACATCCAAGAAATCTGTCCGATAAAGGAGAAGGTAAACCTCGCCTCGTGCCTGGCACTAAGTCGCGAGTAGTCACGCATCCCGAGACCAAATGGGTGGGCGTGGAATCGGGTTCTCCCGCGATGTGCCTCTTATGGGTCTCGACCCTCCCTCCGGGTTTTCCTTTCCATGTCGCATCTGCTTCAAGGACAATCAAGCAGAACCTGCTCTACTAAGGGTGACTCAAGAAGTATAGGGGTGCGGGAGTCAAAACACATCTTACGGAGCGCACGAGTGGTAGTCTCTGCAGGATCACGTAAGGGGATGATTGCGTGCAGTCAAAGGTAGTCGACCGTAAAGAAATCTGGGATTCAAGATCGGACGGAAGGAATATCCTAGCGATGAGGATAGAACGTCGTGGTATGTGATTATCCATGATCACGCCTGCCTCCACTCTGAAAATTATCATGCAGCTACGCTGAATTTAAGAGAAAATATAAGCACATGCTAGCGCCTCCAGTGGAGTTAGACTGTCGATTTTACGCCAAGGGACCGGGAAAATAAGAACGAATACTCGCGACCTTTTGACTACAATGCATGTTCAGAGAAAATTTTAATCAAGAATAATCTTAGACCCTACCCTATTTCTTGCAAAGAGATTTTCAGTATATGCTGTGTTTAAGGAAAATGGTTGCACTCGGAAACGGTAACTAACAATAAAGTCTCCCTAATACATGATTTGATCTAAATCTGCGGTCAGAAGTTCAATTATTGCTAGCGTTAACATGAGCATTTTTATTTGTTTCCTCACTTAGTGCCCATAACATTCGTCTATTCTTTAGGAAAAGTTAGGCAGTTGCACAGTAGAGAATAATCCAGAAAATGTCTTTTTTACTTTTATAATTTTTTTCGAACCGCTGGACGGAGATATCCAAGTTTTACCCAAGGCCTATATTTTTTCGCGAAATAATTTTAACTCAGGCCAGCCTCGCGACTCACACATGAGCAACTTGAACAAGGCAGTAAGGAGAGTATTGAGCAACCTTTAAATTTAAGACGCTGGAACGCGTAGAGTTGAGCGTGAGTTTTTGTGTTCACTTATATGAAGTGAGTTATTTCAAAAGCACGAACTCATTATGAATTTCATATCTGCGATTAATAATAAAGTTTTCAACAAAAAGCAGGCATGAGGAAAAATTGAGGAAACTCATTCAGAATACAATTTAACAATACTCTGCTTACTCAAGAATAAATATTCCGTACAGGTGCTTTCTTAAGAAAATTGAAATTCAAATTTTTTTACATTCCTTATAGAAGAATGGATACAAATAACTTCACGTGGAGATGAGTAGTGATAATATGCATATTATCAGCAATTTTAAATGATTTTTTATTTCAAGTACGGCCTTATTTTTTAAACTTTATTATTCTAGATATTAAAAATATTGAACTATGTTATCCTTAGCTTTTCTCTGGGGTTAATATTAACATTTCAAATCGCATTATTAATTTGCTTATCATTCTTTGCAGGAACACACCAATGATTAGTTTTATCGATCCGTTAACCCGAAGAGGATAACAGTGTCTACACACTTACTACCAATTAACTGCAACAATAATAGTTTTACTGTTATTAATTTACTGTAATTAATAACTTTGTATGTATCAGGACATATCCAATACAATTACTTGTAATGATAGTGTTTTAGACGATATTTGTCGGACGTTTAAAGCTAACATTATTTTAGAAGCTATTTTCGCAAAATAACTGTGACATCTTCTGATAGAAATGTTGATTGGTTTGAAAATCAGAGATTGAATTTTTTTCTCTCTACATTTTAAGCGCTCTTCTTTATTCGTCTAAATGTGGAACTTTTTCACAGATTTTGTTTGCTAAATTTTATCCATACTCACTTGGTTGCCAAAGAGCCAACATCGCGTCGTGGTTTGAGATCTCCTTACAGTTTTTAATTTTGGTTTTTCGGGAAACAGGCAGATAACTCGCCATGGAAACTTGAATTTTTTTATCGTGAAGCATCCACTCGTAATTAATACATAGGGGGGAAAACTTCATTAAAAACGATTGTGTTTTAGCGGAAGAATCCTAGCAGTGCTCTGGCTGAGTCTTATGCGCAGATGAGTCCGCCTAGAGGCCAGGCGGAAAGATCCGTGGATAGTCTTTGAAGGAGGAACAGCATAAAAATAGACAGGATCGAATTAAGAAGCTCAGAACAAGTCAAGTGCACACTTGGAACTCACCCTCACCACAAATCTTGGAACTCACACGTGGCACACTTGTCTGAAAAAAACTTTGCTTCTTCATGCTGGTTTTTAAGTAAATATGATAAAAATGTGTAAAGGAGAGGGCTCAATTCGTTTCGGTCAACTCACATGCAGAATATGCAAAAAGAAACTGGTTGGAAATTTTCAGAGATAATTTTAATCAGGAAGTAATTATTAAGCCAAAGAACCATCCGCTAGATTCTTGAATAATTTGCGTGAGATAAAGACGAGCTTGTATAGTTACTGGATAAACAAGGAAGGAAAGCCTTCCATAAATAGTAGAAAATGAACAAGGAAAAGGTATTGTTCAAGCAGTCATCATCGTTAAATTCAATCCTTCCGTGATATGCTTGCATACTACCAAATAAAAGCAGAACTTATTAAATAAAATAAAGTTTTTCATAAGTTTTCAACTACGCATAAGACGCTTTACACTTAAATGCATTTTTCAAGATAGCACCCCGCCAAAAATGATGTTTTCACTTTGAAACGGGTCAATAATAAAAAAGTTTTTAAAACATTAATTAATTTTGCAAGTGAGTTTGATTCTGACAGCGAGAAAAGTTATTATAATTAAAAATAAACATGTGCTGGAAAACTGCAGTATAAGATGGATCATAAATCGTTAGCATCACAACCGGACTTCTTCCTGATAAAAATATCTGAAACATCTCAGGATTCATAATTTCTATCTCAAAAAGACAGGGAAAGCAAACTCTTAAGTCAATCAAAATCCAAACTAAGCTGACATATTCAGAAGATAATAGAAGTAAGTAATAACAATATATCTTGAATTAATATTAAATGAAAACTAAGATTCTGATCAAAGCAAATAGAGATTAGGTGTTATTTCACGCAGCCCAAAATCAAACCATAAAAAGAGGCGCGACAGTCCAAATTCTCATATGGCTTCTCACTCGCTAGGCCCAACTTCTCATATCGCATCCAGTCCAACATAGCATTTACTTAAAATAAAGTTTATTACCCAGCCCGCTGCACAGTAGTTGCCTTATACCTTTCTCTTAGAACACCTAAATTTTGATTGGAAGGGTTCTAAAACTCTCCAAGTAGCTGGTTCCATTTAAATGGATGTAAATAGCAAAATTATGCATCAGTACTAATTAATTTGTCAGAACTACAGTTATTCCCTTCCGCAGCTCCCCAATAAAATCTTGGCGAAGCTCCGCAATCAATTAAAAGGTATTCCTATTAAGAGCACTCCGCGTTCAATCGCGATTATAAAAAAAGGGCTGTTTAATTATGACCGTTCATAGTTCACTTCCTCGCGTCATTTATTGTGCAAATATTTAATATCCTGCTTCATTGCTAATAAAGGAAGACACTTGACTTTTCCGCATAAAAAAGTTTTATTTACGACCCAGGTTTCGTTGCAGCATAACATTTTCAGGACCTGAAAATTGTACGCTCAAACGAAATTTAGACCGTCAATAAAACTTTTTTATATGGAAAAGCCAAATCTTGTATTTTATCATGAAGGATTCCCACCATGTAACGTTAAAAACTCTCCTATCCATTTTCCCATTTTATGTGTACTGAATGTATGGTACAACTTTTATTGATTTCACAGGACATTGGCGTGCAGGTTTGTTTTCAGTTCAAGTAGTTCTCAAAGGAAGATGAGAAGTCAATTACAAATACTAGTGATGTGATTTGACTATATGATTTTTATGGTGAGTGTATACAGGGAAGCAACGTGTGCAAATCTCCTTCATAAACTATTAGGATATAATGCAGCGTACAGAAATTAATACCAGCACGAACAGCTTTAAATGGAAGCATAATTAAGGGATTAATGAAAATCCTCACACTCGATGCCAATTACAGAAAGCCACATTTCAGAGCAACAGGCTGTATGTTCCGCTATAAGGAACTATGGTCAAAACTCACCATTTTTGTTGCTGAAATTTCGTAAAACTCAATTTGAAATGAATTATTACCCTCCGTAAACTCTTTCAAAGCCTCATTTTACTATTTCCTTTCCTCAATGTGAAAAAACATTCACGCCAAGCATTTTTCAACTTCATAAACAGACGAATGTGAGCTGGACACGTTACAAATTGCAATTTTCGCCGCTGGCCCAATATCGGAGTCAAATCAATGAAATTTCGACCATTTATAGAGTAAGCATTTAGCTAAGAATGTAACAAAACCTTAAAATTTTGCATAATAAATTATGTGAAGAAAAAATATATATATATATATATATGTAAATATACATAGAAATATTTTTGTTTTTTACATATATATATCTATATATATATATATGTATATATATATATATATGTATATATATATATATGTATATATATATATATGTATATATATATATATGTATATATATATATATATGTATATATATATATATGTATATATATATATATATGTATATATATATATATATGTATATATATATATGTATATATATATATAAAATACATTTTCTTCCGCAACAGGTCCCTCTTCATTTCTATGTACTTCCTTTCTCCCTTCCAACATCCCTATCCTGTTCCTTCCCTTTCCTCGTTTGTCTAACATTCTCCCCTCTATCACAGTCTTCAACATCCCACTGCCGGTCAATACCCCCTTCATTCACTTTTCCTGCCTCCATAGGATTTATCCCAACAAACCCCTCTCTTCGCCCATCATACCAAGTACTTCCTCATTTGTTTTCTTCTCGATCCATTTCACTTTCTCCATTCTTCTCCTCACCCATATTTCAAAAGCCTCCAATCTACGTCTATCCTCCTGCTTCAATGACCACGTTTCCGCGCCGTACATAGCTACGCTCTATATCAAAGTTTTTACGAGTCTTTTCTTAATATCCTTACTCAACGTCCCCGTCATCAACTCCCTCCTCCTTGTGAAAGCCTCTTTGCCTAGCGCAATTCTTCTCCTAACGTCCCTACTACTTTGACCCTGTTGGTCCAAAACACTACCGAGATACGTAAACTGTTCTACCTGCTCTAGTTTTTGCCCTCCTATCTTAATTGTTAGCTTAGTCTTTCTCCTCCTGGAAAATTGCATTACCTTTGTTTTATTTATATTGTTCCTTATCTCGTATACCACACTGAATTTCCAATTCACTCAGCAATGCTTTCAATCCCTTGACTGACTGACAAAGTAGAGCTTGGTCATTGGCAAACCAAACTGATTTTCTAAATTCCCTGCCGATTTATTTTCCTATCTCCAGTTCTTGACATGCCTCTTTAATCTTTTTCTCCATAAATACGTTGAACAGCGCCGATGATAATGGACAACCCTACCCTACTCCTCTTCCTAACCTTGCCAAACCGGACTCTCCATCCCCCACTAGTGCATATACCAATCTAAACAATATCGAATGTCTTTTTTGAAAGGCCAGGGGAATTCCTGTACCCTGACAACCTTTGCCACACCCATTCCCGGACGCCGGTAAGGGGATGACGTAGATGTAGATGAGATCCGTGGGAGGTGTTGTCCAAGGGGTGCGTGGGAGGAAAGGGAATAAAAGAAAGGGCGGAAAAGGAGTCGGAATGGTGAGAGAAAGGGAGGCTGGAGAAGCATAGAAGGGGAGTGGGGTACGCAATGGTTTTAGCGAGTCCGCGTGGGTTTTGCTCGATGGAGCAATATTAAAAAGAGGGGCGAGAGCGAAGGAGGTCGGGGCGGTACGTGACCGCTCTTCCACCCTTGATTCCAAGAAGGCATAATAAAGTGTTCGGAGGGGGTTGGTTGTGGGGGGAAGATAAGGGCGCGGGGGTGTTGGGATTCATGAATGGGTTAGAAAATTGGAGGGAGGGGCTGTAGAATCGTTTCGCGTGGGCGTAGCGGGATGGGAAAAATTCTAGGAATAAAGGGTCTGACGGCGGAGTGCAACGGGATTGGCGTTGGTTGAGAAATGAAGAGGATATGAAAAGACAAGAAGGATTGGTGATAATTCATCTCCCTCTCTCTCTTTCTCTCTTCCTTTCTAATGCCACGGAATATTACCTGATAAACATGCCGACACCCTCTATCAACTTATTGTAATCGTTCTTAATGATTTGTTAATAAGATTTTCGGGTTTAAACAACCGCAGATTCAGTTCTCATGACTGTTTGAACTAATTGTATTCCTTGTTGGTCCGTATTCTGATTCCCATTGAAGAGAACTGGAAATTTAATAAAATTAAGAATAAAAAGTAACTTTCTACTGGGACAGTGGAAAGTTACTTTGTATTCTTAATTTTATGAAAATGAATTCCCACAAGGTTGAGCCGGGAACAATTGAACTGGAAATTTCTTACATATTAGTGGCAGTCACAGTATGAGGAGCTGTGAATGGAAGATCTCATTACAAGGAGTTTTCAGGGAATGAAGTGATTGGTAGGGAAAATGATCGTTTGGAGAATAATTAAAACTAATCCTCGGATTTATTACTCACCAAGATTTGGGAGAGACGTGGTCACCAAGGAAAGGGGAGAAATGAGATAAGAAATAATCGAACCGTCGTGCTGTAGGAAAATGGCAAATATTAACTGGGCAGAATTGATAAGTAATGAGAGAGTACTAGGGCAATTGTTCGGAACAAAGAAGCGTATCAGAGCTTACGAAAAAACCGTACAAGGAGTTGAGAAGAGCACTTGGATTGACAAAAAACGTAATGTTGGATGATTTAATGTTATAAGTATAAATAAGTAGACGTAAAATTCGTTGATAAAATTAGGGGGGAAGAATAATACATTGAAATGAAGACGGCTGCAGGCAGTCGTACCCCGTGGAGATACAGGTGTATATGTACCTCTGGGAGACGCGTTAATGGCAGAGTATTCTTAAAAGCTAATATGAAATTTTGTTTGGACGTTGCATAATTTCGATTTTAGGGTGATGTTTCCAGAGACATTGTTGATAATTGAATGGGTAACGCTCCGTTGAAATTTTTTATCGATTTTCTATAATTTCATGATGTTATTTTAATATTTTGCCAAAACTAAAAGCAAAGTCCTTCCTAAACAACCCACTCGAATCCCTTGAATACATTTGATATATTTTCTGCATTTTGCCCAAATAACTATATGAATTTTTAGTCATGCCTTTCATGTCACCTAAATTGTAGAAATCCAATTTGGTTGGTCGTTAAATCATCCATTTCAATTTACTGATTCGCCATCAATGTAGAAGAAACTTCTTTTTCCCTATAGATCTTTATGACTGGAGATTGAGCAATTTATAGTCATAGCGTATATTGTTATCTCTTCCTTCATTTCTCTTTATTGGATGTAAAAATTTTATTATCTTGCTGAATTATTTTTGTGGAGCTAGTTCTTCTGGAGTCAATTTTTTTCATTCATTGAAAGACAGAGGTTTGATCCATACTCAAAATGGTACTGCTAAAACTATTGGCAAGTATTACTATGAGGACTGAATAAACAGCTAGCAATATGCATATGGCACATTTTACTCCATGGTGATCAGTCGTTTAATTTATTTGCCAATTAATGTTACAGTGAATGATAAAGCTTAGACCCCTGAGGTACATCATAGATGAACGACACATAGAGTGCCACATTCCAAGGGTTACTTTGGATTAAAAAATTGATTAGGAGACAGGGAAAACTTTGACAGTGAGGTTTCGGTGGGAAAACGGTGGGTTTGTTGATGAATCGGTGTAAAAAATGAATTAGGTGTTCGTACCCCATGAGTGAATTGGGATGCATTTAATTCCTGGATCACGGTGATTTTGAGAGAAAAGTGACCTCTTAACCAATTCCGAAATAGGTCGACCGTCATTTCATAGTTATAAAGGGGTGGTTACAGCAGGAGTTGCATTCAATTAAGAAAAGAGAACGTTTGGTGAGATTTCTTCTTGCGAGAAATACCCAACAAGCAATTTATCAATGGCTGCGGATGTTGGACTGCATTGCCATACTGCCCACTGGAAAACTTATTAAGTCAACCAGTTGCTGGGTAAATAGATTTAAAAATTAATTAGTAAAAATTGTTTTTTAAAGAATAAGGAAGGCCTCGAGTAATTCGCATTTGCCAAGTTTCGCCATTTACGTGAAACACCTTCTTTAGCTTTTTTTTAAACGGAGCAGATGACTTTATTTTGTATTTCATTCATTTCAGAATTAAATCATTCGACTCTGACCCCAAATGTACGTGCCGTGTTCCAGATGGAGTCTTAACTCGTCCGAGATAATATATGTCTCCAAATTTCTCTTTTGAACGTTTTTTAAACGTTTGCTCAATGAGAGGGACGCGTTAAATACAGCGCAGCTAGAGAAAAGAATGCTTCCTCATGTTTTAGTCGGTATGATAAGTTTTTCAACATTCATCACTGGGTGGCAATAGGTTATGTAAAACCAGATTATTGCAAAACTCACCTGTACCTTAACTAATGAGTACCTTATCTAAGAAATACTCGTTACCTTCGTGTTTCAGATATTCACAAGTAAGGATTTACTGATTATTTTATGGTACACCATTATAGGGGTGTACCTTTGGAGAACTCGGTGAGCGGAGTTAGATATAGGTAAAACTTCTCGGTAAGGTCTTCCTGTAACTCCTTAAGAAATCGGTGATTGTAATCACCATTTCCTTAAGTGGGATCGGGTATCATTAAATTTCGAGGAGTCTTGTATCTCTCATTGCATGTGAATGCATAAATCCGTAAGAAAACGCAATGAAGAAAAGAAATTTGTTCCAACACAATTGAGGTATTTTGTTTCCAATTCATAAAACTCACAGAAAAATCTTCTCCTTTATTGAAATTACTTTTACAGCAACTTAAAATGAATAGCTTCAAAAAACAGTATATACCATTCATAGTAAAATCTTTTTGGCATCCAGGAAACTTGAGCTATACGGCCTCGTAAATAAACAAATAAAAGGAAAACTCATTATGCCTATTGGAGTGTTTCTTTAATTTGTTAATTTTCTTTTTAGCATACTGGTAAATTAATACAAATAAACACGAGATGCTTTGTTTTAATAAATATGTGCTAACAAAATCGTTTTATTTTTATGCATAGATTATGTGCGCCAAGAATTTCCTGAAACGGGATCAAGCATTACAGCAACGCAACGGGAATAAAAATTGAAAAAAATTACTTAGAATTTTAATGCTAAAAAACAAATTCTAACGAAATCTCAATTTAATTCTGAAAATGTTAGTCTGCATTATAATTATTTTTTTAAAGATTTCTTGCTTAGACGTGAGTTTCATAATCTCATTACATTTTTTCTCTAATTATTTGCATTAAACAACTACCAAGAAATACAATTTCTCATTGTAAGATAAACTTACTCTTGCATCGTATGTTTCAATTTTAGTGAATAGCAGAGAGAAAGAGATGCCATATTATTCAAACTCGAAGGGAACGTCATCAGTTTTGCATGCCCTGGAGATATTTAAAAAATTCATGACTGCTAAATGGCATTACGTGAGTTAAAGCTGGCCTATTTTTTAACCTACGCGCATAAATAAATTAGATCCAAAGGAAAAACAGTGGTTCATAAATAATTAAGGTCCTAAGGGGGAATTAGTATGCCAATTTCGAACTTGGATCATCCCATCTCGATTTTGAAAAGTTTTCTCCGACGTGAACCTTAAAGTTTTACCAATTTTGTTTACCGTTTAACTGCCCACCGACCAACTTCTATGAGTCTTACCCATTATCCTTCATCTTTTCCTCTCGGCTGATCTGACCTCCATACATCCTCCCATACACAACTCTTATCCACCGTCATCTGGAGTCCCCCCTGAAGCCATCTTCACTGGCACACAAGCTCTCAAGACGGTCTACTGCAGCAGTAGGGAGAGTTAGATGGAGATTTTTACTCCCCTCTTGTCCCTTTTCCCCGTTTCTGGTTCCTTTATTGAGGCGGGAGGGGGTTTGGGCGTTATTATCGCCGCCGGTCCAATCATAATCCGCGACCCTGAGATGTGTGTGCAGCCGCTTTATCCTTTTGTCGAAACCATCTCGCTTCCCACCCTTCTTATTCTAAGGGAGCCGGTCTATTTTAATGGGAGGGACTTCTCTCTTACGCGGATTCCTTCACCTTATTCGACAAAGACTCCACCCTCCCCCCCGCCCAAACGCCTCATCACGCCTCCTTGCTTCATTCTTCCAACCCTTTCTCTCAACCCTCTATTTGGAAAAGGACTTCGTTCCCTTTGTCCCCATTTTACCCTCCCTCTCCTTTCTTCTTTCAATCCAACTCTTCATTTTGCGTTCTCTTCGAATTTTTAAGCTCGCACTTTCCGGTTTTATTACACGTATATCCCCTCTTCCCCTCACCCTCCCCGTTTGTGGATCGTCTCAATTCAATTTTTTTTCCACGGGATGTTTAAGATTGGAGAAAAAAACCTCTTTATCGTCTTCGTTAATTGAGGTCGTCCTTGTAAAACGAGCGCAATAGAATAACGTTCGTGCACCACATTTTCTTAAAGCGTGTTCAGGTACCACCTTTTATCTCGAATAATTGTACTTTTACAGTGTCACTTTCATGGTGTACGAGTTCCTTCACTCATCTGCGACTTAATTTTTCACAACGTCGTAGCTATGATTCCACGGTTTTCGAGAACGCTCTCATAGGAGTGGCCTCTTTTGAGTACTGAACCATTAACTGTTTTCAATCGATGTGCTCTCATATGAGCATTATTTCGTTCAGAATACATTCTTTTTGCTAACATTATATTAAATAAACATAACACAAGGCATTTAAATCTTAAATTATTTATTAAAAAGGAATGAAATGGCTCCAGCAAAAGCGAAGTTAATTGTCAGAGTGACTTCATTATGAGCATTCACATTTAAAAAATGTCCTGCATTCAATGTATCACCAGAATCAGGTCACAAGCAGCAATAGTGCACAATCGGAAAAACTAGATACCATTCTTCTCCATACTTTCCACTATTCTACCATCAACATGTAATTTATATTTTGGTGATTGAAGTTTCACTTTACAATTCTCATCCCATTGAATTCTGTGACGGTGGAATTTCTCCAATGGATCTTTTTAATACGCGTACTTTGTTGGCGTTACTATAAAAAAAACGAAGCAATTTTGAACAATGAGAGTCTTCATAATTATCAATCATGAAGATCTTTACCAGCATCCATCTGTTGCCAAACAATTGCCTAAGCCTGCCATCGCCATAACATTGGCCAACATATGTTTCATATGAAATACTACCTTACAGTTATTTACTCACAAATTCATTTACGAACACTTGGGTAGGATATTAACATTTATCCATTAAATAACATGAAAGTATACGCTACTATAGCTTATATCCTAGAAAAATTAGTAGAAAATAAAATAAAGAAGTGTAATTTAGGTAATTAGGCACTCGAAATAAATAATTCCCCCAATCTAAAGTAATGGTGCACCCATTGCCATTTATTCCTTCTCTCATTTTCTTTTTGGTGTGCCATCTTCTTCCATTCTTAACCTTTTTAGTGTTTTATTTGCCCAAATGCTCGAAGTCAGAATGATGACCGGCTGTATGATATATTGGATATAATAACGAAGTTCGACAGATGATTTAATGTCCTACTTTTCTACAATAATACAGCTCTTGTGTGGGCTTAATTTACTTAATAATGTAAAGTCTTCACATGAGTAGTTTAAATCCTTTGGTGAATAAAAAAAAAGAATATTATTTCCTTGTTTTCCAAGGAATTTTATTTCACCGAGGAAACTTTACTTAAAAAACTAGCGATAAAATCGTTACACTAGAATATGCTTCATTTTTCGAAGTCTGCGTGGGTTCGTGCCTAATGATCTGGGTTTTATCTTCAGTCGTTGGAACTCACCAAGTCCATATATTTGAGTATTGATAGTATTGTTTCCGGAGAAATTTTCCTGGACCCGGAATGATATTTAGTTTGTTTTTTTTTAAGGTCAAAGGGAAAACGTTTTAAGAATCGATGACGTTTCGCCCTCGCATGTTTTAGGCAACCGTTGCGATTTCCCGGCGATAGTGTTATGGATCCCCGTTTGATGATATTCTCTTACTAATAACCCAATCGCTTCCAACGAAACGATCCGTTCCAGGCGACGGAAATTCAAGTCAACCGCGGTCACGATGCTATCGACACGATTGTTTACGGGCCTGGATAAATGGGTTGTTTCAACGACGGCATGAATTATTTATTTATTCGCCAGAGATTCGATAGCGCTTCCTGGGAGCAGTAAAAGAAAACGGAATGGGGGTATGGTAGAAGGTGTTGAAAGCGTAGTGGGCGGGAACATATATTTGGGGTTAACGGAGACGGTAGTCGGGGTCTTCAAATGGATTTTCGGGACAGTGTGAGGAAAAGAAGTATATGGCTCCAATAAGGTACAATGTGAAGCACCATACCATTAATGCCCAGCACTTAATCTTGTTCTTTTTTGTGTGCGTGAGGTAAAATATGGCCTCTTCAGGAGTATGCTGTATTGATGCGTTCACAGAGGACAGGGATTGGCTAAAACCGTTACTGTAGTGTAATAAGCTTGTTTGACAATTGTCTTAATGAACCTATCTTTTGATTAGTATAGGAATAAATATCAAGTTTACCTTGATATTTTTTATTATTAAGAATAAAATTAAATCCTCAACATGATTTTAAAGCATTTAAACACATTTTAAATTCAAGAAAGTACCGAGATATATTTGAATACACGATCAATCCAAATTTGTAAATGATTAATATTTCAAAATAAAACTTGTTCAATTATTTTCGAAATAAGTGAAAGAAAAGTTTTTTTAAGCTCTTCATTTCGTGCCCTTTTCTATCGAGCTAGTTCTCATCACCTCCGTTGATAAGTATTAACTATGCAGTAAATGACCAAAACAATTTGAGAAAATAGTTCGAATTTCAGCCGAATGAGTGGTATTTCATAAATCATGTCAAGCTTATCTTTAATTTTCTCTTGGTCGTAACTTTTGGTGATAACTTATTACTAATAGCTGGGCAGAAAAGATTAATTTTTTCCAATTATGTTAATGATACGCGTTTCAATTGAGTGACTGTAGTATTAACAGGAATGTTGAAAGAATCTTTAATATGTGTTTCTCTTTGGCTTTGATAGCTATACTCAGAATTATAAAGGAATTCTTGGAGGAGCTGTCTTTCTAAACATGGATTTTGTTAAAAAATTTTATCGATTGAATGCAAGTTTGGTTTTACTGAATGGCTTAATCACAGTGTTTTGATTCGAGCGTGGGAAAAAGTCCAATTCTTTCACGCAACCGAATTTCTGTGCTTGCCATTCTATTAATCAACATAAATTAGGAAGTTTTCTTTACCAACAATGGATTACCTTCTGACCCAGGCGGTAAAGCTGATCATTAAAGTCCGTAGGCCCCTGAAAAATTTATGTGGAGCGGCAATAATTGTTTTAGTTAAACAGTGGCATATTTCATTTTGAATTGTATAACATCAGCGACACAGTACCTATCCAAGGATTCGTTTGATATGTTAGAAATAACCACGTACAAATTCTACGGTTAGTGACAAAAGCAAATCAGGATAATTGGAGTATTGCTTTCCGAGGGATTAGAGAAAATTTGACCAACTTGTTTCCTTTTAAGGACGTAAGTTGCGAATTAGGCTGGAAGTCAAGCAGAACTAAAATTTACTAATGGCATAAAATATTGTCCCCAAATAGAATTCACATGCCACTCACTGTTATAGGGTAAACCTTAAAAATTTATAATTATGAGCTCCAGGAGCGTCTGTTTTACTCAAGCAAATTAGTTTTCGTGTAATAAATGACCAAAGGAACGCCATTTTTGCAAAACACCAGGAGAGGAATTCTTTAACGTTTAAAAGAAAAACTGGAGTTTTCTGTTGTAACCCTGTTGGAGTGTTTTCCTCAGGTATTAACATGGGTTTCTGCATGTTTAAATCCGTCGCCCAGTGGCCCTCTGTTCCACTACCTTTGCCGCTTCTCGAAAGAGAATGGAGTCTAGTAGCTCCCGTTACCGTTCTCCAGTTCTCCGAAATTCCCGGCGGAGACAGACCCTTTCGCAGGCTATTCCTGAAAGTCCCAACCGTCATCGTTGCCCAAATTCCTTCTATTAATAAACACACAAGCCCTTCCTTCCCACGTCCCACACATCCACTCCCGTATTCCCCGATTTCCGCACTCGACCCAATGTTGCTAATGCTCCACCCCCTTTTCCACGAAAATCTCTCTCTCTCTCTCTCTGTCTCCCTCCTCTTGCAGAGTTCCATAAAGGTCGGTGGTTCTCATGCGTTAAAGCTCCCCTATTCATCCCCTCAGAGGTTACTCTCAAGAGCCGTAAGCTGATTGCCTATGGATCGTACGGCAAAACCGCAGGGAAATATGAGTAAATCGCATCGGTCTTGAATTTCTTCACTCGAGCTCCGAAAAACGCGACTATTTATAAAATGAGCCTTCAATTAAAACAGATGCCGATTTCTTGAGCACTTCTACTGTAAGATATGATGTATTATTATTAAAGCTATATTTTCTACCGTTTAAGGTAGGCTATCGATGGCCACAGTCTGAACATCGTCACATTTTTTAGCTCCGTTCGACAAGATTATACCCTGACACCCCACGCTGCAATAAAATGAACTTCACTTAAGCATTATTTCTACCGTTTCTTTCATTTCGTCCAGCATGCATGCATATTTCCTCCCCCTGCCTCGTCTAACCTTAGTTCTCCCCTCTATTACAGTCTTCACATCCTATGAAAATGCTCTGCATCCCACTTTCTTGCCTCCTTTGGATTTCTCTCAACAATCCCCTCTCCTCCCCCACCATGTCAAGCACTTCCTCATTTTATTTCCTTCTTGTCCACTTCACCTTATCCACCCTCATCCCAAATGCCTCCAAATCGACGCCTCTCATCTTACTTCAACAGCCACGTTTCCGCCCTCCGCAAAACCAAGTTCAATACCCAAGTTCAAGTCCAAATGTTTCCATAGTACGAGGGTCATCCGGAAAGTAGTACCCGTTCGTGCCGCATGAAGTGCTGACGACGCGAGTAGCCGCTGGACGAGGTCAGATAGCTTCAGTGGCTTGTCTGCCTTCTCTGAGCCAAGTTGCGTGACGCTAGCATTGCCTGTGTTGTTTCTGTGATTGTTTACAATGTTTAAAAAAATTGAGAACGCCGCCAGTTGTGAAGTGAGGGCAGTGATTAAATTCCTCAATGCAAGAAACGTTCGCCCATGTGATATTCATCGCCAATTAAAGGAGGTGTATGGAGACAATGTAATGGACGAGTCGTCTGTTCGGCGGTGGTGTCGCAACTTCAACATGGGGAGGGGGAACACACACGACGATGAGCGTTCGGAGAGACCGTCTGTCATTACAGACCAACTGGTGAGCTCAGTTGACGAATTCGTGAGGAACGATCGGCGCGTCACAATTGATGACATCTGTGAGCATTTTCCCAATGTTTCTCGAACAATTGTTCATGAAATTGTTAAACACCATCTGCATTATGCAAAAATTTGTGCAAGATGGGTCCCTCGCGTATCTCAATGAGCTGGCGGCGAAGGACTATGCAGCAGGAATACAGAAACTTGTCACACGTTATGACAAATGCCTTAATTTGCTTGGAGATTATGTTGAGAAGTAGTTTAAAGTATCCTCTTTCAAATAAAATTTTTTATGTTTGTTAATATTTACTTTTGTGTCTTTATTTCACGAACGGGTACTACTTTCCGGATGACCCTCGTATTTTCTTAACATCCTTACTCAGCGTCCCTGTTAATTCTCTCCTATTTAAAGCTTCTTTGCCCATTTACAGTTCTTCTTCTTAGGGTCCGACTACTTTGACCGCCTTTGGTACAAAACCATAGTCAACTTTTGCACCTGCTCTAGTTCATCATCTCCTATTTGAACGTTTAATTAGTATTGCTTTTTCTCAAACATTTCATAACCTTTCTTTATCCACACTGATTCTCTTCGCATACCTGCCAACTTCATTTCAATTATAGTCAATCTAAATACGCGGGGTGAGAAATTTCGCAAAAGGAGATTACATTTCATCGGTTCGTAAATTGTTGTAACAGACGGACGAGTTGAGCAGTCCCCCTTCATTGATGGTGTTGAGGGTAACTCTGATTTTTTTAATTCAGTGAGATAGCTCGTCACCTTCATGTAAATTAAGACTGCATCGATAAAATGTGAATCTGTACACTATGATAATTAATTCATCATGCGGAGTCATGACGAGGGAGGAAAAAATTTGACAGAAGTCGCGATGCACTAGGTTAAGGGATTGAAAACGAGCGGCGTAATTACGTATAAGCTAAAAGCACCCTGCTTTTGCTGCACACCCAGGATCAACAACAATTAGATCAGTCACTTTCGAAGGGGAGCTTATGAGTTTAGATACTTTTATCCCATTTAATGAATTTAAAAACTGAAACTATTCATCAGAATACTTTGATAAGATAATTATTGATGGAACCTCAAGTATATTTTTGCATTCAATTTTTATGAATTCAGAGCAAGTAATATTTTGATTGAGATGTACAGTGTGGATCGGTTGGTGCGGTGGCTAGTGTGCCGGCTGCCACACAGAGAACCAGGGTTTGACTCCTGCCGACGACAGATCTTTTTCAGTGATATCCCGATCCCTACTTGAAACACTTTGTGGAGAGAACTTTGGCTGAGTACACCATCCGTCGAATGGAACATTAAATTGTGGACTCCTTGGCGCTTTTTGTTAAGTTCAGCCCAATGTCGACGCCGGGATTCTCTTCATTCTCTATCCTTTTTTGTCCACCCCTGATGGCGCAAATGACCTTAGTTGCCTGTCGCCTCCACTAAATCTACTACTAATAGTACTTGAGATGCATTACATATGTTTAAACTGTTTCTGCTTTCAATTGCTTTCGATTACACATGAGCTCGAATGCAATGAAATTCCTCGTATCACTTCCTCTAATCGCGCGCTACTACAAAAGGATGTGTCAAAATACAACTATATGTTATGTATAAGCAATGATCCGATATCTTAAGGCTTCAGTGGCATGGAGTTGTAACTTAAACATACATTGCTATGAAGTATTCATGAATAAATTATCTCTTCTCGAATGTCACTACCACGAGCAGGAGAGATATTTTATTTTAAATCTCTTTCTATTAAAATAACAAAATTATTGTTTCTATTTGAATTATTTGCATAAACTACTTCCTAACATAAAAACGTTGTTGCTTTCGAACTCCTTTGATCACACTTTAGGACAAATGCAAGTTTCATATTACGTATTTTAATCACCTGCCATTCCAAACAAATGAGTCAAAGTACAATTTAAGCAATTTAAGGAGTAATGATCTAGACTTGTAAGGCTCTAATATTATTGCTACAGGTTAAATGCTATTGATTTTTCATGAAGAAAATATGGTAACACAAATTGCACCATTATGTGCTAGATAATTTTGAGATATTCATTACCGAATGGTGACCATGAGAAGTAATTCTAGGCATAGTATATCTATCTTGTGAAACGTATTTGCTCAACTATGTGTTCAACTCAATAATCTGTTTTAAAAAAGATAGCTAATTATTTAGGATCAAATATAGCCTTAAAATAATGAAGCATGTTATTTTTTACCATACACCCGACAGTTATTTTTATTAGTTCAAAAGATATTATTAGCTAGTTTTTAAGGAGCAAATACTCATACGGGGAATATATTTAATGGTTTTTTATAGGCCCAAAAAGGTTTTTTGTATTACATTTGCTATCAATCATCATCCAAATTAAATTATTAATATCAGCGTATATACTTGCTATATCCAAATCAAAGTTTCCTGTTGCATAATGAACTATAAATATCGTCTTTATCAGTCTTCTGGGCTGTTTAAATTCTTTAACCAGTCGTGTGGTTAACATTATTGGATTATTTTCTTTGATGATGCATGCTGTCCTCTCATTCATGGTCTTAATGCTTATCATACCGAATAACGGACATTTTCTGGCGTAAGTGATCTTGCATGCCCTCATCCTAATTTATCTTAGGTAGTCAAAGAGAATCTATAATCCCAAGGTCAGAAGGCGAGACAGCCGCTCCATTAATATCACGAATCCATCCTAAATATTCCCGAATTTGAATTTCCTATATTCTGATTTTTCAACTAGCTCTTCGGGTCATAGTATTTTTATCTGATTTTTTATCCAAACCCCGTGATGTATTGACGATTGTAAATGGTTTTCATTTTTGTGAAAAAATCATAAAATTACCTTTAAAATAGGGAATATTGCATAAAAACTACCACTGCTGATAGTTAAACATTTATTTCGTCAGTGCATTGGAATACATCTTTCACAGGGATTTATTTTACACCTTGTGGTAGCGAGTTATCTCTTGGGTAAATAAATTGATCGAGATAATATTTTCATACTTTGTATCGTATATGCACTTTCAAATGCTATTATTTTTCCGATCCATTGTTAAAGTGATTTTAAAGTTTAGACAAAACGAATTAATAGTCTCTAAATTTTCATTAGGTCTTCTTGAGCGTCATAAAGAAAAGAAACCGCATTAATGTATATTTCGGGCATGTGATTACCATCTCCAGTTTGTTTATTTGCTCCATAATCAATCAGGTATTGTAGGTAAGGTTTAGTTGATCAGAAGAATCTGGTTAATGTTTAACGCAACACAATCAAATGTTATTTTTGAGACGGTGTCATATTAGTTCCTTGCGCCGCGTATGAGATATGAATTCACGTGTCCCCAAGAGGTTTAACTGAAATGGATTAATTTTATCCTCGAAGCGAATATTTTTTTTCGCATAAATTTATTTCCCTATGGACGCGTGAAAATTCCTTCCGTGCTCGAATTATGGCGGAACTTGAACTTGCATTTCGTCTCGCCTTCCATGGCCACTCTTGCGCAAATGTCGAGACATGACTTCAATGGATGCCGGAATGCAGCGGCGCGTTGGATAGGTCTTGCAACCCCCGCAATGCGGGAGGGTTCGGAGTTATGGGGAGGGGGAGCTTGATATTGCCTTAAGGTTAAAGTCTCTCGGAAGACATTAAGAGGCGCCCAGATATCACTACTCAGCTAACCAGAAGAGGAATGAATTCCAGTGTCCGATTATGACGATTGCCAAAAACGTTAGCTACATGAACATTTTTTAAATTATTTCTCTAGGTTGGGTTTAAAAAAATTAATCATGGATCCAAAGTATAATGGAAATGTGTTTTAGACAATCACTGAAATACTAATTACCGTTCTATACCTATGCATTAACTTTCAATTCTCAACTAACACGCAGATTAATTTGCTATGAGGAATATTCAATCACTTTTCCAAGCAAAAAATGATATGCAATAACTCTTGAATAAGGTTTTTTGGAATATTTTTACTGTTTTATATGAACAGTGATTGCGATATTTTATGGATTTCGAGAGTCCAGTTCGCTCATTATTCTCTCTATTAAATATTCACATTGTATTGCATATTGAAATTAAACAGTTCCAAAGTAATTTCAGAGGTGAGAGCATTTCAGTCGTAAAAATTGCCCTTTTTCACTAGGTTTAACCTTATTTTTAATCTTCCAGCACGTAGAGCTGGTAATCTATGTTTGCGGCGCTTTCCGAAAAATTTAAGTTTTGATTATATGCTTCGGATTGGATGTCAATTGACGAAAAATATACTGAGGGTAGCTGCGCCGCGAGCATCCATATTTGTTACTTTCTAGCCGTCTTGAGATTCATTTACCTAATATTGTTGATCTAAAGCACGGTATCTTCAATTTCTCGAATTGCTCTGTATTCAGATTTTTTATATCCTTAGTTGGTACTAATTTTGTCTCACAATTCTTTTTTATCCATTTGGAGAAATTCTGGAAGCGTATTTCTCGAATATATTCCTCATTTAATTCACATTTTGTCCTCGGTGGATTGCGCTCCCAGATGAATTAATTGGTACCTTTATATAAATATATATATATATATATATATATATATATATATATATATATATATATAATTTATTGTTAGGATATTTAACCTACCTTAACCAGTAGATTACCTAATAATAAATTATATATATATATATATATATATATATATATATATATATATATATATATAATTTATTGTTAGGATATTTAACCTACCTTAACCAGTAGATTACCTAATCATAAATTTTATATATATATATATATATATATATATATATATATATACACACACACACACACACACACACACACACACACACACACACACACACACACACACACACACACATACTTAAAAAAAGTTCATCACAACCGCAGCACCTTTTTATATGCACCGATTCCACGAGACATAAAAAAAACTAAACTTCCTCGATGCTATCCCGCATTGATGAACGAGCGGAACTCACAGCATTTATTTTTTTCAGAAAAAATACACCTTCGTCAAAATTTTATCCCAGCGCCTATTACTATCCAAAAATAGCGCTTATTCGGAAAATCGAATGCTTGCGAAACATTTTGAACAGAAGTGCCACACAAAGGAGAGATAAAAGGGGTTTTGAAATTGAAGGGGAAAAAAATAGAAGTCAGTGGACACAAGAAAAAGTGAGAAGTTTTACATTCGGGGTGGTAGGAAGGGGGACTTTTCTCTCTCTTTTTATAATTTTTTTTAAGCAACCTGAACCACCTTATAGAAAATGCGGCGTGTTCTATATTCCTCAAATCTCCCTTCTCATTTCCCAATTTCATCCCCGCCTTCCCTAGCCCTTCATACCCGTCAGCCCCTCCTTCCACCACCGGCATCATTGTTTCCCCTTCTCTTTCCTCACCCCAACTCCACCACCTTCTTTACTCCTCCCCCCAAACCCCTGACCTTTCTACATCCTCTCTCTCTCTTCCCCTCTCTCTCCTTCTTCTCCTTCCTCCGCGATCAATGAATGCCCTTTTCAACCCTCCCCTCCTTGTCCCTCCTAACCCGACCCCTCTCCTCCCAGCTTCCCCTCTGCAACTGGCGGGGGTGGGCTGAGGGTGGAGGGTGGGAGTGGGGGGAAGGGGCATGTGAGGGAACATAGAGACACTCCCTCCGCAAATTCTGCCTCCTGCTAACCCAAAGGAGAGACTCTTCTGGCAAGATAAGTACGATCTCACGAGGAATCGACTGATCCGCAGCGATGTTTTTCGCAGAATATCGCACGCATTCGTCGAGGCGCCAGAGAGAGACAAGTTACCCAATTGGAAAAATTTGAAACTTATTCATGCTCTCTTTAAAATAATATCCGAGGATATTACGATTAGTATCGATAGTTTGATATACAAAAAATGTATACCTTTCATTTGAAATCTCGTCTTCGTCCTTTGTGTGGAAAACAATACATCTTCACTGAAGAATCGAGACGGGTGGATCAAGGCTTTTCTATTTTAGAGGGATTTGGACAGGTTCATATTTTTGTTCTGGTTTCAGAAAATAACACTCGATACTCCTGACTCTTCAAAAATGTATCATTTTTAATATTGTTTTTTAAATTATTCACTAGAAAAAACCAAATCTCTTGTTATTTGTGTTTGTAAATTTATTGACAATTGAATCAGAATCAAGCTCATATCCCTTTGGACATAGGTGAGGAAGTCGGTTTTAGCGGGGGAGTTATGACCTCCATGGCCTCCACCAGAACCTTGTAGTATAGAATATACTATTAGTACAATAGCTTCAGTTTGCTGCTTCCCAATGAATATTGTGATTTTGACATATCCCAGGTTTTTTGAAGGCTAGGCTTCGATGAAGTCTATATTTCTGGGAACCAAAACTGGGGTTTTCAATAATGTGAAGTCGGAAACTTGCAATGGTGGACGGTCAAATGTTTAAAATCCTACCTGAAGTAAGTCCATTGATGTGATATACAAGATGTGCTTGATACGAGTTGGACTTTCGTCGATGTCTTTGTAAATTGCGACCATGCGGTGTGTTGACAGGCCAACCGTCTGTCCCTTCATAAGAATTCGACGATTAAGTAATATGCGATACGAAACACATTCTCGCTAATGCATATTGAAATTAATTCAGTCGGATGCGTATTTATTTTTAACCGTTGATTTTGATGTATTACCAGACATTCGAAATCAGATGTCGATGATACGTAAATGGTTGTTAATATGATGAAATACTATTTCGAACTAGCCGTAGTTATCTTATAGAAATGCGATTTTAGATAAAAAATGGGATGACGTCAATATGCATCGAAAGTACGACTATTTCACGCAGCTATGAGGCAACTCTAATTACTTCATTGTGAATCTGATGTACGCTGTTCTATGCGGTGCCATAAATGCACCTATATTAAAATTACTATTTGAATGCAATTATCGAAACGAAATTCGATTCTGGATGTAATCTTTGCATTTACGACGATACAAATCGGCTGCAACCAGTGCATGGTCTACCTTATATTTGAATGCAATGAGCAATATTTGATTCAGAATTCAATCAATTTAATGAACACTGAAACACGCCGATGCGGTTACAACCCTACGGTACGTTTCCTGCAATTAACAACATTTTCGATACAAATTCGATTTTTATCGAAGCTGTGAAGGATTCGATGCGTTGTCGAGCATTGCCCTCCCACCCTCAACCGCCTCCTGCCGGGCCAGTAGCATCGAGAGTGCCGCCTCCGCGCCGGGGAAGGACCCACCACTGCGTCACACGGAACGAAATCCTCCTTCCCTTACTCCTGCCACCATCCCAACCTTCTTCCTCCTCCTCCCCCGCCCTAAATTCTCCCTCACCAAACCTCTCCCTGACTCCACCCCCCACCGTCCCAGTCGCCCAAGAGCCTGCTTGCCGCTCTCCGACTTCACCTCCAACACCAACCTCTCTTCCCCCCTTCACCCCATTCATCCGTCTGCCCTCGTGTTTCTTCCCATGCAGAGCGTGTGCGTTTACGTATGTATATGTGTGTGTGAGAGAGAGACGGGACCGGAATCACTAGTTACGCCGACCTCCCAGCCCAACACAGACAGCACATACCTCCGCTCTGCTCCCCCACCACCCGCGATTTCATTTCCTCCCTAGACTTCCGCATTCTTCCTCAGCTCTCTCTCTCTCCCTCACCTTCCGTTACCACTTCCTAGCTCGTCGTTCATCAGTCGTTCTCTTTCCCGCAGCGTAAACGGCAAACCCTCGTTAGGGTGACCTCGGTTTAGGGCAGAAACCCCATTTGGAAAAGAAGCAGGAACACAAGTCTGTTCCCAGTGAATATACGATTCCAACATCGTATTTCAGCTAGTTGCATTCATGCCTATCTTTTCGGCCCACCTCAATTTTGGAGTATGCATAATAAAGGAAGTTTTCAATATGGCTTGTGTTCTCTTTGACCGCTGTTTTCGATCCTTACCTTGAAACTATGATTCTTAGATAACCTACAGATGGCTTGGATGCTGATCTTTCCACAACAAGGGAAACATATCTTCCGAACACTTGGGTGTGCCAGAAAATAAAACGGTCCACAATGACTACCAATTATCCTATGCGTCAAATGTCACCTGGCCATACTTCTTAGTAGCCCATGGCGGGGTAACATGTCGATGTTAATTCTACATTCTTTTAAAATAATTTGGCGTATTAATATATCATTTCATATACACTTCTCTCTCCCAGATATTTGCAAAGATCTGTCATGTGTGTTCCATCTACCGCATTCACTTGCAATTTCTCAGTCCAACAGTTCCTCCCAAGCTCTAAGGTATTTTAAGTAAGCTTCCACGTTCATTCTAAGCTTAACATGAACTTGGAAGTTTAATAGTCACATGGTTTATATTTTGCTTTGAACTGTGAAAATGAAAGTAAGTTAGACGGTTGGTATGTTTGAGCAGAATATTGGATCAAAATAGGAATAGCATGCGAATTGCATTTGGATTGTTCTTTTCACTTTGGCTAACATGGACAGCAGTACCTCTTCTTTCCTCAGCCAAATAATATTAGTTATAACTTAGGAGGAGAATTACTATTAAAATTGATGACATTCACCTGAAGGAAGGGTTTCATTCCAGGAACTCATAGAAAAACGCCATTAATAAATAATTTGGAACTTCGATAAGGAGAGTGGCGATGATTGGTGGTGTTTGCAAGACCTCTGAGGAAAGGGAAAGGAGGAGGAAAGAGAATGCTAGTACGTGTGTTGAGATATTTTGAGAAGCCTAAATGGAGTATTGATAAAATAAACTTGATGAAAAAGGAAAGGATAGGGGAAATATTTTGACATAGGTGAGGAAGAGAGAAAGATGGTGAAGAGAAATCCAAAGAACGTAGTAAAAATGGATGGATACGACGTATGTATTCCTAGATTTTTAAAGAAAGTAGGATTTCTAATGCTGTGTTAAGGGAAACGAGTGCTAGGTACGTAATATGGCAATCGAGAGAGACTAATGGAAACAATAGTAAAAGAAAGTAAAAGTTCATAAAAAGTGCAGGATAATATGGCTAAACTTTCTGCGGAAGCAGCATTCTTCAGCACCTTTCCGTGAATTTCTTTCAATTATATTTCCTTACCGCAACCGTTGCTTTTGAATGGCATCAGTTTTTCTTGCAAAAGTTCAGGTCTGATACTTTAACACAATGGTGAAGACTTATGAATGAAAAAGTTGGGTATAGAGCCAAATAAACTTTGTCGTATGATACTCTCAGAGAAAACCCGAAAAATAAAGTGAATGTTCATAATACGTCCGAGGAGATGAACTTAAATGCTGCAAATTGCCAATAGTTTCGTTTCATAAGGTTAACTTAATGGACACTATGGAACGTAAACTAAATAAATAAACTCGTATAAGGAACGATACTGAATTTAAATTAATTTCGGAATGAAACGAAATAAATCTAATGTCAAGGGAATAATCCTAGTTGCAATATATTTGGTTCCCATGGTGGCAGCACTGCTTGAATCCTTAAGACACGGAATTTTTCAGCACCAGTCATCGATTGTTGAATGGTGTGTCGCAGTGAGAGCATGTCTTTACTGCGGTCTCGTGATGAGTTGCTGTAATGGTTACTTCGTACAATGTGGCATGAAATGATCGACATGAAGTGAAGTACTCGTATCGTGATTTCACAGTGTAATTGCACCGAAAATCAAATAAAGAAATATGAAAACTATTTGCTTCCCTCCATATTATTCTTTCGGCATGCTTCAGAAATGGAAATTAAGCTGGGTGAAAAGGAGTTTCAAATCGTCATTGCTGTCTCCTAGCAATGAACCATTATATCCTTTTGGTCCAAGCCAAAGTCTAACGGTTAGTTGACTTTCGTAATTTAACTACCCGAAAAAAGGAACCACATTCCGTACACCTCGAATGACGAACCCTTTCTTGATAGACCCGCCTCATATTTTCCTTAATTTTTATGATTTAGGTCTCAGAGTTTCTCGTGACAAATTAAAATATTTCACATATTTAATTATAAAGTGAGGGTAAAATTTTTAACCTTCACATTGTTTTTTTCTGCATTTTTTCCTCTACATTTCCACAGGTGACGACTTTTATGTATGTATATCCATGTGTATATGGGTGCGTGTATGTATACCTATCACAAATGTAATGCAAAAGTGTTTACTAATTTTTTAACAAAGAAAACTGGCTAAAGTTGAAAAAGATGAGACAAAATATTCTCGGAAATTTATGGTTAATTTCATATCCTACTGCAATTTCAGTGAGAGCATTCATTTTTAAAATTTTATCCCCGGATGCAATGTTGATTAAATCTCAGGTTATATGAAAGCTATGTTTCCGTTCTAATTTTTTAAAGTAAGAATTAAAATATTATTGAGAAAGCAATTTCCCGGAAATTCTATTTTTTTAATTTTTGCAAGCTCATTTACTACGAATATTAGCAGAAAACTTGAAGAGATGAAGGTAGGAAATTATCAATGATTTGTTCTTGGTGCCAGTAAATTCATTTTTTTCTGAGAAATAACCGGTATAATCCACATACAGTGAATAAATTATAGAAATTAAGCAATAAAGACTAAAAGAATCATATTGGGTCCCGGAGCTATAAATTTCTGTTTCATCTCATTAGAGTCAGCAGTTAGACTACAGGTTTTCTACACTATGAGGATAATACACGTAGATAGGGTAATAAAAGCATTTAAAGTTTTCTAATTTTCCTTTACTGCCCGTTCATGGGCATCCTCGAGTGATAAATTCCAGTCAATCACGGTAGTTCTTGATGGGGACGGTTCTACATATGTATAATCAATAAAATTCCGAAAACCTCTGACAGTATTTTGGCGGCTGTGACTACTTTCTTGGAGAGAAATTGGGAAATTGGTTTATTGAATTGTATATATAAACAAACAACATTATTTTCCTTTTTAATAATTTGATTAATATTGCAACAAATAACTATTGCTTCATAGAGCCTACATTAGGTGGAAATTATTTTTAAGAGTAAAAATGGTACTCTATAAAATTAATACAAGTTCCAAACCCTTGATTTTGTTTAACTAACAGCCTAAATCCAAAATTAAATTTTTAATCATATAGGCATCATAAATCATTCCTTTGAGTAATCCAGCAAATAGGTTTTTCATGATTATTATGCTCATTTGCATACATTTTGGAAAGTTATTTTTTGCATCTCTTTCATTGCCATCTGTTAAGCTGTAATGCTTCTCTTTCTATAATTTGCTCATCATTAACAGTTAATATAAAAGTAAGTGAATTGATTTGATCAATATCATTCAAAAGACCTTTGATTTTCTTTATTTTGTAAAATTCCGAATTAATTATTTTGCTTGTAATAAGTAACTAGTCATTTCAATCTTACATATTTACGTTATCACTTTTTCTGTAATTACTTATAAATAGAAAGAAAACTTGACTTAAGAAAATTTTTGTTCCTTTATGTTTTAAAAAGATGGAAAGCCAAAAATTACTCCTCTTTAAAGAAAATGAAAGGCTCTTATCGATCGTTTTGCGTATTAGGCAATAGAAACTGCGAAACCAGCATTTTAAACTAGCGCCCAATACTGATGCAAAGGTTAAAGGTTGTAAATATTAATACTAAGGGAAGTTGGCGTGCTGCTCTAGAAAACTCCGGGTCTTAAATTAGCTGCTTCTTAGAGCACGTGGCTTACTTTAGGACAGAAGGATTCATTGTTTGCTGTGGCAGAATTTCCGCCGAGTTGGTGTTTACCCTCACGGGATTTTAGCTCCAGTGAAAACCTTCCCTTGAGTACCTGCCCTCGATGACCGTGAAATCTTGAAATCAAGAAATGAAATGAACCTAAATGTCAAATAAAAGGGCTAAAATATAACTTTCTCGAAGCAATGTACGTTTTTAGCATGAAAGGTGCCTGTCTCCCCGCTCAGTCGTGAAATTCACATTCATTGTTGGCCGCGTTATGAATCCCGTTTACGCTGTTGCTTTGAAGTTTTTACTTTCTTTTTAATATTATTTACTTTTTAGGTTGTCCGCCTTATTAACCTTGCATGATTTGAGGAATTAATATTATCAAATTAATTTAATTACATTTAATCCTCTTGTTTAATATAATTTATTTTTTTAATATTCCAGATGAGAGAAAATAATACTTTGTAGTACAATTCAGGTACAATCGGGGAGGATGAATACCTAGGATGCGCAGTTCTCGGAAGAGAGGTTGAGCCAGGGGTGTCCATACTTTCCCCTGCTTTTCAATGTGTGTGTTGAGGAAACGACTTGAAATAGGAATAATCACTGGTGGGAAATTCATAGAAATCAGGTTTTAAGAGGATCAAGCTTTAGTATTTTAACTAGTCAAGGGGTAAACATTACTGAAGGTATTGGACCGTAAATGCATTATTTATGGGATGAGAAACATGGAAAACAAAACAAAGGTAACGAGTTTTTCGAGAAAGAAAGAATCGACGTTAAATATTAAAATAGGTCGTAATATCAGCGGGAACATTTTACATATCGCGGAAGTGTTTGATAGCAAAATGATCAAAGTAGTATGGTAATAGGAAAAATATTAATAATTGCGTTAGGCCAAGAGCTTAACGATAATGAGTGGAATTTATGGCGGGAACGTTGAGTAACGACGTTAAGGAAAAACTCGTTAAAACTTTGAAATGTAGCGTCCTTCCTTGCGGCAGAGAAACATGGCCGTTGAAGCATATATAATAGGCATGGTTTGAAAGCCTTGGAAATGTGGCAGGAAGAAGAATAGAAAAGGTAAAATGGACAGAAATAAAATAATAAAGATGATTTAGCATGTGGTAGAGGAGGAAGGATTGTAGGGAGAAATCCCAAGGAGGCAGCAAAGGTGGAATCAGAGCATTTTGTTTAACAATGGAATCTCAAAGATAGGTATAGAGGGGAGATCGTTAATGGCTATGCAATCGATGAATAAGTATTAATAGGATAGGAATATTGGAAGGCATGAAGGGGAGCAGAAAGTATGTGGAATTGAAATATCGGGTGCAAGGCTGTGTTTTGGTAGTAGAGGAAAAGGAATGTATCATTGTACTATTTTATAGTCGGTATCAATCAAAAGCCTATCTTAAACTGCTTGCTACGAATAATAATTATAATATTATTTTGTTGCTAATTATATAAAATAAGTGTCAACCCTGAGTTTTCAAAGCAAATGTTATTTTTAATATGTGATATTCTATGGACGAGTGAAAAAATGCACTAATATGCACTTTTTACGCACCCAATATTCTTTTGCTATTGAATACTGCCATTAATTAATTGTCACTATCATAAAACCCAATTAAATTCTCTATGCTGCATTAAATTAATTTTGTTTGGGTGAAGATGCGAACTAGAAGTCTGAGGGGAATATTATTTACAATACGTGAAGGTCTGTATGAAATACCATATTGCTGGCATCTCCTTTGTAGGTGGGAATAATCATTGATGAAATCCGAACAGTATCATGAGCATCGCAAAAAAATTATCCCATGCTTTGTTTTTCAATGTCCTTTTACCTGAGTTGCGTGCTGAGATAATTGGCATTGCGTGTTCTGCTCGCTTCGCGTGTTTCCTTGAATCGATAACTCTCGCGTAAGTCCGACGCAGCGAGGGGATTTTCCGAAGGGCTATATACGTTTCCTATGCCAGGGTTAAAATCTCAGTGGCAATAATCTGATTCATAATCTTTCAATATGTTTCCACTAACCCACATAAACAAATATACTCACGCCTATGTCGTCATCTCAATATTTACTAATAACAACTTTTCATATTTCCGAGTGAAAATGCCTTTTATAACTTGTTTATTTCCTACCAAAAAATAATAAAACTGAAAATTAAATTTCAGAGTTGAAAGTTTCAGTTACACCTACACATCAAGGTACACATTTATTTATTCAAAAAATCAAAGTGATATTTCGCTGTGGTTGTATATTGCATAAACTGATGAAAAGGTTATTTTAGCAGGTTGGACACAAAGGAAAAATTTTACCTTAAGCCTCAGCGCAACATCTGTATGTTTGAGTCAAGCTTTTGATGCAATTATTTAATTAATTGTAATACATTAACTTTTATGAATTGGTAAAGAGTGACTCGAAAGTGTTCTTTGATCGATTTAAAATTTAAAGTCAAATTTGAATTATGTATAAACTTTTATGGCAAATAAAGTTTTGTCTAATAGTAGTAGAAAAAGGAAACGAATAAAAGAATTTAATTCACTAGTAAACTGAGCGGCATTACCAGTGAAGATTGTGCATTGTCTGCTAAGCATTTCCCTTGTTCTAATACCCTCTTTGTTTAAGTTTATTATTTCAGTACAATAGGTCATATAAATGCTTAAAATCAACTAAACCACATAATTTAATGAATTATAAAAGTAAATAGTTAACTTTAACTCGAATTATGACAAAAATTTCATTAAATTGAGTAATTTTATTTTTTCTTCGACAAATGTTTCATTTCAACCTTGAAAAATTTTTTATCGGTTGAGCGATGGGGTGATATAATTGTAGATGACTTTTAAGTTGATTGGACTCGATGGCATTATATCTCTCTTCAAGACGCAGGACGTAGTTAGTTCCAAATCGTTTTTTCTAGACTTAGAAACATTTTTTTACTATTCGTGAGTTTAAGTTGCCTGTCTCAAAACACAGCAGCAGTCGTTTGGATCAGGTGAGGAGACATACACGGAAACAGACGTCGGATGCGCGATTGATTTTTATCCGGTGGTCGACCTGCCCGCAGATTGGGAATATCTCGCAGTTACGGGAATTCCGTCCTTCAAAAACTCACGAAGTTGTTTTGCGAGCGGAATTGAAAAGGGTTATCAGAAATCAAATTTTCTCCACCCGGAAGGAAAATGGGACTGCCATGAAATTTTATGCCGAGTTGAGTTTCCAATCGTGAGATAATGGACGTCGGCAGATGCGCATCTGACTGAAGTGTGATGACGAATTTCGTTCGTCGAGGAAAATAAATGCGTACGGATTCCGGTCGGTGGCATTTGCGACTCGTGTATTCTTCTCGGTTCTTCCTCGAAAGGTCGGCAGGACCTAGCTCGTTTTTGGTGCCGACATGTCAAATCTTGCGCTTTCGGAAGCAAAAAATTTGTGATCAGACCTCTTTCGTGTCCAGCAAAAAATTCTGGAATGCTTCCAGTATATCTGTCTGTTAAAGAACTTCAGAATGAACGTAGTGGGATTGCATACCAATGCCCTTGACAGTTGAATTCTAACTGTCCTTATGATCATTCAAAACTTTCATCTTCTAACCTTTGCCAGAGATTCAGGGTCACGTTTTGCATGACTCCACGCCCTATTTTTGTAAGTTTAGATAAATTTAATTCCAATGGCTGTAGTAATTTATAGCTCCAAATGTGATCTTCCTGCGTGTTTTCTCCTTGAGTTTGGTGGGGAATCACATAGGTGAGGAAGGAAAATTCAGGCCACAAATTTCTTCTGTTGATTTTGAAGGAAATGAATCCCGTGCCAAAGACCAACTTATCATTTAAGCCCTCATATGCCTAAAGATTAATTTATTTTATTTATCTTATCTATTTAGAACTTAGACCCTAGAATTCCTATAACATTACTATCATCCAAATGATATTTTATTGATTGTGTGCAAACAAATCTAAGAGATTGAATGTACCCCTAGATACCTTTATATGAAACCTCCATAAATTTGATTACACACCACTCCCCATTTTAGCAATTGAAGGGGTTGACTTTACAAAACCCAATGTGAACTTAGTGGGTTTTTTATACGCAACATATAAAAATAGAAACTCCATAATAGTTGCTATTAATTCTATGTTATATAACCTTATTTTACTTCAATATGATTTATATCACTCACCATTTTGTAATTTATTAGTCAACTCACATATTCCACTGGTTTGTCAATCATATTTTTGCATTAGCTAACATAACCGGATGCAAATACAGGGCTAATGAAGCTGTTTTTACTTAAAATACAGAAAATTTTATCATTACACCACTGAACCTGTTCACTTTCTCCTTCGCCTGTAAATAAGGTGAAAAAATTACTCTGAGACCTTTCCCCCATCGTTCATTAAAGCCCCTCTCCCAAGACGTTGTTTGTGAATTTCCCACCATGTCATGCAGATGACCCGTCAACCTTCACAATATTCTGCGCCCCCGTCCCCCCTCAAGCCCACAATTCCCTCGCCCGGGAACACAAGGTATTATCCGTCTTCGTCCACGTTGTTAAAATATGCCCTCTCACTAGACCAAAGAGTCCCAGCTCACTTTCAATTCCATCACAAGGAACCTGAACTTCTAAATACGTCGTTTGCATACTACGGTGCGACTAGTGTCCCTTAGTTTACGTAGGTGAAACGTCTACGCCCCTTTCCATACATATTAGTAAATCATAAAACATCTTACTTGCTCTCACTCACAATATTTCATTTGATAATTGTTTTTTCGTTTCTATCTTCCACGTTCTACCTCCCGCTGTGTCTAGCACATAGGTCATAAACACATACCAATCAATTATCTGGTTGCTAAAGTCATTCCGCCCACCAGAATTCGAAAATTTTTATTAAACTTCATTATCTCTGCTTCTTCAAACAACAGCCTAATCCTTAATTAGATTATTATTCCTTCCTTATTTCCAAATTAAGTTCCACTCCTGCTCATTACATTGTAGCCTACCCCTACTTTTACCTCGCACCTTAAACCTCCCCTAGCCCTCAAATCCCCATCACTGCACATCCACAGAATAACAATAGAACAGTACACTTTTAATACTTGACTCTTCTGCTGAGGAAAGTGCTCCCTCCTGACCCCGAAACGTCCGTGAGTTTCACAAAATATTTCTACTTTTCCTCCATTGCCTTTCTGATGTAAATTATATATGTATATATATGTATGTATATATATATATATATATATATATATATATATATATATATATATATATATATATATATATATTTAATGCCCCGGATGTAAATAATAATTTTAACTCTTTAGCTGCCATATAGCCATATAAGGTTGAAATTACAACTTTAAGTGAACATTTTTTTTGGTACTATATTTCAGCTTGAGGAAAAATTTTAAAAATCGTCAATTCTGCATATTTCCCTCAGTTTCCGTGGAAGTAAGATATATCTCGTCGTAAATATGATTCATGAAGCAGTTTGGCGTTCTCGTCGAGTTTCTCTTCAGTACGAGGACAAGTACAAGTGAATAAAATGATACATCGTGTAAGAGTATTTCTCTTGCAAAGGAAGGAAAGATATATAAATGCATCGGGTAAGCTAACGTCTTCGTGAGAGTTACCTATATCAATTCATGCCCTCGTGTAGCTCCAGGTCCACCCATAATGGTATTTACAGCTTCTTTCCCTTTTCATTCTCACCTTCATGGAAAAAATTGAATGCACGAAAGTAGTGGAGTTCCTTTTCTCTCGGGAATTCAGTTTGTTGAATTTTTAAGCTTCATTCTATAAGTATTCCAGTGGGGACAAATAGGTATGAGCAAACTGTAAGCCACTGAAGTCTGGTCCGATATTGGAGTTGAATAAAAGGCTGAAATAGAATAAGAAGGCAAATCAAAGCAGAATTTGAGGGATCTAGGCTGCATAAAATGTTTTCCTTTAAGGTATACCCTCTTTCGTATTGATATGCTTTTCTAGTTTGTCTGTAGACAGCGCGTACTTTGTATGACTGAAAATTTTCACTCTATATAAGCTAGGGAAATAGGCTTTACTCTGATAATGAACAATGAATATAACCCATTTAGTTACTTCTCTCACCACATAAAGGGGTATATTCTGGATCAATCAAGACTCGAAATTTTTATACCATTTTCATTCCACTTTGAAAATTATGTAACACATGAAAACCATGGTGAAATAGCTCAGTGCATTGTAATTTTGCAAAATAAGATTTTTTAAACCCATTTACGCAGAGATACTATCATTATCTTCAGAATATTTTCACAGTTTCAATGTATATTTTTATTATTTTAAATAAGTATATGAATTTGGAGTTAATTGATCACTCAGATTCATAGCGAAAATGGAGAATTTTATCTTTTTGTTTTATTTAAATTGCCCTGTGAAAGAAAATACATTAAAGCGATCTTCTAAGAATCAAGTGAATAAGAAAAAATAAATATTCTGGATCATAAAAACAATTGAATCTGAAGAGATGTTTTCCATTAATAGATCCAGGAGTATTTCCTATTAAAAATCATCGTTTAGTAGAGCCTTTAATGCTTTCAGTGTACTGATTTAAATTTTCTGTTCCGTTTAGTACAGCGTTAATAAAACACACGATTTAAAGTGCAGCTTTATTTGAAACCGACTGACTTTCATCTTGAAAATTAACGAGAGGTAGAAAAAACTGATAATATTTCAACCTTGGTGAATTCATTAAATGGAAATATATTTTCTTCTTTGTGGAAGTCGCCTTAATGCTTTCATCAGGCACGCCGATTTATGAAAGCACTTACTTGGCTCGCAGGGTAAAATGCGTGGGAATAGGGCCATAAAGAACTTCCCTGAAAAAAGAAGAGAGATAAAATAAGGAAAAAAGGGTGTTGCAATTGCTTAACTTTGTAACAGCAAGGCCAGGAACAAGAAAGAATAACGCGAAAACATCCACGTTAAGTGTGGAAGTCTATGGAGTAAAGAATACCATTGGAAAATCAGTCCAAAGAGGAATGGGAACTTTCGGAATATGGTGACGGATGTGGTGCTTAAGTTTAAACAAACATAAGACCAGAAAGGACATTATCTCACACTGTGTACTACAGCAAAAATTACTGATGGTCTTAACTTGAGAAACAGTGGACTTATTAGAAGCATGTTAGTTGGTAAGATTCCGCAAGGATTTGTTATCAAGTTACCACAAAAAACATTCAAGAAGGAAGGATGGTTGGTGGTTACCTACCTGCCAGCAAATAATAAATTTGGCTTAGTTTTTAGCTTGAACCTTAGCACATGAAGTCCGTCATAGAACGATACAAAATGTCTTGTTCTATCCATATATCGATATACCCAAAACTTTGGGAAAATAAAAAGATCAACATTATTACGCTACGGAAGACAGCGGCAGAATTTTTAAAACTGAATCACTAATCCGTTCAAAATCATTTCCATCAGGAAGGAAATGAAACGCCAGTTGCAAATATCGTCGTTTCAGAATTTCTGGATCTGAGCCCCGGTGCCTCTCGCGTCTCCCTCCCTATCCGATAACATAAAGAGGGAATTTTAAGCACGTCACTACACATCGGCAGCGAACTGCGGTGAAACTAGTTTTAAAGAAACCCAATGTCGAGGGAGAGGAAGATTGGAGAAAGGAATAAGGAGCCGTAGAAAGGAATAATAAAAATAGAGGATTGTGGTGGGAATTTTAAGAGAGGAAGGGAGAAGATTTACGATGCGGCGGGAAGAGGTTCGAGGGGATTGTGGGCGTGGCGGCAGGGGGGGGAGGAGGGGGACTGAGAGGGGGCGGGAAGAGATTTTTCGTAGAAAATGATGGTAAGGAAAGAGAGATAGGGAGGAAATCGTTAAAAAATATAAAGAGTAGGAAGAATTTGAGAGGAAAGAAAGGGGTCGGGAACAGATGTAGGAGAAAGCGCCGTTTCCAGTGTTTCCCTTCTCTGGGAGCCTTCTGCATTCGTCTGTTGGACGAAGATCAACGTGCTGTGCGAACGAAATCAGACCAGTCATTGAATATGCTCCCATATCTCTAAGGATTGGAATATGAACATTGTCAGTGAGAATTTGAATCTTTTCTGATTCCAACATTTTTACCTGCACACGTAGGTACAAACTTACCTCTTATATATTTCATTTTCCTCTGGAAGCGTTCGAGCAAACCCGATTGATTATTACATGTATAGTGTAGGGAGATAGCGATTCTTCTTTTTTTCTTTCTATACCATTTTATCATTGATTGCTTATTTTACCTCTGTAGTGCTCATTCAATTATTCACTTTTAATACCTAAAATGTTTAAATTATGCTCTTCTAGTTCTGTACGTTGAAAACATTGCTTTGAGAGCCTCTTTAAACCAAGTTCGCCCAACGGTTTCTTTTATAATCTTATGTTTAAAACTATTCATTTTTTAATATGCATTTATTTTGTATTATTTTGGTTAGTCGAGGGGTGTAGCGTACTGAGATAGCAATGGAAAACGTAAGGTAAGCGAGGAAGGGATAGGATTAGGATAGGGATGTTAGACGAAATGAAGGCAAGTGAAAAGTGTACGAAGTTGAAGACATATTGTAGAATTTTAGGTTTTATTTTTTCGGAGATGCAAGGAAAGGGTGTATGCCTGGTCTATGGTGATTCGAAATATACCTTAAAATGTCAAGTACGCAATGGTTACAATAATAATCTCTTTTTCCATCCGATTCATGTTCGTCCTCTACGCATGATCAAACCAAGTGAGTACACTGCTCTCATAGTTTTCTGATTCCACAGTGTCTTGTGCACGTTTTTCCATGTGAGTATTACGTTTATTAGCCACATTTCATTAGATTTATCAACATTATGATGGTTCAGATAGATTTTAGATCAATTTTGAAATAATTTGACATTTTGCATAGGAAGAAAATGGCTGAAAATAATTGCTTTAATTTAATAAACGTAAATATACTACACTACTGTAACTACGCCAGTTGTTCCACACGTCTGGAACTATTTGTAGATGAAAATGAGTATGGTATGCTCTTGGAAATTTTTAGGCTTCATGAACGGGAGTGTTTCACTTTGAGCGTAGGAGACATTACGCAGCTTATGCTATGAAGACTAAGAATGAGTGATAATACTCTAATTTGTGTAAAATGAAACATGTTACGAAAGACTAACCTAGTGGCTTCGAACCAAATTTTGCGACTAAATTAAGTTTCCATGTCAATGCTTAACCATTGAGTATATAATACTTTTAACTATAAGTGCATGAATGGTATTAACCTTAAGGGTTTGACACGGGTTGCACAAATTCAATCGCTTACGAAGAGTTGACATTTATTATTTTTAAGGTCAGAGGGACCTCAAAATCATATTTTTCTCTTTTTAATAAACGCTCCTAATTACTAGGGAGTTATATTGATACCTTGAGATTAGTGATCTTTGACAGCGCACGATGTTAAATATTAGAAAACCTCTGGTGAACCAATCCATTAAACAATTACACGATCGCTTTATAGGGAGTCGCATCGAGAAGTCTATTATACCTATGTTATTTTGGTAAAATATCTAATATTTTTAGCCCCAATCGGGCTCTAATAAATGACGAGGATGAAGTATGGTCCTTCCGTATTAGTTTGAACGTTTTTTTTCATATTTTTCAAGATTTTAATACAGAGACGTATGGTAGAGGAGAATTGCCACCAGAATAATGATAGAATTAACGGCTTAAAAATGCTTGTCGTTCTCACTAAAGCCTCAGTAAGTCCGTGCGTACGTGCAATGTTACAATAAAGTTGTAATAGCGTTAACATTACAGAGTCTACCTGCCTTTTTAATGTGATACTAATCAATTTGCTTGAAAAATAATACTAATCGCGTAGTTACAAATATTGACCCTTTAAGACCATTGAAAAAGTTTTAGATCATGTTTCGAAAATAAATAAGAGCGTCAAAGTGATTGAAAACTCTGTATTAGCATCACATTTGATAAAAAATATGCATCAATGAATGAGTGTAGCATATATTTCATCGTTTGTCATTCATTTCTAAACTAAGGTGAAACATTGACTTGTGCAGTCACGATTTAACCACCTTATAGTGCTCATGTGATTGTTTTATCTGCGAATATCTTGCAGATATGCCAACGATTTGGGTGAGAGAAGAAAGGAAATCCTCAAGGCTATCTCAACTGAATCCTACTCTATGCCAAAATAGTTCTCCACAAATATACACTGGCAAAAACTGTCTAATAATCTATATAAACTTTGATGCCGACATTTTAGCAGCACTGGTAGCAGGGTAATGGCTGAAATTCAACGTAACGGCGGGCAGGACATTGATGTGCCTGGAGTAGGCGTGTGAGGAAAGGGAAGAGAAAGGTCACGTCTTGAGGGAAACCGTGGACATGAGAGCTAATCTCGCCTAAAGGGACGGATATGCATGGAAATAAAGAGGAGAGGAATAAAATGAGAAAGTTAGGCGAGACGTACATAGGAGAAAGGTCGACGGTTCGAAAGCACCTTGCGGTAAAGAGAGAGATAGTTATATGACGTTATAATTGTTCACTCTCCTGGGTCAGGTGCGCAATTGCAAACGCTGCGAAATCGCAACTTTGCGCTAAATTGCGCAAAGTAGCGATTTCGGTGGCCGTAGGAGAACGAGATCACGTAAATATAAATTGAAAAAAACCATTTCACAGTTATTAACCCACACGTTACTTGGTCGAGTATAAAATGTATGTAATACTAATCGCAAACCATGTGTGAAATACTTCTATGCACATCGTGGTAATAAGGGGAGCCAGTTTTTTGTCATTGGTTTATCACGATGATCTGGTACCCATACTTTCACTGACTGAAAAGTGACTGTACAATGCTAAGACCGTACGTAGTACATAGTCAATGGGAATCATAACTGAGCCAGAGAGTTAATAGTTATGCACCCAGAGACAAATATGGAATAAATGAGGGGCAGTAAAAAGTAAGTTAACTAAATTGTATTTAAATACGATATTAATTGTAGGTGGTCCACTATTGTTCGGTAATATGACAAATGCAATTTCATACCATTATTTCAAAAGCTCATAGGTAAGGAAAGAATATTTTTATTTTTGCCAACATTGCTTTAAACTCCAGTGCTTAATAGTCATTACCCTTTTATTGCAACCTGGAAATCTTACTCATCCTCCCGTCTCCGGCATGTCTAATAATCATCCATCCATTGTAAGCATAGAAGTCCCAACTATCACTCAAAATTTACTCCCACCTCTTTCTGTATCTTCTTTAGATTTTTACAAAGCAGCATCCTAAATTTCCCACCACTATGTTATGTTTCTTTTAGTATTTAGAGATAATATGGTAACAAGAAAAGAGCAAGTAGAACTGTGACAGTAATAGAAAATCGTATAAATATGGATATTTGAAAAAGAGGAGAATACCTTCAGTGCAGGCACAAAAAAAGGTAAGGTTAAACAAAAGTAGGTGGAAAACATTTGAAAGTGAAAGGAGAAGAGAGAATAAAAATGTTTTCCGTTAAATTTTAAGTTGAAGACAAAAGGGATCCGTTCTTCAAAGACAGTAAGAAAGATGATGAGAGCCAGATTAAAAAAGCAGAGGATGGATATATATATATATATATATATATATATATATATATATATATTTATTTATTTATTTATTTATTTCTTCAATTAGGGTGAAAGAATCCACAATGGTATAAAACATAAAAAAGGGCACTCACGATATGTTTTTTGAATAACTGGATGGCAGAACCACCTTTTCAACTGAAGAAAGAAGGCTGATAGTATGGGTGATAGGCAGAAGAACAGGGAAGAAGTAGGAGAGGGAATAGGGGGGGTTATCAAGGTCAGGAAATAGGAGCGGAAATCGACGGGAAGTGGAAGGGTACCCCTAGTGAACAGGTCTCTAGGTCGGGGTCCGAGCAGGCTCTCATGAGCCAAATGCACGCCACCTCAAGGGTTTTCAACTTTAATGTTGCGTCTAATGGGGAAATCGATGTGATGGGTTAAAACAATGTATGGGAAACCGTATTTGGGAACCAGTAGACAGGCTGATTCGGAAAGAGGATGGCAGGAGGCGAGGTGATGATTAATGCGGATGCTGAGTGATGGGGTCAATTGTCCAACGTGAAAGGAGTGACAAAGCTTTCATTTCAGTTAGCCAATTATACAACGAGATGTGTATGAGGATGTAGAGGGAGATAGGAATGAAATGGTCTGTCGTTTAAGAGGCATGGAGGGGTGAAGTGGATACTTGCTTTTACCCTTGAGTTGATTGCATGATACTAGCGTGGATTTGAGGATAGCGAAGGATTTTGATAAGGCTTAAGCGAACTTCATCATGTTGGAATACTTGACGGGTAAAACTGACGGAGAGACATTTAAATAGCATGTGAAGTAAGATTTGGTGCTTTCCCGGCGTCTTTGCAGGATGAAGTTGAGGTCAAAATGGAAACCCTGACCCTGTGGAAGACCCAAGAAAACTTCATCATTTAAATAGTATGTTTATCGACATGTGCTGGGTGAGAATGAGGTGGAGGTCCTTGAGCATACGTCAGAGAGACTGGATTTGTAGTCAAATCAAGTCGTACACATTGAGAGGGTAGGTGAATTAATGTCTCGGAAATGGTTGGACGCGTGAAAGTTTTGGGGAATGTTTTTTTTTGAAAGGGACACTGGATACCGGTGGTTAAACACAGCGATAGGTAAATATCAAGGGAGTAGGTGTTGGTTGTTGCAGATTCGATGACCGCAGATTGAGAGTCACTAGGTGAGAGAGTATTTAGCGTATGATAGGTGGCATCAGGTATAATGTAAGTACTGTTTTTTGTCAGAGAGTTTTTTTAGACAGAGGTGTGACATTTTTTATTCTTAGATATATTTTGTTATCGAGGACATTGATGATTGATTGATTCTGAGGAAGATATAGTAGAGGCTAAGGAGGAAAAAGAAAAGACTGAAAACATTGTTTTAGGGTAGTCAAGATTTTGTAACCAGAGGACTCATTCTTGTATCTAGCGCAGAAGAGAGAATACAGGGGTAAGAGGAAACGAATTTTTTTCTTGAGGAGGCCAAGGTGGAAGTTTCTATATGAAGGGCTGACCTTACTTTCTTTTAGTGGAAGAAGTGTCTTGTAATTGAAGGAAAAAAAAGTGAGATAGCATAGGGTGGGAGAGACTCAGAAAAATGCCAATGCTGGGAATATGTGAAGTAGGACATTTATGGACAGTGGTGGAAAGATGAATGGTCGTTAGAGTGAGAGATTTAGGTATGAAGAGATGTGTAGCCTATGTTTTAACTAAGATTAATTGGCTGTCCGAGGGAGATAGAATGAGTAGATTAGATTAAGAAAATAGTGAACGTATTTATTATAGGATGGTAGAGGGTGGAACAATGGCTGGAGGTAGTGGTCGCTAAGGTCGCGGAGAACTTTTGTGTCGCTGAGTTACGGAAAGAAACAATTGGGCAAACTGGGATGTTGGTTTAATGTACTTTGGGCCGGATATGAGTAATTTGTGGGTGAGGTGGGCTGAGGATGGAAATATCTGTTATAGACAGGCCTTATGAGTGACGGCTTGAGAAAAAGATTATATATATATATATATATATATATATATATATATATATGTATACGAATATATATATATATATATATATACATATATATTCTATTCGGACCTAGCCTATGCTAATTTGTATTTTTACTCTTGTGTTGAAAAAACTCTACTGTTGAAGACCTTTCCGTACCGTATTGGTGTGATGTGTTCCCAAAGAAACAAACTAATGCTTTTAAGGTTTATATATTAGTAAGGTGAATACAAATGTCCATATTTATTCAATTGATATATTGAGTGTGTGCAATGTTTATATACACTCTTATTACAACGAGGGGTGTAAGAGGGTGTGTGAAGGACACCATCGTAATTATGGTGAAGTAGTGGTTCCGTGGGAGCTTGCAGTTCATTGTCTGGAGGGGTGGGGGAATAGGAGGACACGGAAAGGGAAGATGTCAATATCAGTGCCAAGATAAGGACACGCAACCCACGCCAGCATATACGAGGCGTATCACGCCACTATTTGAGGACGGAGCTCATTAACAACGCGCGGGACCGTATACTGTCCCTTTGTTGAGGAAGGGAAAAAAAATGATAAGACTCGGTACTTTGTTGCATTTTGCCCACTAGTTTTTCCGCATGAATCAGGAAGAATCCCTTTTCCTAATGGGTTGGCAAACATTATTGTAAATGTTGGGTGGAAATTAAAATCGACAACTCTGTCTGAACATGAAAAGAATTAAAGGATAAAAATAGTTTAAAATATCAGTAATTATAAACCTTAATATGAAAATGAGGAATCCCTCGGATTAAACAATTATATATATGATCACTCTCGTTTGAATATGCAATATAATTTAATTGAAGAAGGAGTCATATAAATATTGATGCCATATTTTTTGTTTACTGTATTTTGTTTTCGGTTTTGCGCCCAGCCAGGTGTGCATACAGATACAGTCGGTATCATAGCTCTGTGATTATATATATATATATATGGGTCGCAGTAGTCCAGGGGTAGAGAGCGTTGGACTGCCGACCGGAGGGTCTCGGGTTCGATTCCCGGACAAGGCACTCTGGGCACCTGCAGACGAGGTTAAAGGAACATAAAAGACATTTACGACTAGGGCAGGAGGAAAAATCAGCCATCGCCGAACACAGCATCGGGATGGACCACTCAATTGATTTCAACGGGACCAAGCTACTTGCCCGCGCCGGTGGTTACTGGGACCGCATTATCAAGGAATCCATTGAAATGAAAATGGCAGGACGGAATTTCAACAGGGATTCCGGCTATTCCCTCAGCCACACGTGGAAATCTGTTCTAATGGAGGTGAGAAGAGAAAGGAGTAAAGCACAACGACCCGGCGACCAATCAGGAGGCTCCCCTTCGTCGGACCAATCGGAAGTCACCTGAGTCCGAACGCGCATGTATATAAGGCGGCCAAAAACTGAATACCAGGCCAAATGCCACCCCGGAGCAATAGTCAAGAGCCAATGTTTTATGCATGGCACCCTAAGCCACTACATGCAACCGCATTTATATCTACTTAAACTTCCGTATTTTCTCCGACCCGAAGAGGTTTCGGCCTATAACGGGTGTTTGTCAAAACAAATCCATTCCGTGTTGTAAATATATTGTAAAATAACTTTTTGGCAAATAAAAACCTTTAAAACTGAACTGAAACGAATGGCAATCATCATCCCTGAAGGCGATGCACGAGTCGGACATCGAAACGTCGGCCAACATGGAACCCCTGACCCGGTGGAAGACCCGAGAAAACTTCATCAAATTGAGTTTAGTTCCTAAATAAACTTCCCTATGATTAAATGTAATATGTGTTACCTGTGAAAAGTTACTGTGCATCTTAGAATCTCGACTTTTCTCAGAAATTTTCAATTATGAAAGGAGCGTAACAGTCCTTTGAAAATTGAGATTAAAAATGACTAGAAAAAAAATATCCTTTATCGTATTTCCGGTTGTATAACTTCAAATGCCATGATTAAGCTACCTGTCCCAGTGCTTTTCCCACTTTTTTTTTATTCAATCGTTACAAATTCATTCTCCGTAAGTTTTATTCAACCTTTTTTTTAAGGTTGACGAATACTCACCTTTGTTTGTGATATGAAAAGAATCGAATATTGATTCATAAAGCTTGCTACCCGGAAATGTTTTTTTTAACCCGGATTTTTTCTTTGGCCAAACTTTTGACCGATGATTCTCGAAAAGAACGGTTATTAATAACTTTGAATGAGGCTAAATATGCTTAAAAGGTCTTGGTGGTAAGTCTATCAGGACCAGGTCAAGGTTGAAGATAAACTCCGGACGATGGAAACTATCCGATAAATTGTTACCGAAGTATGAAAACGGAGGTGACATTGTTTCAAAATATCACTGACGACTTCTTTGAAGAGGTAACCCATAACATGTTTATTGGATGCTCCTTTTGCATTATAAAGCAGGTAATTCAATGGTAAATTATTTTTTACAAATGAAGGATAAGAAATCAATTATCATATCAGCACACCTGTGTAATCACCCGCCCAATCCTCTTCTGAACAAAAAACATGCCAAGTTCTACCGGAGATTTAAAAATGAGATGTTTGTAATATTTACATCATTGTTTAACATCCGATAATAAGGCCAAAGTGTAGTTTCCCGATGGATACGAGATAAATAAATAAAATATTTGGAAATGAATGTCCTAGGAAAATTGTTGGTATATTTTTATTTTTTCCAAGCATATATTTTTTGTGAATTGTATTTTTTTGTAAGGATTTAGATGGTATTTAAAAGTTATTAACGTTAGTGCAAGTTATGAAAAAAGAAAGAAGTAACAGTTAAAATAATACAGGATGTGAGTAGTGGTAGGATTTAATAGAAGAGGGTAAGGGGATGGTAACAACTTATCCTTAACTTCTGCATCCGAGTCTAAAAACATAAATTAAATTGGGTAATATTACAAGAAATAACTATTAATTTTATTTATTTTTCATCATTTTTGCTATGAAAACCTTTAAAATACAATGAATTAAAGCTAAACATACAAATCATTAAATGGGTTTCGGTATTCAGGGATAGAGCGTCGGACTACTGAGCGGATACCGGCCCTGATTCGATTCCCGGGCAAGCCACTCTGAACACCTTCAGTTTCACACTGTTTGGGTGAAACTGAAGGTGTCCAGAGTGGCTTGCCCGGGATAGATGATAGTAGTGATAGTAAATACCATGATAATATCATATTTCCATGAATGCTAATTAAAACAATAGTTGAAAGGTTATGCTGCTAATTTCTTTGTTACTTTCTTTATCTAATATCCCTACAAAGGGGTTTGTGTTATGACGGCCCGTAGCTGAAGGCCGAAAACATTATCAAGTTGTATTACGGACAAGAACGCTTGACCGTATATATACATACTCATCAACGTTTTTGCTCCATTGGTCTTGCTGACTTTGTCAGTTAACTTAAGAGAATCAAGACGTTTCCGAAAGCGTTTAAATGTAAGAGTGGTTTTGAAGCTTCTTGCCTTATATCCGAAGCAGCATAAAACCCGTGAAGGCGAAGGGGAAGTGAGAGGATAGAAGATGACAGGGAAATATTTCACGCCGGACCGACTTGCGAGACATTGCCTTGCTTGCAACGAAATTGAATTTCTCATCTCCCAGCCCCACTATCATGACTATTTTCTTTCCCTTGCCATTTACGGGAGAGCGAAGATGAAAGAAAAACAAGAATTTATGGTACACCGCTGAGTTCCCAGGAATAAATCGTTCAAATCAGCAAGTGGCGATTAAGTCGACTGTTTCATTTTCTCGATGCTATGAGTGATTCATTATATTAGTGAAAAATATGATAATGGTTTCTCGCGATGAGAAATAATAATTCAGGTCCACTTTGGTACCCCTTATTAATATACTAATGCGTGTACCGTACATGAGTTGAACTGAGGAGGGGTTTATGCCGTCGCTAATATAATGGGTAAATTCATTATTTTTAGCCCGGCCTATCCCGATCATTTTCCGTGCCCATTAATTCGGGAATTGCTTGCATTCAGCTGTTCTCTCAGTTCTCTAATCCTCTCAAGATTTTCATTCTTTCATATTTCTTCTCTCTCACGAGCCACATTATCTCTCTCCTGGGTCTCATTCTAATGCCCGCCCACTAAAAGTTTTCTTTCGCCATTTTTCTGAGCCGGCTATTGTGCCACAATGTGTATCGGAAACAGCATATCCCTCTTTCGTAACGAGGCGGTCCTCATTTTTGACATTCTTTGAAGAATTTCTTTTCGTCCTCCAATTCATTCATTTTGACCTCTCTCACTCTCCTGTGGCGTCCGCGTTTATTTTAAATGAACATCGCAATCGATTGGGCTGAATTTGTCGAACGGGGCCATCATTAAGGTAGTCACTTCATCTCGATATGCTCTCTACTACCAAGGAAACACATTTCTTTTCGGTTCTCTCGAAGGCTGCTAATCCCCTAAAAGTTAAAATCCTTTTGGTCTTAATCCTAACTCTTGAAATATCGGTCATCCTTCTGCAAAGGCATCGGATTGAAAGCTTGCCGTGATGATGACTCTATCGAATCGATGATATGCAGTGCGTGATAACGAGAAGCGAAACACGAGTCAATGTTCAACATCGTTCGGGTGTGCAGCCACGGAACTATGCATCTGTCATCGGAACCGTATCCTCAAATTCAGTTTGCGAAAGAATGGACGACGGAACAGTGAGATTGTTTTAGCGATCCGCATCCATGGAAACAGTGTTTAGCCATGCGGAAATAATTCCATTACTCTGACACATCCACCAATGTTTGAGCGACATGATCGCTGGATAACTGAAATTTCTCTCCAGTCCCTGATGCAAACGTGCCATAATTCAATTAGAGGGGGATGAATCAAAATTAAAGCAATATCACAGCAGACTTCTACATTAATGAATATCCGATTGCGCGCTCTCAAAATGTGACGATGCGTTTCTTTTGGTAATTTAAGGATAAATATCTGGCTAGATGTTACGCAAAATATCCAGAAGCGTGTTTACATATAAGAGACTTGGAGCAAAACAATTGTTTTATTCATGAAATAAAATCGGAACCTCAGGAATCAGTCCGAGGAATGGAGCCCATAACATGTATAAAGTCATTAGGATGGATCTGTTGTCTTTCAGATGTGTTATTTATTTGACTGAGGACTTTCGTTACCTTTCGCAAGTATCCATTTTGCAAAAGCACCTGAGGAATTAGCCGAAATTTGTGTTAGCGGACTAGCATATTACGCTTCTTTCAACCTGCCAATAACCATTTTCTTCATTTGAACTAAATATATACACGCTACTTCGTGTCTTCCTGTACTTTATTGTTCTAAAAGGCATTATATAACATAGCATACTGTCAAATGTCTCCCTTGATTTAAGTAATCACAATGGCAGCCTAAAATATTTATTGAAGGTTTGAGGAAGCAGTATATCGTTTGAATAACAACAAAACAAGTATCGTGAGAAAACAAGAAATCCCAAAAGAATGGTCGCCATTGCATGACTAAGAAAAGTTTTTAGTCATATTTGGCAGAAAATCTTTTTCTAAGTTATGAAATAAAGGTATATTTAACGTCGTTAATAGTTAACTTCAATGATCAAATCGACAGCTTTAAGTATGCATAAAAGTTGAAAAAAATGTACCATTGAACTGGGTATAAATAGTCACTCGGAATTACAACATGATTAGTGTGGTGAATTAAACAACGTATTTTATCAATAAATTAATTTATTCTCATTAGGTGCAAAATATTTAAAAGACAACACATAGCAACTGGTGTAAAGAGATACTCTCCAATTGCTGCAACTCTTTTAGAGGACATTGCTCTATTTGTACCTTTATGGCGATGAGATTTTGAATTAAAAACAAGAACTATGTATCATATCAGAATGAAATGTGCAGAATGAGGTGGAAAATATACGTTTCTCGATTTTTTTTGGCGAAATTGTGGGGACTCCGTTGGAATTAGGAAGTTTAAAGTAAAGTGAATAATAGCCAACACTCCAACCTAGGGCATGGGAATTCATCGCTTAATAAATTCAGGTCTTTATCAAAGAGAATGAGTATATATTAGTGGATTCTGAGATGTGAACACGATGAATGATGGAGTTAATAAGCCGGTTTAAAGAGGGGAAACGAATGAGAGAGATGTTTACGCACTGAGGGAAAAAGGGAAAGTGTGGGGCAAAACTGAGAGAAGGTGGAAAAAATATATGAAGGAGATATTACGAGACAGCGGGAAGTTGAAGGTTGCTCTGAAAGCGAGAGTTTTTAGCGGTAGCGCGGGAGAATAGTGACTTTGGACGGGCATTAGGGTTGAAAATATGAAAGAGCCAAAGAAGATCTCATTGCGAAAATGGTCAATATTGGGCATCAGTGTTTCATAGCACACAAAAATGAATGAGAAGTTCCTATGAAATGTCACATAAGCTAAAACTGCAACTTATTTCTCCTCCAGTAATATCTAGGTGATCGCATCTGAAGGTGCAATGCAATCTTGTTCATTTAATATTATATACTTCGGTACATTTTTCCACTAATTTGAGTAGCAGTTGAATGTGGCCAAACTCCTGCATTCATTCATTCTTCTATTTTCAGTGACATTTTGAATTATACTATATTTGTATGCTTTTTCTTTGTACACCTAAATTATACATTCCCTTTCAATCGAGGTTTTCCCTTATAGTGCAGCCGCCATCCTTTCCTCCATCTCCCTCTTATCCTTCTTCCTTCCACTTCTACATCCGCCACTCTCTCCATGTGCAATTTTCCCTCCTTATTATTAAATCATATCAAAAAAAGCCTACATCTTATAAGTTATGGGATGTTTTTACCAACAAACACTGGTGATGTAGTTTTCCTGCAGTCATTGCCAGGTAGAAATCCATTTGAGATAGGAAAGTCGTCTGCAAGGTATCTTAATTGATGAAATACTGAATAATGTACGTTAGACATAAAATGTAGGGGAAGGAAAAGGATGGTAATGTCAAAAGTAATGAAGGGAATAAAAAAGCATGCAGAGTTGAAAAACAGTTTATTGTAGTGTGGAGTGTGACATTCTCTCTCGTCAGTCAAGGCAGAAATTCAGATGTGTTGAGTATGTGCCCACTCAAGGCCTTAAAAACCTATCATCTTAAATTTTATACGGCCAAATAATTGAAAATAAAATAGCCTATGGGTCAATTCTGAGGAAATGATGTAGAATGTCAATACAAATTCTCTTGGTGATAGAATTGAAGGATTGGGTCTTGCACCTTCTCTCCAAATTTATTTAGACGTATTGAAATATTACGAGTTCACAAACTCTAGGGTTTTTTTTTATCTTGGCTGAAAAGGTGGCTGAAGGTGGGCGGTCGGATGGGAGCGATATAGAAAATAGAGAAAATATAAGATATAGAAAAAAAGTTTAGTTGCTATTGGTTGACGGGCGGAGAGAAGTAGAGGTTCAGGGAAGAGGGTAGAGGCGGGCAGCAGGAGAATGATGCGAGAGGGAGAGAACCCAAGGTGTGTGTCGAAACCATACGGAGACGAGGAAACCCCATACCCTTTGAAGTGTCAGAATTGGTTCTAACATCTGCGGCGGACCACAGGGCTTCAGAGGAAGCGGGGCCGGTTGAAAACGGATAAGGACGGAGAACGTGGGTGGCACGATACGGGTGTTGGAGGAAGGAGATATGGGTTGCAGTGGTTACGGTGTAGAGAGAGAGATAGAGTGAGGAGGGAGGTGGATTTGTGAATGGAGAATAAAGGGACACTCTAAAGCCTTATCCCGCGGCTGTTGCGCTTGAAAAGAGACCGCTTGGGGAAGGGGTAGGTCCGGAAAGAGTAGACCCAGCTTTGGGCGGGAAATTATTTTTTTTTAGTTACCGTGGGTGGCATTTCTCTTTTATTCCGCGAAGTTTCTCTTTCGTATTTTAAATTCCCATCAGCTCGTTCAGGAGGCGTGTTTTTACGAGGCAAGTAACTGGTTCTATTCCGAGGGATGCTACTTTGAGGATTTATGCGATAGGAAGATACGCAACTGGTTTTCTGAAAATAATAGCAAGAAGTAAGTAAATCAAGGTCATAAAAAAGTGCTAAGATGGGAGTCCCTCCCATTAATGAAATTTCAAGGTCGAGGAAAACAAAGTAAATAGAAAATTGAGTTTACTTCTGACGTCAAAGTCCCGGTATCTCACCCTTTGCTTGTATGTTTCTCCAAACCAGTTGAAAAATGTCTAAAAATACTTTTCAGGTCATAAAAACTCAGGATGAAACAAAGATTAAACCCTATCACAGGCTAAATTTGACGCTTATTATTACGAGTTTGACTTTTTATCCTGAAAATCACTTCTTGTTAGATTATGCGCATTTTGCGAAATTAATTTTTTTAAAGAATGAATATGGATAATCCAGTATAACGTGAGCAGAAACAGCATTTTTGTTGGTGTTAATCAAAAAATGATTCATTGGGTCACAGGATACAAGTAATTCATTAAAAATGACATCTTTTGAATCCTGCCATTTTCTAGGAATTAAACCCGATGATCGAATGCAGTATGTTCCTAAATAATTCTTATTTGAGCCATCTTATATCCGGTAGAAACAGACAATGGAAATGCAACACCTAGTTACCATCCTCGTCGAACTATATAGGCTACATAAAGCTATAATGAAAAGAAAATTGGTGTAAAGTAGTGAGAATCATTAGATATTCAATATCTGAGTAGAAGGGTTTTATTATATTGCTAGAGTTAAAACTTATTAAAATTAAATTTCACGGCTGTAAACAGCATTCTTCTTTTTCTGAAAAACCTTTCCAAATGAGATATTCATGTATGTTATCATGAGTCACGTAATGAAGTATTCTGTCGCAATGGAGATAGAACGAAAAGTTCTGTTAATTGGCGCAACCTTGTTTGCAGCGTGAGATCCTTGCGTAACTCTCTTTTGACGTTGTAGAATTAGTCATTGCGTTTAATTCTTCTAAAGTTTTGAGTAATTCTTTAATTTATGTGAATTTTTCTTCCTTTCACAAAATTCACCGTCTGAGTTTTCAAGGAGTTCTTTTCTCCGCAAATAATCAGATTTTCTCCTATTCAGTACTGAAATCCTCATTGATATTATTCGTATAATTTA